>NC_135548.1:4002564-4355070 GCF_045843805.1 Urocitellus parryii
TTGATATCAAGCTCCTTGATCCATTTTGAGTTAACTTTTGTGCATGGTGGGAGGAGGGGATTCAGTTTCATTTTGTTGCATATGAATTTCCAGTTTTCACAGCACCATTTGTTGAAGATGCTATCCTTCCTCCATTGCATGCTTTTAGCCCCTTTATCAAATATAAGATAGTTGTAATATTGTGGATTGGTTTCTGTGTCCTCTATTCTGTACCATTGGTCCACCTGCCTGTTTTGGTACCAGTACCATGCTGTTTTTGTTACTATTGCTCTGTAGTATAGTTTGAAGTCTGGTATCACTATACCACCTGATTCACACTTCCTACTTAGAGTTATTTTTGCCATCTGGGTCTTTTATTTTTCCATATGAATTTCATGATTGCTTTCTCTATTTCTACAAGAAATGTTGTTGGGATTTTGATTGGCATTGCATTAAACCTACAGAGAACTTTTGGTAATATCGCCATTTTGATGATGTTAGTTCTGCCTATCCATGAACAGGGTATATTTTTCCATCTTCTAAGATCTTCTTCTATTTCTCTCTTTAGGGTTCTGTAGTATTCATTGTATGAGTCTTTCATCTCTTTTGTTAGGTTGATTCCCAAGAATTTTATTTTTTTTGAGGATATTGTGAATTGAGTGGTTGTCCTCATTTCCATTTTAGAGGATTTGTCACTAATATACAGGAATGCATTTGATTTATGCATGTTGATTTTATATCCTGCCACTTTGCTGAATTCATTTATTAGCTCTAATAGTTTCTTTGAGGACCCTTTTGGGTCTGCTAGGCATAGAATCATGTCATCTGCAAATAGTGATAATTTAAGTTCTTCTTTTCCTATTTTTATGCCTTTAATTTCTTTCATCTGTCTAATTGCTCTGGCCAGTGTTTTGAGAACTACGTTGAACAGAAGTGGTGAGAGAGGGCATCCCTGTCTTGTTCCAGATTTTAGAGGGAATGCCTTCAATTTTTCTCCATTCAGAATAATGCTGGCCTGAGGCTTAGCATAGATAGCTTTTACAATATTGAGGTATGTTCCTATTATCCCTAGTTTTTCTAGAGTTTTGAACATAAAGGGATGCTGTACTATGCAGAATGCTTTTTCTGCATCTATCGAGATGATCATATGGTTCTTATTTTTACGTCTATTGATGTGAATAACATTTATTGATTTCCATATATTGAACCAGCCTTGCATCCTAGGGATGAATCCTACTTGATCATGGTGCACAATTTTTTTGATATGTTTTTGTATCCAATTCGCCAGAATTTTATTGAGGATTTTTGCATCTAGACTCATTAGAGATATTGGTCTGTAGTTTTCTTTCTTTGAAGTGTCTTTGTCTGGTTTAGGAATCAGGATGATGTTGGCCTCATAGAATGAATTTGGAAGTTCTCCCTCTTTTTCTATTTCCTGAAATAGCTTGAAAAGTATTGGTATTAGTTCCCCTTTAAAGGTGTTGTAAAACTCTGCTGTATACCCATCCGGTCCTGGACTTTTCTTAGTTGGTAGTTTTTGATGGCTTCTTCTATTTCCTCAATTGATATTGGTCTGTTTAGGTTGTCTATATCCTCCTGACTCAATCTTGGTAGATCATATGACTTAAGAAATTTATCCATACCTTCACTATCTTCTATTTTATTGGAGTATAAGGATTCAAAATAATTTCTAATTATCTTCTGTATTTCTGAAATGTCTGTTGTGACATTGCCTTTTTCATCCCGTATGCTAGTAATTTGAGTTCTCTCTATTCTTCTCTTCATTAGCATGGCTAAGGGTCTGTCAATCTTATTTATTTTTTCAAAGCGCCAACTTTTAGTTTTGTCAATTTTTTCAATTGTTTCTTTTGTTTCCATTTCATTGATTTCTGCTCTGATTTTAATTATTTCTTGCCTTCTACTTCTTTTGCTGTTGTTTTGCACTTCTTTTTCTAGGATTTTGAGATGAAGTGTGAGCTCATTTATTTGTTGGTTTTTCCTCTTTTTAAGGAATGAACTCAAGGCAATAAATTTTCCTCTTAGAATTGCTTTTATTGTGTCCCATAGATTTCGATATGTTGTGTCTGTGTTTTCATTTATCTCTAAGAATTTTTAAATTTCCTCCTTGATGTCTTCTATAACCCATTGATCATTCAGTAACCTATTGTTCATTCTCCATGTGATGCATGATTTTTCCTTCCTTCTTTTATTGTTGATTTCCAGTTTCATTCCATTATGATCAGATAAAATGCATGGTATTATCTCTACTCCTTTATATTGTTTAAGAGTTGCCCTGCGACATAATATATGATCTATTTTTGAGAAGGATCCATGTGCTGCTGAGAAAAAAGTGTAACTGCTTGATGTTGGGTGGTACAGTCTATATATGTCAATTAAGTCTAGGTTATTAATTGTATTATTGAGTTCTAAAGATTCTTTATTCAACTTTTATTTGGAAGATCTGTCCAGTGGTGAGAGAGGTGTGTTGAAGTCTCCCATAATTATTGTATGGTGGTCTATTAGACTCTTGAACTTGAGAAGAGTTTGTTTGATGAACAAAGCTGCACCATTGTTTGGAGCATATATATTTATGATTGTTATGTCATGTTGGTGTATGGTTCCCTTGAGCAGTATGTAGTGTCCCTCTTTATCCCTTTTGATTAACCTTGGCTTGAAATCTATTTTATTTGATATGAGTATGGACACTCCTACTTCTTTCCAAAGTCCATATGAGTGATATGATTTTTCCCAACCTTTCACCTTCAGTCTATGTATTTCTTTTCCTATCAAATGCGTCTCCTGTAGGCAGCATATTGTTGGATCTTTTTTTTTTTTTTTGATCCACTCTACTAGCCTGTGTCTCTCAATTGGTGAGTTTAAGCCATTAACATTTAGGGTTATTATTGAGATATGGATTGTTCTTCCAGCCTTATTTGTTTATTTATGTTACTTAACATGGTTTGTTTTTCCTCTTTGATTATTTTTTCCCTTTACTGTACTACCTCCCACTGTTGGTTTTCATTATTATTTTCCATTTCCTCTTCCTGTAATATTTTGCCAAGGATGTTTTGAAGAGATGGTTTTCTAGCTGCAAATTCTTTTAGCTTTTGTTTATCGTGGAAGGTTTTAATTTCATCTTCCATCCTGAAGCTTAATTTCACTGGATACACAATTCTTGGTTGGAACCCATTTTCTTTCAGCATTTGAAATATGTTGTTCCAGGATCTTCTAGCTTTCAGAGTCTGTGTTGAAAGATCAGCTGTTATCCTGATTGGTTTACCCATAAATATAATCTGCTTCCTTTCTCTTGAAGCTTTTAAAATTCTCTCCTTATTCTGTATGTTGGGCATCTTCATTATAATGTGTCTAGGTGTGGGTCTCTTATGATTTTGCAAGTTCAGCATCCTGTAGGCTTCTAGGATTTGGGATTCTGTCTCATTCTTCAAGTCTGGGAAGTTTTCTCGTATTATTTCATTGAACAGATTGCTCATTCTTTGGTTTGGACCTCTATACCTTCCTGTATCCCAATGACTCTTAAGTTTGGTCTCTTTAAGTTATCCCATATTTCTTGGATCTTCTGCTCATGGTGTCTTAAGAGTCTTGCTGAGCTGTCTATGTTCTTTTCAAGTTGAAATGCTTTGACACTCGGTGGCGGTCACTTCGCAGACCAGACTTCTCTCGTTCAGTCGTCTTGCTCCGCTTCCTCCGAAACCATGTCTGACAAACCCGATATGGCTGAGATCGAGAAATTTGATAAGTCAAAATTGAAGAAGACAGAAACGCAAGAGAAAAATCCTCTGCCTTTAAAAGAAACGATTGAACAGGAGAAGCAAGCAGGCGAATCGTAATGAGGCGTGCACCGCCAATATGCACTGTACATTCCACAAGCATTGCCTTCTTATTTTACTTCTTTTAGCTGTTTAACTTTGTAAGATGCAAAGAGGTTGGATCAAGTTTAAATGACTGTGCTGCCCCTTTTCACATCAAAAAATCGAGAACTACTGACAACGAAGGCCAGGCCTGCCTCTCCCATCTGCCTGTCTGGCTGGCAGAGAAAGAAAAGAACTTGCATGTTGGTGAAGGAAGATATTGGGTGGGAGGATGGTGAAATCTAGAGTAAGATCCAAGCTGTTTCAAGGTGTCCTGCAGGCTGTAAAATGCAGTTTAATAAGAGTGCCATTTTTTTTTTGTTCAAATGATTTTAATTATTGGAATGCACAATTTTTTTAATATGCAAATAAAAAGTTTTAAAACCTGAAAAAAAAAGTTGAAATGCTTTGTCTTCATTGTCTGATGTTCTATCTTCTAAGTGTTCTACTCTGCTGGTAGTATTCTCATTTGAGTTTTAAGTTGGTTTATTGCTTCCTGCATTTCTAGGATTTCTGTTTGTTTGTTTTTTATAACCTCTATCTCCCTGTATTGTTAGTCTTTTGCTTCTTGTATTTGTTTATGTAATTCATTGTTGAAGTGATCTTTCATTGTCTGATTTTGCTGTCTAATGTCTTCCTTGAGACTCCAGATCATCTGAAGCCTGTAAATCCTGAATTCTTTATCTGACATTCCATCTCCTGCAGCTATTACCTCTTCTAAGGTTGAGTTGACCTGCATTGCTTGAGGTCCTTTCTTTCCTTGTCTTTTCATACTGCTCGCATTTCTTTCTGCTTGGTTTTCTGTTGTGTTATTAAATTTTCCCCCTATATATTTATATTGCTCTTGTATTGCAAAGTCTCCCTTACAGGGGCGGGCAGCGGCTGTGCTCCTCCTCCAATTGGGGTGATCTTTCAACTAGGCTGGCGGGCCACTGGGCCCCTTCTCCAGGTTGCGTGGTCTGCCTACCTTGCGGGCAATGGCTGGGCCCCTCCTCCAATAGGGGTGATCTGTCTACCACGCTGGCAGGCCACTGGGCCTGTTCTCCAGGTTGCAGGTCTGCCTACCTTGCAGGCGCGGGCAGCAGCTGGGCCCTTCCTCCAATTGGGGTGATGTTTCTACCACACCAGCAGGCCGCTGGGCCTGTTCTCCAGTAGGTCGCAGGTCTGCGTACCTTGCAGTGCAGGCGGCGGCTCTTGGTTTTAATTTATCCTGCTATTTTGCTAAATTTGCATATGAGTTCTAGCTTTCTGGTGAGGTTTTTTTGATATTCTTAACATATAATCATGTCTAGGAAATAGGTATATTTTTAGCTCTTCTTTTCATATTCATATACTACAGAGCTATATTAATGAAAATGACATGGTCTTGGCACAAAAATTGAAGACCAATGGAACAGTAGAGAAGACACAAAGACAAAACCACAAAATATACATTTGTCTCATTAGACAAAGGTACCATAAACATACATGGGAGGAAACATAGCCCCTTCAACAAATGGTGCTGAAAAAACTGGAAACCCAATGTAACACAGTGAAATTTAACCCCTTATCTCACCTTTCACAATAACCAACTCACACTGGATCAAAGATGAGGCATTAGAACAGAGACCCTTGCATCTACTGGAAGAGTATGTAGGCTCACATCTCCCTCTTATGGCTTAGAAACCAACTTCCACAACAATACTCATAAAGAAAGAAAAGTAAATCAAAATCAACAAATAGAATAATAGTATTCAACTAAAAAACTCCTTCAAAAGCAACGAAAACAATCAAGAACATAAAGAGAGAGCCTAGAATATGGGTGAAAATCTTTACTATATGTATCTCAAATAGAACATTTATCTTCAGGAAATAAAATAATTTCAAAAAATTCAACACCACAAAAAGAAATAACTGAATCAACAAATGAGAAAACTTATTGAGCAGACATGTTACAGAAGAAAAAATATAATCCTTTAACAAATATATTTCAAAAGTTCAACATCACCAGCAATTATAGTAATAGAATTTAAAACTACTCCATGATTTCATCTCATTTCAGTCAGAATGGCAATTATTAAGAATATAAGTAAAATAAATCTGGGTGCGGAGGTGGGGGAAAAGATACACTCATACATTGTTGGTTGGACTGCAAATTGGTGCAACCACAGTGGAAAGCATTATGGAAGTTCCTCAGGAAACCTGTAATGGAGCCACATTTTATGCCAGTTATCCCACTTCTTGGTATATGTGGTGAGCCGTTTCTGTGAACTGTGGCCGCCATTACAAGATGGCGCTGGTTTCCCCCTGTAGTCTGTGACAAACAACTCCTTATCAGAATGAGTTGGCACGCTGTGACTTGGCACCCTATGAGAAAAGTCCACGTGGCAGTTGTGCATTGGGGCTTTATCTGCTTTATTAAGGCTGGGGCACATGGGAGCAGTAGTAGTGGCAGTAGTAGTAGCAGTAGTAGTAGTGGCAGTAGGAGTAGCAGTAGAAGTAGTAGTAGGAGTAGCAGTAGAAGCTAAAATACAAAGGCCTGAATAAACAGCTGAAAGAAGAAAAAGTATCAAGGACCTGAATAAACTGCTGAAAGAAGATTCCTGAGTTGCGTCTTCCTTGCGGGCAAGGGGTCGCGACAAGTGGCGCCGAGACCCGGGAACCAGAACTTTCAGTCAGTCAGGGGTGGTGCACCGGTTAGTCCCAGGTAAGTGGGATCTGCGATCAAAGCAGGGATAGTCCCAGTAAGTGGGATCCGCGTCCAAAGCGGGGTCAGCTCCTCTACAAAGAAAGAGAGAGCCTCATATTTATTGCAGCTGCACTGTGTACTTTCACTTTTGTTTTCTGTGTTTCTTTTGTTGTGTCATTTCGCTTTTGTTTTTTGTGTTTCTTTTGTTGTTGTGTCCTCTGTAGATAAAGAGAGAGCGGGGAAAAAATAAATAAATAAATAAGACGCTCCTCTGTAGATAAAGAGAGAGCAGAGTTTTGTATTTTCACTTTCTTTATACTGCTTGGAACAGTATGGGTGCTACTCCCTCAAGCCCAATTTTGCTGGCCTTGGACGGGTTACTGCGTTCTAAGGGACTTAAAGTGAAGCAGTGCACATTACAGGGGTTTTTAGAAGAGACTGACTCTGTATCTCCTTGGTTTGCTTTTTCAGGGAGTCTCACGATTCCCAGTTGGGACAAATTAGGGAAAGATCTGGATTTCGCTTACAAACAAGGAACTTTAAGGGGCGGTACCATTCCGCTTTGGAAATTAGTGAGGGGGTGTATAATGGATGGTAAATGCCAGAAAGCTGTGAGCGAGGGTCAGGCCGTTCTTGAGCAATTGCATGAAGAAAAATCGGAGGAGTCACATAGCGAGGTAGCAGAAAGTATTAGGAGTAAGAGTGGTGAACAGATAAGGGAGTCTGAAGTTAAACAGAGGAGAAGGCTCTATCCGGACTTGACTGAGTTAAAAACTCCCAAGGACACAAGTAGCTTGGACAGTTCTGAGGAATTAGATCCACCCTAGCCGCTCTCAACCCCTCCTTCTCATCTTCCCCCTCCCTATCAGGCCCACAGAAAAGTCTTAATTGACCTTCTCCAGAATATTCACCATGGCTTATTTTAGGACTTTCAGCAAAAGAATCTCTACAAAAAGGTTTAATGTAGATAAACTTCCTATTTTCATGTTGCCCTGTTTTATTTGGCTACTGTCTAAAAAAATCAGCATTCCAGGCACTGGACACTCCCTTACTAGTTTTTCACAAAAATATGTAACAAGGCCTCTGGCCTTGAGCTGGGCTTCACAGTGCTGACTACATTTCTAAGATAAGGGAGTTACTAACTGGGCTCCATGGTAACAGCTGGCAGGAGGAAGAATTGGAAAGGGAGATAGAGGAACTGGAGGGTCGATTGAAAAAGTCAAGATTTAAAGCACCTACAGCCCCGATCGCTGTCACGCTCTCTCCTTATAACCCCGTTTGGGACAAGGACAACCCCAGAAGGCTGGGGGATGTTCGGTGGCAGCCTAAGACGGCCCAAACTTCCCAATAATTAAAAACTTGGATGCCGATGGACAGCCGGCCAGAGTACATGTTCCTTTAGCCTTTAAGGATATTAAACAACTAAAGGAGGCAGTTACTAATTACGGATCCCATGCCCCCTTTACATTGACTCTCTTCGAGTCTTTCTCTGCCAATCAGCTGACACCTAGTGACTGGCAACAGCTTTGCATGGCTGTGTTGTCCGGAGGGGATTTTTTGTTGTGGAAAAGTAAAAATCAAGAGAGGTGTCGCGAGCTAGCCCGAGTCAATCAGGACGCCGGCTTCCCACGGAGTAACCTTGAAATGTTAACAGGCTTGGGACTATATGCTATCATAAATCAGCAAATTGATTACGATCCTGGGGTCTATGCTCAGATAGCTACAGCAGCCATTTGGGCTTGGAAGGCTCTACTTATTTCAAATGCTAAAACAAAAATTTCAAAAATTGCTCAAGGACCCTCTGAGCCTTATTCTGACTTCCTTGCCTGATTGATACAGGTAGCAGAAAAAATATTCCCTAACTTGGAACAAGCCATGCCGGTCATTAAGCAATTGGCTCTTAAATATGCAAATTCCTATTGCCAAAATGCCATTAAATCTACCAGAGCAAAGAGTGTCGATGACATGATTCGAGCTTGTAAGGATATTGATGGAGCTCATATTACAGGACAGGTTCTGGCCGCTGCCCTCAAAACGGAAACAGGGGCCCGGCCCGGGCCCCGGAAGCCTAGGTGTATGGGGCAATCCAGGGACGGAATGGTACCCCGGGGAGTGGGCGACTTCGTCACCTCCCACAGACCAACCCCTTTCTATCTGTAGACTCCCTAGGGGAATGCCAGGAAGTACAGGATGTACAACTGCAACCGCAGGTCCCAGAGACAGAACAAGCTGCTACCGCAGTAAGATCTTGGCCAGGCGGGGGAAAATGCAGACAAAATCAAACAAAATACAATCGGCTAAGAAAACTTGGAGAACTTTTGCCCTGAAAATGGGCACCAGACTCCATGTTGTTTGCATCACCATGGTAACCATGGGGTGCCTGGCCGGCATAGCTGCTTCCTGGTCCCACCTCCCACACTTTTGCGGGCTTCTGATTGGTTCTTCCACAGTCACTCAGACAGGACTTCTAGTCCCGCTTTCCAGCCACTAACCTGTACTGCTGTGTTTCAGGTTTCTACCGGAGCTGCTCAGAGCCTGTATTTTTTTTACAAAAAAATGCCTACCTGTAAATGCTAATGAAAGATATCTTTTTCAGACAAAATTTAATTCCACAGGTTTCTATGTTACAGTCCTAAATTTAAGCTAGTTCTAAGTTAAATAACCTGACTTTTTCTCTATAGTTGTGTTACTAAATAATGTTCTATTGATGGGAGATATCAAATATGCTTCTTTATATTTTACTTTTAATTTTGAAGGTTATGAGGATGCATTTGCTCGCCACAGGAACAAGCCGGCAAAGTTCCTGTGATGACCAAAAAATCCTTATTTTCATTGCTAACTATAAAAATAAAAATGTATACTCAAGGATCTTATTTCAGTTACATCAAGTGACGTCACATAGAAGAGTGCACTCCTAGTTAAAAATAAATTTAAATGGATCCAAATATTTTAAGACCACGTGGTTACATAAAGTTAATACAATTATAAGTTATGTTCTTATTCTTTATATATATATTTTAGATATTTAGATAACCTATATTTGTTAATCTATAAATTAATTAGCACATGCCTAATTGATTAGTTAATATATATTTGCCTAATTGTTTTTCTTCAACAGAAAACCCATAATTTATGTTTTATATTTACATTTATCAGATACTCTGCCTTTTCAGTTACAGATATTTGAGATAAATGTGTTTACTATAAATTTGCTTTTAAGTAAAAATACAATCAAGTAATTTCTAATTCTCAAGGTTATTGTTCAAACTCATAAAATGATAAATTATTATAATTATTTCTCCAAAATATCTAAAGGTTTTAACTTTCTTTTCATTGTTATTTCTTCTCAAAATATGATAATTTGTTTATAGATTCTAAGGTTTTCAAAAATTGTTCCAAAGTATAAAAAGAAATTTAAAAAAAAAGGCACACATGCCTCCTCCTGGATAAAGAACCTTAGTGTCCTGTGATTTTTTTTTATTATTTTTTAACCTCGACGTCTCTCGCCGGACTCTGTTTCCGTTAGCCGGACTTGGCATCTGGAGGTCCTTACCGAGATTCAGAAAGCAGAGGTAAGTGGAGGAGGCTCACCTTCTAAGGGAGAAGGGGGAGGATTGGATCAAAGATAATTTAAAGAGACAGGGTACGTACCATGGGTAACTCAACAGTGAAACTTCGTCTGGCCAACGAAGTTAAAGAACTGTTAAACAAACAAGGAACAGGAATAAAAACCAAGACAGCAACTGAATTCGTTGAAGCTATAGCCCAGGCTTGTCCTTGGTTTCTGACGGGAGGCTTTCTTAATAACAGTGATTGGGATTTGGTAAAGCAGGATCTCCAAAAGTTGTTGAGGGACCAGGGTCCAGATAGAGTCCCGATTGCTACTTTCTCTCTATGGAGATTGGTAAAGGATGCTCTTTTAACTGATAAAGTGAAGATTAAGGAGCAGCTTGCTGAATGCAAACAGGCTCTTAATCAGGTCCAAACTGCTGCCACTATTAATCAGGTTATTCAACAAACTTCCAACATACTCGAATCTCAAAGTAAAATTAATCAACATATTTTGTCAGGGATTTTAGCTGCCAACCAAAGAATAGATTTACTCCAAGCTCAGGTAGAAGAATTGGCTGACTTGGTGCTTTTGGGTTGTGTTGACCAACGTGCACATTTATGCATAACCTCTGTCAGATTTAATAATTCCAGGAATGCTTCCCGCATCATCGGAGAGTACTTGGCCGGAAATTGGTCCATGGTGGCAGAAAATTTGATCCAGTCTCAACTGACTCAGATAGCTGTTTTGAACAACACCCATGTTGTACCAGTGACTTTGGGACAATTCACCCTTTGGATTTCTTCTGCCTTTTCCTTTTTTAAGGAATGGGTGGGAATAGGCATTTTTGGTGCAATGTGTTGCTTTGGTATGTTTCTCTGCTTGTAGTTTCTCTGTCGCCTCAAGGCCCGCAGTGCTCACGATAAGGCTATGATCATACAAGCTCTTGCTGCTTTAGAAAATGGCAACTCGCCACAAGTCTGGCTTGTGCATCTTAAACAGTAAACCTTTGACATGGTCGTTGCACCCCAAGTTATTATAACATTGCACTGGGATCGACATGTCTTTCTTTTGTCATTCTTCTGGTGCTGGAACTTCTACCATATCTTTCCTTTGTGCATACCTCTCCTCCCTGCCTTTCTGCACTAGGATCTTTGCTAGCTAATCTTACGGTTCAACTACATCTGCCATTTGATGGTGATGGTCATGGGTCCTGTTTATGGAGGCGGTTAAACATTTACCATAATAATGTCCTGTTGGCCACAACACCTGAGCTGATCTTGTAGTACCCAGAGACGGGCAACTTCCACGCTTGCGCTGCAACCTAAGCCAGGGGAATGGGGCCTCCCCAGAGACGGGTAAGCAGTGCAGGGGCGGTGGACGACCTAAGACAGGGGCTACTTGATTCCCTTTGACATGCAATAAACAAAAGAGGGGAACTTGCTGATAGCAGGCCTTCCCTGGCCCCCGGGGCCCAGCCCCCAATTCCTTGTTCTGCATGTCAAAGTGGCCAATTCACAAGGCCATGACATATGTGCTCCACGGGAACGTCTTGACCTTTATCTAACAATGGCAGATGTCACAACCAAATTTCTCCCCCTCTCTATTGTCCGTGCCTTTCTCTTAGGGTGTTGCCAACTTAATTTTGTCTGCACTACAAAGACAGCCTCAGCTGTCCCCCTTTGTCTACCATCGTCACGATACAGGATGCGAGGCAAGGCACTGCACTTGAGTGATCCACTTGAGTGGACCTCAAGGGGAGCATGTCCTATTGCATGCGGGTTTGATGTCCTTCCTTACCCCACCTTATCCACGCCCCGCCCCACGAAAAAAGGCGTCGGCTGATATGGCCTCAGGTTTGGGGAAGGGCCCTCCTTAAGGCTGGGCCATACTATGCAGCCACTTCTGCACAGTGGGATAGGACCTCTACTCTCGCCTGTATTGTCGTAATAAAACAAAAAAGGGGGAACTGTGGTGAGCCGTTTCTGTGAACTGTGGCCGCCATTACAAGATGGCGCTGGTTTCCCCTGTAGTCTGTGACAAACAACTCCTTATCAGAATGAGTTGGCACGCTGTGACTTGGCACCCTATGAGAAAAGTCCACGTGGCAGTTGTGCATTGGGGCTTTATCTGCTTTATTAAGGCTGGGGCACATGGGAGCAGTAGTAGTGGCAGTAGTAGTAGCAGTAGTAGTAGTGGCAGTAGGAGTAGCAGTAGAAGTAGTAGTAGGAGTAGCAGTAGAAGCTAAAATACAAAGGCCTGAATAAACAGCTGAAAGAAGAAAAAGTATCAAGGACCTGAATAAACTGCTGAAAGAAGATTCCTGAGTCGCGTCTTCCTTGCGGGCAAGGGGTCGCGACAGGTATACACCAAAAGGACTTAAAATAACATATAAGAGTAATGCAAGCAAATCAACATTTATAACAACTCATTTCACAGTAACAAATATATGGAACGAAATGAGGTGTGCTGCAGCAAATGAATGAGTAGAGAAAATGAGGCATGTGTAGGCAATAAATTAATTCAAAACTATATAGAAAAGAATAAGATGTTTGTATTTGTTAGTAAATGGATAGAACTGGAAAGAATCATGTTAAGTAAAACAAGTCAGTCCTCAAAAACCAAAGGCCAGATGTTCTCTTGGATAGGAGGATGCTAATGCACAATAAGGTATACTGAAGTAGATTAGAAGATTTTGGATTGGACAAGGAGAATGAAGGGAAAGAAAGAAGAATTGAAATAGAAAAGACAGTAGAATGAAGCAGAAAAAACTTTTTAATGTTCAAAGATGAATATGCAACCAGTGAAATTCTACATCATTTACAAACACAAGAATGAAATCCTAATTAGAATAAGTTATGTTCCACATATTTATAATATGTCAAATACACTCTACTGTGGCATATATATGAAAAAGAACAATAATAATATAAAGGAATGCTCTCCCCGGACCAGTATAAGATTTTTGCCATTTTAAAATATTGTTCAGGGAAACTCCAGCACCAGATAAGTTAAAGGGAGGCACCAGAGAATTAGGAGACCTATATTTACATAAACAGCTACAAGGATTGGGGCTCACTATCTGACAAATACATAAATGGATTATAGGTAAAATACACATAGCCTTGGGCATAGCTATTCACCCCTATAAACCTGGGGGAAACTTAGGATAAAAGACTGAAAAAACAACCCTTAAAACAAGTTACAAAAGGCCCCACACTGTAATCTTAATCACCACTTATGTAACAGAAATAGACATCTGGATTCAACTCTCCAGATCCAAACCTGCTGGCCAAACTGAGATTTGAGGGGAATGAATAACAGTCCTTCATCCAGAGATATCTCATACACTGCAAGGGAGACAATGATTCTAAAGGACTGGTCTGACCTCATTAAAAACTGCTCTATCAATGCATAGGCAAAGTGTGAGGAGTCAACTCCCTGGTGAAGACAAACTATTTTATTCTCATACTGCCTTCCTTTTCTCAGTATGTATGTTTATTGCTTGGTGTTATAAATCTGGTTACCCATATTCCTGCTAGATTCCATCTCTTTAGGTGGCCTGTATATCTGAAAACTCAGTTATACTTTGCAATTACATGGATTTTGCTCTATTCCACTCATTTCTCCTGCCTAAGAGAAATTCTGGAAGGTTCTGTTCACAACAAAACTATGTATCCCAGTATATAAAACATTGGGATACCCAGGGAAACCAAATGGCCCTGCAGATTTGTGATAGGAAGGATGTTAAGTGGCCCCAATAATTTATTTTTCAGTACTATGGACTTTCCACTTGGAAAAAAATAGGTCTTGTGGCTGCCATATCCAATACACTAAATCACATTACCAGGCTACAAGCAGTTTTGGAGATTATAGCAAATAAATCTGCAGAGGTCCTCAATATAATGGTTCAAAAACAAACCAAGATAAGAACTTCCATTTGCCAAAAATACTTGACTTTGGATTACTAACTTCTACTAAAGGAGGGAGTCTTTGAAAAATTCAACTTGAATAATTATTGTTTATAAATAGATGAAAGGGAAAGTTATAAAAGAGATCATAGACTGTATGGTAAAAATTGCTATATGCATGTTTATGCTTAGACATGGAGGAAGGTTCTCTTGGGTAAGAGAAAGTAACACAACAATTGTGGTGATTATTTGTTTTTTCATCCTGCCCCTCCTAATCAACATTATAGAAATTTTTATGAAAACAGTCATGAAAATAGACAAGTTCTTATCTATGACTCATGGGAGGATATCAACAAGCAGTAAAAAATGCTCTCTAAAGGCTGTAGCTGCATCCTTGGCATTAAAACTAGGGAAGGAAATGAGAAATCCTTCCTTAGATATTTGCTGCAGTCTGGCTGGGCACAATTCACAAGCCACTTATCAAACAGAAATGAACTTTATTTTTAGAACACACATGCCACACCACATGAGCTCTTCAGAAATTCCCTCAGAGCCCAACTGCCACCACCGTCTTCCCACAAGCCTCTCAACCGCCCCCCCCCCCATTCCTCCTGCTCTTGAGGCCAATTGGCTGGGTCACATGGGTTGAGCTAAAAAAAAGTCCCCCAGTGAGCAGCTCTTTGGTCTGAAAGGGCGGGGAAACAGCCCAATGAGCATCAACGCAGAGGAGCCAATCAGTTGTCAGCTAGAAGTTTATTGGGGCCGCTGTGAGCCAATCATCAGCTGGCAGCTGGAAGTTTGCTGGCACTGGAAGTTTGCTGGGGCCCCTTTGGCTGTGGCTCTCAACAGATATTTCTTTTTCTCTGTTAATAGTTTTAACCTGCTAGTTTTTGTTTCTGTCATGCTTGCTCATCAGCCATGGTAGAACTAGAGCCACCCATAGAAACAGAAAGGGATGTGAGCTACTTGCATAAAAAAATTCTTGAAACCTGAACATCTGTATTATATGAAAGATACTAATAATAAGGGATGTTCTCAGACTTTGAAAAAAGACTTCACTGTGCCCACACCACTTTTCTCTCTGCATCACTAAGTGTTGCTTGTCTCTTTCCATAATACTTTTTTAATATTTTCTTTAACATCATTGTTGCTGCATAAGAAATCTACTTATTTTCATATATCGGTCTTGTGTCCTATATTTATCAGCTCTAGAAGTCTTCTTGACTTAGGTCTTTTAATATCATCAAGTAGAAATATTTGCCACCTTCTTTTACGTTTTGTATCCCTTTAATTTTCTTAAATCATGGGATGGCTCTGGTTAGAGTTTCAAGAATGATGTTGATTCAGAGTGGTGAGAGTGTACATCTTTGCCCACTAGGTCTCACCACCTAAATATTACAGTACCTACCAATAATACAACAGACTAGGAAAAAGGTTTTCAGCATATGTGTCTTTGAAGTGATGGTCAATATTTAAATTACAGCTCTTAAAAATGACACATAAATAAATTCTACATCCAGAAGCAAAAGAAATATAATTGACATAATATACATATTAGAGCCTAAATATCCCTACAACAGCAGGTATACAAAAGATAAAGAAAAACATATCAAGTCTATTATTTAAATAAATCTTCAAACTAAAAAATGAACACAATGGGAAGATCAAAGAGTATTAAAAGTCCCTATCTATCAATAATAAACTTTGTGCATTAGGCATGTATGATGGAGGGGGGGCAGAGGGATGTGGCATTTCTCACAATTTGGGGACATGGACACATGAAGCAAGAATACTGCTTCTCTATGTGGTGGGTTAAACACACACACACACAAACAGAAAAAAGAACACAACAACAATTCACTGATACTTCATATTGGAGAGAGAACCTTGGAGATGGGAAACTTTGGGTGCATTAAACAAAGGACAGGAACAAAACTGAAAATGGGCTATTACCAGAAGCAAGAAAAATTAGTACACAAAGTTGGAAAAGGCTTAAAAGATCTGTAGATGATCTTGACATGGAAAATCCCAGAATTGGAGGGGTATCCTGCCTTTGGATGACACAAGCTATTTTGCTCATTAAGCTGGTGCACAAAAGTCACACCTGATCTTCCTGTTGCACAATGAAATAAAGTTTGAGATATTTGTGGATGTCTGTGTTTCAAGAGTGCCAGCTCAGACCAAAAATTTTAGACTCATGAATTCAGGGCCAATACCCATACATGAATCTGCCAGATGCTGGATTTTTGAATTATAGAACAAACCCTAGAAAATCCAGAAAACTTCTAGCATGGAGAGCATTTTTTTCTGGGTGTAATACAGGTCAGAGATACAGAGAAAGAGCCACCTTCACTCCTCTCTTTCCTCCTGTTTACAAAAAAATTGCAGAATCAGGGGCAGCAGCTAAGAAATTTGAATGGGCAGTGGTGAGTGGTGCATGGAAATAGACCAAAGGAGTCCAGAAAGAGTAGTATTCATGACAAACAGAAGGATTTGCTTCCCTGTCCCACAAGTGGAACCCTGGGGGATCTCTTGGTGTATGGTCCTAGAGGTGCATTGATTTTTAATGCCAGACAACTTCCTTAGTCACAAAATGGGGGGGGGCATCCTAGACCAAAATATTGACCCTGACTTTAACTTCTAAATCTCATCTCAAAGAAATCAGCAATATACCTGGGAGTGGAGC
Organism: Urocitellus parryii; assembly: GCF_045843805.1. Taxonomy (NCBI): domain Eukaryota; kingdom Metazoa; phylum Chordata; class Mammalia; order Rodentia; family Sciuridae; genus Urocitellus; species Urocitellus parryii. Next base: position 4,019,228 of record NC_135548.1, read on the forward strand.
CAAAAGCAATTCTCACTCCACCCTATACCATTTATCCAAGAAGTGAAAATAAAATTTATCACAGAGAGCAAGCATATACTCTCACTGCCTATTTTATCTTTTTTTTAAATTGAAGGTTTACTGATTAATACATGAACTCTTATACATATACATAGTCACTCTGCTTTCTCATTTCTACCATTTAAGGTGCTTATTTTTTTACTCTGTTTCTTAAGGGTTAGTGTTTCTGCCTAATATATTTTGGAATGATGTTTTATGGTTTCTTTGAAAACTCTGCTTCCCTTGTTTCTCTTTCTCTCTTTTCTCTTGTTAACAACAAAAGTCTATTGCTCTCTCTTTCACTAAGTTTTTACTTCTCCTTTTTAATCCTCTCCCTGATTAATAATAGATTCTAAGTCACCTCTGCAATTTCCTAATTTTCCTTTTGAAACTGAAAGCCCTTATACCTCCAATGCCTTCTTTCTTTTAACTAACTCAATTCTTAGCTTCTCTTGGATTATAAAATACCAGACCCCACCACTAATAGTATAGTAAAAATTAATATAGTGAAAATTATGAATAACAACTACTGTTGAATTTGGGCCAGACATAATTCATACTTACTGGCTTTTCTAATGAAACTTGCTAATCCTACCATCTCAGTAGAGGTCATAATAGAAACTATTAAGTGGGTAATTTAGCACTATATATTTATGCGTAGGTGACTACTATTATTTGGCTTCTTCTAATCAGTGAAGCACTGGAAACCTACAGGATCACTAAAGACTCATAGAGTAGAAAATCTGATACTTCAGAACCACTTGAATATAAAAGCAGACACATATACAACATAAAAAATAAAGAAAAAATTCTGAACAAACTAGATTGACTCAAAAAGAGACTTCAAAAACACTGAAGTGGAGCAAATGTCAGAGAAGAAATTTAGAAAGTTTGTAATTAAATTGACCTATGATATAAAAGATGCTATAAAGAGTAAAATCAGAGATAAAATACAAGAAGTGAAAGATCCCTCCCATAAGAAAATAAAGATTCTGAAGAAGAACCCATCAGAAATTTTCAAAACAAAGAAATCAATAAATGAAATTAAAAATCCAATGGAAAGCTTTACCAAATGTTTAGGCCACTTGGAGGATAGATTTATAAAATAAAAACAAATTTCACAATCTTGAACATAAAGTAGATCATGGGGAAAAGATGTTAAGAGAACATAAACAGATCTCTGTTTTCAAAAACTGTAAGATAAAATTAAAAAACCAAGTATAACAGATGGATAATTGAAGGCTCTGAATTACAAATTTTAATAATGCACAACAATTTTGATAAAATAGTAATAGAAAATTTTTCAAATCTTTTGAAATGTAAAATCAAATATAGGCAATACATGACTCTGAAGATGCAAAAATACAATGGGTCCAATCCTAGGCACATTCTTATAAAAATGCCTAATATAGTGAATAAGGATAAAATTTTTAAAGACAGATAAATTTTACACATCAGCTGAGTTTTCAACCCAGACCCCAAAAGCTGGGAGGTTGTGAGATAATATGGAACAAGTTCTGAAAGAAAAATGGATGCCTAAAAATGAGAAATTATATCCCATATAGGTATAATATATCAAGTGCATAAATGCATTTCTACTGTCTGTATAACTAATTAAAACAAATAAAAACACCAGCCTGCGTAGACCTAGGCTCAGAGTAGATCTGGGACCACCCCTTTGCTAATGGGGCAGACAAATGCTGGAGCCCAGCCTCTGGCCAGCAGACTACCACAGGAGATCAAACCCAGCCCAGATCTGCCCAAACCAAATTATGCAGGACCCAGATCCAGGATAGGTCTGAGTTTGCCACCCTCACTTTCTTCTTGGGACACTGCAGTAGCCCCTAACTTTTAAAGAACAGACCGGGCCTAAAAGCAACTGCATATCAGAGCAGGCATCCCAAAGAGTGTGAGGCCCACCCTTTCAATGTAAGACATTGATTCTATCTTGGGAAACCTTAGCTATTATCTTGGCTTACCTCAGATATTGCTGCCACCATCTTTAGATGTAGTAGCATACATTTAGATTAGGTAGAGAGAAGTGATGGGAGGGAAGGGGAGGGTTTGGTAATTATTACTCAGTAATAATAATGTTTGCTTCATTCTACTATCCTTCTTGAGTATATAATGAAGCAGACATTATTATTACTGTGTGTATATATGTGAATGCATGACAAATGTGATTCTGCAACCTGTATACTCAGAAAAATGAGATATTATATCCAATCTGATTCAAATGTATGATATGTCAAGGTTATTGTACTGTCATGTGTAACTAATTAAAACAAATTTTTAAAAAAAGAACACTAGTAGAGTCTGAAAGCCCAAAATCAATATAAGGTACAAACAATCAACATGGGTACTACAAGAATACAGGGAACAAACTGTAATATCTCAGATCCAAACTTCCAGAGGAGACAAAAAAAATTTAAGAGGTGAACACAGATAAAACATATTGAAATTGAGCCAAAGGAGCCCCAGCAAACTTCCTGCTGATTAGTTCACAGTGGCCCCAGCAAACTTCCAGTTGATTGGCTTACTGTGGCCCCAGCAAACTTCCAGCTTCCAGCTGATTGACTCCTCTGCGGTGATGATTGTTGGGCTATTTCCCCACCCATTCAGACCACAGAACTGCTCACTGGGGGACTCTTTTGGCTCTGCCCACATGACCCAGCCAATCAGCCTCAAGAGCAGGAGGAGTGGGGGGTGGAGAGGCTTGCTGGAAGCCTGTGGTGGCAGTTGGGCTCTGAGGGAATTCCTGAAGAGCTCCTGTGGTGTGGTGTGTCGTGGCATGTATGTTCAAAAAATAAAGTTCGTTTCTGCTTGACAAGTGGCTCGTGAATTGTGCCCAGCCAGAGTGCGGGCATTTGGTGGCCCACATGGGGAACAACTGAGGGTAAGTGATAAGGTTAATTGCTTGCCCTTGAGGGGAGGACGAGAGGATGGGTAGCCATTGTAAGATTCTTCTTTCGTTTTGTTTTGCTTTTGTTTTAAGTTGCCTGTCCCTGGAGATGGGTGAGACAGAAGGAAAACTGCTCACATCTGAGGAAAAACTATTTGTGTCTGAGGAACAGATAGGGAGAAAGGACGGATGCACATTTCAGGAGGATAGAAAGGCTGATATAATTTTTTTGTTGTTCTATTTTTGTTTCATTCTGTTTCAGTTTTGTTTGGCGTCATCTTGTTGGGTTGTATTATAGTAGAAATATGGGATCAGAAATTAGTAAAACAAAACAAAACAAAAGAGTGTTAATTAAATTGTTAGAGGAAAAAGGCATCCCAGTAAAATCAAGAGCAGCCAGGGCATACGTTGATACAATACAAAAATGTAGCCCATGGCTTTTTAAGGAGGAGTTGTTAAATATATCACAATGGAACCATCATGGTGAAGATTTAAAAAGAACATAAAAGAAAAGCACAGGAGCTCTGCCAGTTGGCACATTGCTATTCCACAATAGCAATATTGTGGTATCTTGTTTGCTTAGTCAAAATCCTTCAGACAATGGTAGAGGAAGGAGAAGACATATTGATTCAAGTAAAAGAGAAGGTCTCTCGAACTAGTCAGACAGAGAACAAAATTCAAGTAAAAGTGAAGGTCTCTCAAGTTAGTCAGACAGAGGAAGAAAGTTAAGAGCAAAAAAAGCCATCAGGGGAAAAGTTACAACAGGAGACTGCTAGTAACAACTTTCTATCACTAGAGGGCTTAAGTGTCCAACCAACAGTGCCACCTTCATATGCTGGGAGGCCCCCAAACCTCGTAGTTGATAGATGGGATCCTGAGACAGAAAAACAAATATTAGCATGCCCTGTATTTGAGCAGGCAGAAGGGCAGCGAATTCACCATGCTTTAGATTTCAAAACAGTGAAGCAGCTAAAAGAGGCTGTAACAACCTATGGTCCTCAAGCACCTTACACTGTAAGCATGGTCGAATCCATTACCAACTTGAACATGATGGCAGCAGATTGGACTAGTATGTGTAAAGCTGTGCTAAATGGAGGACAATACCTGTTATGGAGGGTTGCCAATGAGGAATTTTGCAAGGAAACAGCTAGGTGAAATGCATCAGCCGGTTATGCTCAGAGAAATCTAGATATGTTGTTAGGAAAGGGACTTTATGAGGATCAGCAGCAACAAATTGCATATGATCCTGGCGTATACTCACAAGTTGCTGCAGAGGCGATTAGGGCATGGAAGACTTTACAAGGACATGGAGGTTTACAAGGTCAATTATCTAAGGTAATGAAAGGAGCTAAAAAACCTTATGCTGAATTTGTAGATAGGCTTATTCAAACAGCTAGCAGAGTTTTTGGGAATACAGAACAAGCAATGCCATTAATAAAACAACTGGATTATGATCAAATGACTCATTGGTGCAGAGAAGTCATTAGACATTAGATTTAAACACATATATTAAATTATGTAGAGACATTAATGAACAAGGGCAAGTCTTGGAAGCTGCAGTAAAACAGGCTTTAGATTCCAGGCCAAGAACATGCTACAATTGTGAACAAACAGGACATTTTAAAAGGAATTGCCCCATAGGAGGAGGGTTTAACAAAACTAGGTATCAAAGGAGTAGAATACCAGGTATTTGCACACAAAATTGTAGAGGGAGACATGGGGCTAATGAATGCCATTCTCAAACCACCATAGAGGGTACTCTTCTATCAAAAAATGAACAAGGACAAGGTGTCGATACATGATATTGTGGAGAAGGGCATCAAGCTCCATTGCCAAAAAACGGACAGGGGGGCTCAATGCTCCGGGGCCCAAGATCACAAATATATGGAGCACTGAAGGAACCGAGCAACCCCATCAGGGTAGTGCCCAGGACACATTATCCATTAGATCCCTCATCAGACAAACCAGAGGAAGTGTAGAATGGAATCGGCGCCTCCGCCAGAACAGTACTAACTCCAGAGATGGGAGTTCAAATCATTCTCACAGGGGTAAAAGGAACTCTTCTCAAAGGAACAGTAGGATTACTATTGGGACACAGTTTTTCTACTCTAAAAGGATTTATGATAGTCCTGGGGTAATTGATCTCAATTATGAAGGTGAAATAAAAATTATAGCCAGTTCTCCAAAGGGTATATCAGTAATTTCACCAGGAGATAGAATAGCACAGTTATTAATAATACCCAGCCTACATAATAAATTTTCCAGTCCTACTGTAGGAAGAGGTTGCAGGGGATTAGGCTCCACAGGTGTAGATTGGGCTATGCTTTCTTTAAATTTAGATTCTCGCTTCATGCTAAAACTAAATATTCAAGGACATGAATTTAATGGGCTACGGGATACAGGTGCAGATCTTAGCATCATCTCTAGATGAATTCCCAAAACATTGGCCATTACAACAAGTCACTCAAATGCTTCTAGGCCTAGGAGTAGTGACTAATCTCCATAGAAGTGCAATGGTATTAGATTGGAAAGATCCTGAAGGATGTGAAGGAACTATACAGCCTTATGTATTGGATCATCTTCCTATAAATTTATGGAGACGATATGTCCTAGATTAATTAGGACTAACATTAAAAAATAACATTAATTCAAATGTGTCCACTATTATGGCTAGACAAGGTTTTAGGAAAGGAAAAAGATTAGGAGAACAAGAACAAGGTATAGCAGCACCAATACAAATAAATCAAGGAACAGACAGATATGGATTGGATTTTCAGGAGGGGTCACTGAGATAATAAAAATTACTTGGAAATCAGAAAGACAAGTATGAGTTCTTCAGTGGCCCCTGACTAAAGAAAAGATACAAGCAGCTCATGGCCTGGTCAAACAACAAATAGCGGAGGGACATATACAACCTTCTGTATCTCCCCCATAATACTCCCATTTTTGTCATCAAAAAGAAAACTGGTAAATGGAGACTATTGCAAGATTTAAGAGCCACTAATAATGAGATGGTTATTATGAAACCTGTTCCATCGGGGATTCCTCAATTGTCTGCTTTCCCAAAAACCTGGTATGTTTTAGTTATAGATATTAAAGATTTTTTTTTCAATTCCAATTCAACCTGAGGATAGTCCAAGTTTTGCATTTACTATCCCTGCACTGAATCATGAAGGTCCTGATCAGAGATATGAATGGAAAGTACTCCCTCAAGGGATGGCTAACAGCCTAACTATGCATCAAATTTATGTTAACAAAGTAATCCAGCCACTTAGAAATCAATATCCTGAACTACAAATATTTCACTATATGGATGATGTATTATTAGCACACAAAGCTAAAAACACATTGCTAGAATGTTATGCCACACTTACAAACTTACTAAAAAAATTAAAATCTAGAGATAGCAATAGATAAAGTACAATTAAATTTTCCAATTAATTATTTAGGAGTTCTATTATCCTTAACCATGTTCCATTCACCAAAAATTCAAATACGAGTAGATCAATTCATATCACTTAACGACTTTCAAAAGTTATTAGGAGACATAAATTGGATAAGGCCTTATCTAGGCATACCAACAGGAGTTGGGACCTTTATTTTATATCCTAAAAGGTCCATCAGATCCAAATTCACTCCAAATGTTAATGCCTGAAGCAAGAAAGGCATTAAAAATCATTGAAACATATATGGAAAATATGCATTTGGATAGCATTGATATAAGTTTGCCTTTATTATTTATTGTACTACCAACAAAAAATATTCCTACAGGAGTATTTTGGCAAGAAGGTCCATTATTATGGATACATTTATCTTATTCTCCTAACACTATTCTTACTGGGTATCCTGAGGCTGTAGTACAATTAATACTCAAAGGAATAAAAGCAGCAAAGGGAGTGTTTGGAATTTCTCCCAATAAAATTATTACTCCATATACTATGAATCAAATTGATGAGTTAGCTAATGAGTTAAATACTTGGGCAATAATCATACACAAATCTAATGTTTCATTTGATAACCACTTACCATCTAATCCTTTATTGTCTTTTTGGTCATTGCAGCCTGTAATTTTTCCAAAAATGACAAGAAAAACACCTATCATGAATGCTCCAAATATATTCACTGATGGGTCAAATAATGGTACAGCAGCAATAGTTACACCTGATCAAACTTTTACATTTTTAGTGCCCAAACAATCAGCTCAAAAGGCAGAGCTTAATGCAGTATTACAAGCTTTTGTGATGTTTAAAGATTCTGTATTTAATTTATTTTCAGATAGTCAGTATATAGTTAATGCTATAGTATCCCTTGAAGATGCTGATAGGATTTCCCCTTCCTCTACTGTTTTCTCTTTGCTTTCCAGTATACAAAGTCTAATCTGGGACAAAAAGATCCATTCTTTATAGGATATATCAGGGCACATATAGGACTGCCTGGAGCCCTTAGTTTGGGCAATGATTTAGCAGATAACACTACATATGACATACATATTTTCTCTACACTAGAAGAAGCTATAAATTTTCATAAAAGGTTCCATGTCAATGCTTTTACTTTGCAAAAGCATTTTAAAATAACTAAGGAACAAGCTAGACAAATAATAAAACAATGTCAAAATTGTGTGACCTTTTTACCACAAGTTAATCTTGGAGTCAAACCTAGAGGATTGATGCCTAACCATATTTGGCAGATGGACATCACACACTTGCCAGAATTTGGAAAATTAAAATATTTGCATGTTACAGTTGATACTTCTTCTGGATTTTTGATGGGCTCCCTTCATGCTGGAGGAAAAAACTAAAGATGATATAGCTCATTGCTTACAAAATTTTGCCCCTGTGGGAGTTCCAAAACAGTTAAAAACAGATAATGCCCCTGGTTATACTTCTACCTCTTTTAAACAATTTTGCTTATCATTTAGCATTACTCATATAACAGGAATCCCATACAATCCACAGGGACAAGGCATAGTTGAACGAGCTCATCAAACTATTAAAATGTACTTATTAAAGTAAAAAGACAGAATTGGGAAGGGGTATATATCCCCCAAAGATAAACTTAAAATAACCCTTTTTACTCTAAACTTTTAAAATTTGGATTCATCAGGGCTTAGTGCTGCAGAAAGGCATATGTGTCCAAAAAATGTACATAAGCCCAAGGTACTTTGGAAAGATATTCTAACAGGACAATGGAAAGGTCCTGACCCAGTAATTGTCTGGAGTCGGGGGTCGTTTGTGTGTTTCCACAGGAAGAACAGCAGCCAATTTGGATTCCAGACAGATTAACTAAAGTCCTGACCCAGTGATTGTCTGGAGTCAGGGGCCTGTTTGTGTGTTCCCACAGGAAGAACAGCAGCCGATTTGTATTCCAGAGAGATTAACTAAAGTGAATTCTACAGACCAAAAAGAAGATTATTTGGCTCAAATCCATAGCAACTGTTATCCAAAACTCCAATTTGGCTATCCTTACATCTGCGACAGAACCAGGATGCTTTGTTCAAATCTATTTTATTATTGCCCTTTCCCATATCATGAAGTTCTATTTTGTTTTTTGAGCTCATACAGACCTAGGTTAATGTTTTGCTGATCAGTTCTTTTTTTTTTTTTTTTTGACTATAGAGTTTTAAAACATTGCAATGGAGATTTCACCTGTAAAAAGTTATAAGGCCTTTACTATTATGTTATGTGTTATATGTATTATATTATGTGTGCACACTTGTGTTTTGTGTTATATGTTTGAATGTATGTATGTCCATATATCATATATGATGAGCGCTCATGAAAAAATGGAACCAAATATTTTTATTTTTATTTGCGTAATTTAAATGGTTTAATTTAAATTGGGTAAACAACTGTTGAGGATTGATTTAATATGTGAAGAAAAAAGGAGGTTAAGAGATCTGTTTGTTTACTTTCACCTTTCCTTTTCATTATATTTAATAATTCTGTTGAAGATAATGTAAATTGTTAAGAAAATTGTTTTCTTTTAGTGCCTTCTGGAATGTTACATAATTTTTTCTTTAGCCATTATTGCCAGAATTCCTATCTTCATTGCAGTGTTGGTGAAGACAAAGATAAAACCAATCTACAGCTTCTGAAATAGCCATCACTGAACTGCTTGCAGAACTTGCCTGGACTATGTGTCACTTGTATGCATTGTGAACTCACTTGTATGGATTGTGAACTATCTGTTGGTGCAGCGACTTGTGGTAGTGTTGGGTATTTTTGCAGATGATGTCATCGGTGGTACAATTTTTCCAAAAGGAGCCGTCAATTGGGTTGGTGTATCTTCCTCCCTTCTGCTTGTCATGATCATTCAGCTAAAATTTGGGGGCCAACAGAGGTGAGGCAAAGAACCTCACCCCCCGCTGGTACCTCTCCACAGGTGTGGCTGTATACTGGACCGGTAGTCAATGACGGGTTAGATCCAATTACAATGGTACCAACCTGAGACAGGAGGCTGACGCCCTGAGGTCAGCTCATCCGAAGACGGGTAAGGACCATATGTAGTATTGGACAACCTAAGGCAGGCATGGTCCCCAAGCCACATGCTTGTTGTTGAAACAGAGAAGGGGAGATGTTGAGAGCCACAGCCAAATTGGCCCCAGCAAACTTCCAGCTGCCGGCTGATGATTGGCTCACATAGGGCCCAGCAACATCTAGCCGATTGGCTCCTCTGCGGTGATGCTCATTGGGCTGTTTCCCTGCCCTTTCAGATCACGGAGCTGCTCATTGGGGGACTTCTTTGGCTCCGCCTACACGACCCAGCCAATCAGCCTCAAGAGCAGGAGGATTGTGGGAGGGGGAGAGGCTGGTGTGGGGGTGAGAGGTGTGTGGAAGCCAGTGGTGGCAGTTGGGCTCTGAGGGTTTTTTCCTGAGGAGCTGTTTTGTTTGGCGTTTGTAGTTCTAAAAATAAGGTTAGTTTCTTTTGACAAGTGGCTCCTGAATTGTGCCCAGCCAGACTGTGACACTGGTAATGCAAATCAATTTGTATAGCAAATAAGAAAACAATTTTAAATAATTCATCATCTCATGATATTATTGGTATAGGGTAAAATTGATATGGTTATATACCTCTGTGAATGTATAAATTAGGAATTATTTTCATGATCATAGCATAGACAGAGTTTTTTTTTCAGTTTAAATGAATTTAATCAGCATAGAAACTACATAAAATCACCCATGAAAGTGTGCTGTTAGGTGAATTTGATAAATCTTCATGTGTACCCCAGGTTCCCACTAGTCAGGGTCAAGAAAATTTTTATCATCTCAACAATATGTCCCTTTTTCTATTATTGACTTTTTGTAAATAGCCCCCCAAGGCAAACATAATTCTTCTTGTATCTATGGATTAATTTTCTCTATTTACATTTTCATAGAGTATATATTCACTTGTGTCTAGTTCCTTTAACTTAAAAAATTGCTTTAGAAATATATCCAAATTTGTGTTTAAAAAAATAAATGTTCAACATTACTAGCAAATATGGAAGCCCTAATCAAAACTACACTGAGATTTTAATCTCATACCAGTCAGAATGGCAGTCTTCTAGACCATGTATAATATCTACTGGAGAGCACATGGAGAAAAAGTAAAACTTTCATCCTGTTGATGGGACTGTAAATTGATACAAAGAGTTTGGTATGGAGGCTTCGCAAAAGACTGGGCATGGAATCCAGCTAAAGGACTCCTGAAGAATTAAAGTCACCTTACTGCAATAATACATGCATAACCAATTTTGTAGAATCACAATTGATAACAGCTAAACCTGATGTCCGTCAATAGATGAATGGAAAAAGATCATGTAGAATGTGTGTGTGTGTGTGTGTGTGTGTGTGTGTGTGTGTGTCACACACGATGGATTTAAACACAGACATAGATAAAAATAAAATCATGTCATTTTCAAGAAAATGGATGGAATTACAGAAAATTGTGTTATATAATTAGCCAAACTTGGAAAGTCAAGGGTCATGTGTTTTCTCTCATATATGAAAAGTAGATAAAAAAAGAAAAAAAAGTTGAGGGTGGAGATTTCATAAAAATCAAAGGGAAGTCAGTAAAGAAAGGAACCAGTGGGTCAGTGGGAAGAAGCAATGGGAAGTGATATTGATCAAATTACATTGCTATATTGTGAGAATTAATATTTAACAGCAAAGCTCATCAATATGTACAACTATAATGCAGCAATAAAAAAGTAAAACACTAAAGTATCCATTATTAAGCATAATTTTAAATCTTATATGCTTTAATATTTTGTCTATATATGGTATTTTTAAAAAACTAAATTTATTTAGATCCATTATTAAATGTGACATGTTTTCACATTTAAAAATTCTGTTATAAGAAAATATTTTTAAAACCATGAGATAATGAGAGTTTACCAAAAACCTCCATTGTTCAGGATTAATGTAAGGTAATTAGAACTAAAAGTTGGAAGGGAAACATGAAAAAAGTGTAATGTGATTTAGTTATGAAATATGACAAAAGGAGTGGGAATTTTTTTTTCTTTTAGTTTTAGTTTGCTTTGTGGTGCCTAGGATCAAACCCAGAACCTCAAGCAAAGTAAGCATGTGTTCTACCACTAAGTCAAACACCCAATCCCAAGGGTTAGTTTTCTTAGTGGTAAAAATGAGCAATTGTAACTAAAGAAAAAAGATAAAACTAAGAATTTAGATAGGTTATAAAAGGTTTAAAGAAGTTATGAAAGAATTAAGGGAAAAGTGGATATTGTGGAAGATATTCCATAAAATATCTTTACATTAGTTTATATTTCCACCCATGAAATGAAGAAAAGAGTAATTTTATTTTTTCTTCTTGAAACTAACTCATAGTATCTAACTAATGATATTTCTTGAGATGAACTCAAAGACCTTCCTGAAGCTTTCAGGGGCTCTTACAGTATGGATATTTAAATATTTCATATAACACCCCCTTAGGATTCATACACTTTGTAGACACAAAAGAGAGAATTCTGAGGTACTCTAAAGAGTTCATTAAGACTGTTAACAAAAGTAATGTTAAGTAAAACAGTCTTCTTTTTACAGTGAGAAGAGAGAAACTTCTCACGGAATACTATTTGACCTGATATGTAGTACTTAACAATCTATGCCAACCATAAATGGAGTTTTTGTCCCTAATTTTAGTATTTACATTAGAAAGGATATGATCAGGAATTTTTCTGTTATCCTAGAAAAGGCACTAAACTCTTAATTGGGTTGTATTATATTAAAGAACTAATATTGTATGTTGGCAGCAAAAGGCAGAATAAGTGCAATAGATAACTATTTTTTGCACCAAGATAAATACCTCAGGGGAACTAAAATGCATTTAGAATTAGCTGAAATTATCCCTGGATTCAAGATATTAAAAAAAAACTGATCTTGAACATAATTAGGCTACTAAGATTGGCTCATTATTCAGAAAAAACATTTTGAGATGGTTTTATAATTATATTATGCATTCTTTTGACATACAGTTTAGTTGTAGTGCTTCTTGTTTCTCCGACAATCAGTAAACTGTCTCCAATTAACATTATGTTAGCTCAAAAGATCGAATTGCTTCCCTCTAGCTTTCTAGAATTATTTCTTAGAAAACTGAAGATCCCTAACAGAGATTAGCCTCTCCTTCTTTCTTCTCTCTCTCTCTCTCTCTCATCTTTTCTCTTTCTTTTCCTCCCTCTTTTCCACACTCTTGCTCATAAGTGTGTTAGATATCTCAATTGTAACCTGTAGATTTGCTTCTTATATGATGGATCATGATATTTTAGTGTTAATAGAGGTCACAGGATATTTCAAGCAAGAAATAAAACCTAATAAAAGTAAAGCAAAGTTTTAGAAAAGAGAAAAGAAAGCATAGAGAAGAAGATTATTCCCTGAAAGGAGAGAAATAACTTAACTCCTTTGTTCTCCCATTTTATTGATGGTGCTGGGTTAGTTTCCTAGAGAATGTTAAGTGGTCCTGGCTCTAGACTGACACACTACAATGCACAACCTAATCTTGAAGGCAACTTTTAGCAGTTATGGCCCCAGTCCTTTCAGGAACTTGTTTTACAGAATTTATAATGGATAGGCTCTGGAATTCCTAATTGCCAGGACTTGGGGTCATGGGCAATCTCAAGTTTTATGGTAACATTGTGCTTACCTTAAGTCACAGTCTAGACCATGTTGTTTGTCCTGTGTCTTTCTTATAATATTGTAAAAAGTCCATTTTCAGTAAGCATACACTCCCCTCTGGTTCTTATTTTCTCAGTTAATCTGTCTTCTTCCTGTTGTAAAAGGAAAAGTACATAGTGCTAATATCAGGCATGAGTCCTGAAATACCTGTTCTGTCACATCTTGGGATGCCACTAACACAGTGCTGATGATTAACAGCACTAAGTGTTTTCTCAGACCCCTGATCCACTGTTTATCTCCACTCTAACATTAGAAATAAGCTATCCTAGCAATAGAAGAAAAGAACAGGAAATTCTGTCAACTCTGGAAATTCTGTCAACTACTGTTAGGTATCAGTTTTGAAAATGTCCAATGGACTTAGAATTAAAAGCATTTTCATAAACTTTAAGGAAAGGTGATATAACACACATGGGAAAATCTAAATCTTTGGGGTACATCATTACTCTTGAAGTGAAATCCCCAAAGAAAAGGAAAAGGTTTAAAGCCTGTACAAAAGACTGCATTCTGGATATAAAAGAACTAATTGAGCATGATGAAAGTAGGTGTTCATCAGTGATGTCTTCTCTGAAAGATCTCAATGAAAAAAGAGGATATGACTAAAAAGGTGTCTTTAAACATTGTGATACATCCTAAGTTTTATTACAGAGGCTGGAAAATGGAACAGAGAAGAAATAAGAGAAATTAATGATTGATAGATGTAAATAAAATCAACAGAAGTCTGTTTATGTTGAAATATTGATTTATGGTTCAGTATCAGGACCTTGATTTTATACAATTTTTCAGACTGTTAACCCTAATCAATCTAGAAACAACAATTACTTCTTTAGACAATCCTCCTATTCCAAAGCTTTTCCCATGTGTGTTATATCACCTTTCCTTAAAATTTATGAAAATGCTTTTAATTCAATCCTTTGGACATTTTCTAAACTGATACCTAACAGTAGTTGACAGAATTTCTAAGACCTGTTCTTTTTTTCTTTTCTTTTTTTTTGCTAACTTATACAATTACTCAATAAATCTTCTATTTCAAAGATTTTCTGTTTTCTTTGGTACCTTTCCTCTGCTCTCTGCCTCACATTTCCTCTGATAGATTTGGGAACACACACCCTCTGCCTTCAAGGTCAGTGCCATGTATAATACTAAACATTATAATGTAAAGGAACCCTATAAAATTCCTTGACATTTTCTACCTACTTTAAAATGTGGGAACTAAAGATTCTAAGGGCTATATGGAACTACCTGAACAAACTTGTGTCTGTGGTTGGATATAATACCAATGTCACTGGGCTCTAGATACTGGGGTTTGATCTGACCTGCAAACTCCTATTGGTAAAAAATGCAAAAGTCTACAAACATTTGTTAGAAAAGATTGCATTCATTGCTATTTTTGGACAATAGTAGAATCACTCAATAAAACACAGTTTTCTCCAATAAGGACAGTTATTCTTCTCATAAAATCAGAAGGTGTTTTGTTTGTTTTTTGTTGTTTTTTAACAGAGAAGAAAACACTTCAAAGTCTTTCATTAAGAGGGCCTTTCTTCATCAATAAATTATAGCCACTGAAAATGTGAGAAACTCCTAAATCAGAATCTCTCCTGCATGCTGTCCATATTTTCCTTTTCCATGAGCTATTTCCTTCTAGAGATGAATTGCTTTCAGATAAATTACTTTTTATCTGCTTTCAAACAAAAAGGAGAAACTGTGGAAAGAGGTTTTGGAAAAATTATATTTATAACAGAAAAATATAGAAGTAACTCAAAATGAAAGTTTACATTACTTTAATAGAGGTACTTGTTCATCAGAATTACTCATCCATTACATGTGGACTTTTACAGAGTCAAGAATTCACCAATTTAGCTTCTTTGGGTAATATTTAAAATGTTACCCAAAGAAGCTAAATTTAAAATCCCCAAAGAAAAGGAAAAGGTTTAAAGCCTATACAAAAGACTGGGGCACAGAGATCAGGTATCTAGGCAGCATGAAATGCCCTACAAGAAAGTATTGGCAGGCAGTACTTATTGTCATAATGTGAGTATGCACCAACATAGATGGCCCTTTTCAGGTACTCATGAAAAGGATGTCAAAGTCATCATTTGTCAACTAAGGGAAAAACCCCAAGAATTGATATGTCATTGAAGGAAGGGGGAAACACTTATCAAGAGAAAGATTTTGAAATAATCACTGTTAATTCTGACAGAGTTCCTTGGCCCTCTTCTTACAGCTCCACCTGACAATCTGTCAGTCTATCACTCATGGGGAAATAAAATGTTTCCTGCCATTTACACACTCAGTCCAGAATACAGCACATATTTATGTCTTAAATATATATTATCAGGTTAACTGTATTCCAGATGGATCTGAGCCATTTATATGGATTTCAAAACTGAAAACTAGTTTTACAAGAAGACTCAGAGAGAAAGGGTCCATCCTTAGACTAGAATTGACTATTGTAATTATAGTCACTTGCCTTGGTTCATGGAGCAGAGAAAAGCAGTGATACCACTATGAGGGCTGAAACCACCAATCCCTCCCAAATAAACCCAACTCACATTTCCTGCTTTTCCTCTCAACCAGGAACTACCTGATTACAGACACAGAAATCTCTACCTACATCATGGAATCACAGAAATAAATCAAGTTGGGGTACATCATTACTCATCATCTCTAGGAACTAGG
Source organism: Urocitellus parryii (assembly GCF_045843805.1). Classification (NCBI taxonomy): domain Eukaryota; kingdom Metazoa; phylum Chordata; class Mammalia; order Rodentia; family Sciuridae; genus Urocitellus; species Urocitellus parryii. The sequence goes on from NC_135548.1 coordinate 4,035,011, forward strand.
AGGACAGTTTAAAATGCACTACTGCCCAAGACAAGTACTTCTTTGATGTCACCCAGAAGATAACTCATCTTTTAGCATTTAGTTCATGTATCTCAAGTAAGTAGGCATTTTTTGAAACATTCCTTGACATTTTAAAATAAATTTAAGTTTCAAAACTTCCAAGAAGAATGGGTGCAAAAGCTATCTTATGTAAAGAAGGATTTGAGAAAAGGACATCACTAGCTATTTATAGCTCCCAAGTCTCTAATGTCTGTATTTCTCATCAGCAGCAGCCCAGCAAAGTTGGCCAGCTGGAGAATGTACAAAAGGAAACATTTGATGTTATGTGCACCTTGAAAACAAAGCCAGAGTCTGTGAACCACAAATTCCCCACAGCAGAAAAGTTCCTATGACTGGATTGCAGCAGTGGCCCTTGACTGGAGGGGATCTTGCCTCACCTTACCCCCAGGGGACATCTGCAATATTTGGAGACCTTTTTTATTGTCACAACTGGAGAGGAAGGGGATATCATGGCATCACATTGGTGGAGACCAGGTACAGTGTCGAATACTCTACGGTGCACAAGATAACCCCCCAGAGTAAAGAATGATCTGCTTCCAAATGTCAACAGTGTCAGCTCCAAGGAACCTGGACAAAATAACAAGAGCAAGCAAAAGAAAACACCAGGGATCTGAACTTCTTGTCCTGCTAGTGTGAACAGTACAGTTACTGCCTCAATTGAAACTGTAACTGGAAACTAGAAAGTATTGTGTTGCAAACCACCTGGTGACTTCTCTGGGAAGAGGAAAGGACCCCATTATCTGTATCTGCACCACAGTTAACATATTCAACTCCTGGCAGTAATGTGCAAAAATATCCCCAAGAGGCGGACTTAACCAGGGGCTTTCAGTACCCCATTATGGCTCCCACACCCCTTAGCTCCATGAGGTGACAGTCCTTAGCTGTGAATATCTGTGCTGAAAGACAGCAATGGCACCCCTTTTCCCTGTTGCTTTGTTATGGTTTGGATGTGAGGTGTCCCCCAAAAGCTCACGTGTGAGACAATGCAAGAAGGTTCAGAGGAGAAACGATAGGGTTGTGAGAGTCTTAACTCAATCAGTGAATTAATCCCCTGATAGAAATTAACTGTGGTAACTGAAGTGGTAGGGTGTGGAGGAAGGAGGTGGGAAGTAGGGTGTAGCTTTGGGTACACATTTGTATCTGGCCAGTGGAGTCTCTCTGCTTCCTGATGATGTAAGCTGCTTTCCTCTGCCACACACTCCTGCCATGATGTTCAGTCTTGAGGAATGGAGTCAACCTTCTAGGACTAAGACCTCTGAAACTGCAAGTCCTGAAATAAACTTTTTTTCCTCTGTAATTGTGCTGGTCAGGTCCTTTAGTCACAGCAGTGAAAAAGCTGACTAAAAACACACTCCTTCCTGCCACCTCTGTCACCTCACCTAAGACTGGCTGAAGTAGGACTGTGTGTATCAAGGATTGGGAAGCAGCACCATGGTGGGCCCCACCCTACAAGGCATTTTTAAGAGTAACAGGGAAGGCAGCTTCTGTACTCACAGAAATCCCACGTGGATCTGGGGGTCGTCATTACCACATGTGTCTCCAAAAGCAGTCTCTTCAGCATCTTCATTCCTGAACACAAGGGGAAATTCGCCCAGCTTTATTACAAAGGGAACTGATCACTACAGGTTGTATAGAAACTCTCTCATGCTGAGGGTGCCTCTTACTGAGAAGAGCTTTATCAAATTGTGACATAAATAAAGAGGCTCATTAAGCGTATGAAAGGGCATGGATCCTGAGGATCCATGGGGTCTCTCATGGGTACCTGCCTACCAACTGCTGTTACTTATTTATGTTGTATTTGTTTTGGAAAATAACTTTGCATACCTTTCAAAACTCCATATAGTATTCAAGGCAGCATTCAAAAATTTAAAAGTTTGAAATAACTGAAGTGTCTTATACTTGAAGTTTACAAATATACAAAGAACCCATAATATCAAAAAATAGTCAATCAAAATAAATCACATTAGTCCAAAAAAGTCATGATTTTTCACTGCTAGGGTATTCTTATAGCTAAGAAAGCAAGAAAGAAAATAATTCATAATTAAAACATGAGTGCAGAAAAAGAGAAGGGACATAAAAAAACTAATTCTCAAAGAGATCAGGCTGAGTCAATAAATTTACACATAAACTAGAAGCAGAAATTGTGAGACAAAGCACAGAAGCATCCTACACTACATATCCAAGACCTCTACTCTTGGGCTTCAAGGAAATTAGGTTGACCATGGGGAGAAATGCTAGTGAGGCAATGAATAAAGAATTCTTTACACATTCACTTAAAAAAGACTGTGTCCTTTTTATTATTAAAGAGAGTCAGTCATATAGACAGACAATAGATCCAAAGAAACGAACTCTGCTTGATAAAAAGGAAGCAAATGCATTTGGGCAAAGCTGCCAGCTGACATGCTGAATAATAAATGCTATTATATTCTAGAGAAAAAAAATAAATACACATGTGGAATATTTAGTGAAAAGTTTTGAAATTTCTTACATAAAATTTAAAATTACTGTTAAAATAATAATGACAATTGATACACTATACATGAAAATTACTGTTAAAATAATAATGACAATTGATACACTATACCCCGTCATCCTAAACATGGATTTACCACACAAAGATGTGCCTACAGTCTGAGCAACAATGGGAAAGAAAGAGAATTCAAGTTCACTTACAGAAACATTTCTAAGGAGCCACATGAGAATTGAGATTTTTTTATTAGTTGTTCAAAACATTACAAAAATCTTGACATATCATACATTTTACTCAAATGGGTATGAATTCTTATTTTTCCACATGTACAGATTGCAGGATCACACTGGTTATACAGCCACATTATACATACTGCCATACTAGAGTCTGTTGTAGTCTGCTGCCCTTCCTGTCCTCTTCCTATGCCCCCCTCACTCCCCTCCCCTCCCATCACTTCTCTCTACCCATTCTACTGTAACACATTTCTCTCTCTTTTTTTCTTCCCTTTCACACCATCTTATATGTAATTTTGTATAACAATGAGGGTCTCTTTCCATCTTCCATGCAATTCCTCTTCTCTCCCCCTTTCCCTCCCACCTCTCGTCCTTGTTTAATGGTAATCTTCTTCTTATGCTCTTCCTCCCTACTCTGTTTTGAGTCACCTCCCTTATATCAGAGAAGACATTCAGCATTTGTGTTTTAGGGATTGGCTAGCTTCACTTAGCAAAATCTGCTCTAATGCCATTCATTTCCGTGCAAATGCCATGATCTTGTTATTTTTTAGAGCTGAATAATATTCCACTGTGTATAAATGCCACATTTTTTATCCATTCAATTACTGAAGGACATCTAGGTTGGTTCCCCAGTCTAGCTATTGTGAATTGTGCTGCTATGAACAGTGATATAGCTGTATCCCTGTAGTATACTCTTTTTAGTTTTTTTGGGTATAGTCCAAGAAGGGAAATAGCTAGGTCAAATGGTGGTTCCATTCCCAGCTTTCCAAGGAATCTCCATACTGCTTTCCAAATTGGCCACACCAATTTGTAGTCCCTTTTGCCCACATCCCACCAGCACTTGTTATTGTTTGACTTCATAATTGCTGCCATTCTTACTGGAGTGAGACAGTATCTTAGAGTGGTTTTAATTTGCATTTCTATGGTTGCTAGAGATGGTGAGCATTTTTTGTGTATTTGTTTATTGATTATATGTCCTCCTCTGAGAAGTGTCTGTTCAGATCCTTGGCCCATTTGTTGATTAGGTTATTTGTTCTCTTGTTGTATGATTTTTTGAGTTCTTTGTATTCTCTGGAGATTAGGGCTCTATCTGAAGTGTGAGGGGTAAAAATTTGTTCCCAGGATGTAGGCTCCCTATTTGCCTCTCTTATTGTTTTTCTTGCTAAAAAAACTTTTTAGTTTGAATATGTCCCATTTGTTGATTCTTGATTTTAACTCTTGAGCTACAGGTGTCCTAATAAGTAATTTGGAGCCTGAACCCACAAGATGGAGATTATGGCTAACTTTTTCTTCTATTAGATGCAGAGTTTCTGGTTTGATTCCTAGCTCCTTGATTCATATTGAGTTAACTTTTGTGCATGGTGAGAGAAAGAGATTAAATTTCATTTTGTTGCATATGTATTTCCAGTTTCCCCAGCACCGTTTGTTGAAGATGCTATCCTTTCTCCATTGCATGCTTTGAGCGCCTTTGACTAATATATGGTAGTTGTAATTTTCTGTATTTATCTCTGTGTCCTCTATTCTGTACCATTGGTCTACCTGCCTGTTTTGGTACCAGTATCATGCTGTTTTTGTTACTATTGCTCTGTAGTATAGTTTAAAATCTGGTATTGCTATACCACCTGTTTAACTCTTCCTGCTTAGAATTGCTTTTGCTATTTTGGGTCTTTTATTTTTCCAAATGAATTTCATGATTGTTTTTTCTATTTCTGAAAGGAATGCCATTGGGATTTTGATTGGCATTGCATTAAAACATATAAAGTACTTTTGGTAATAGGCCATTTTAATGATATTAGTTCTGCCTATCCATGAATAAGGTATATCTTTCCATATTCTAAGGTCTTCTTCTATTTCTCTCTTTAGGGTTCTGTAGTTTTTGTTGTATAGGTCTTTCACTTCTTTTGTTAGGTTGATTCCCAAGTGTTTTATATTATTATTATTATTTTGAGGATATTGTGAATGGGGTGGTTGTCCTGATTTCCATTTCAGAGGAATTGTCGCTTATATACAGGAATGTCTTTGATTTATGCATGTTGATTTTATATATTGCCACTTTTTTTTTTCATTTACTAGCTCTAGAAGTTTTTTTTAGAACCTTTTGGGTCTGCTAGATATAGGATCATGTCACCTGCAAATAGTGCCAATTTAAGTTCTTCTTTTCCTATCTTTTTGCCTTTAATTTATTTTTTCTGTCTAATTGCTCTGGCCAGTGTTTCGAGAACTATGTTGAATAGAAGTGGTGAGAGAGGGCATCCATGTCTTGTTCCAGATTTTAGAGGGAATGTCTTCAATTTTTCTCCGTTCAGAATGATGCTAGCCTGAGGCTTAGCATATATAGCTTTTACAATGTTGAGGTATGTTCCTGTTATCCCTAGTTTTTCTAGTGTTTTGAACATAAAGGGATGCTGTACTTTGTCGAATGCTTTTTCTGCATCTATCGAGATGATCATATGGTTCTTATCTTTAAGTCTATTGATGTGGTGAATAACATTTATTGATTTCCGTATATTGAACCAGCCTTGTTTCCCAGGGATGAATCCTACTTGATCACGGTGCACAATCTTTTAGATATGTTTTTGTATCTGATTTGCCAGAATTTTATTGAGGATTTTTGCATCAAGGTTCATTAGAGATATTGGTCTGTAGTTTTCTTTCTTTGAAGTGTCTTTGTCTGGTTTAGGAATCAGGGTGATGTTGGCCTCATAGAATGAATTTGGAAGTTCTCCCTCTTTTTCTATTTCCTGAAATAGCTTGAAAAGTATTGGTATTAGTTCCCCTTTAAAGGTGTTGTAAAACTCTGCTGTATACCCATCTGGTCCTGGGCTTTTCTTAGTTGGTAGTCTTTTGATGGCTTCTTCTATTTCCTCAATTGATATTGGTCTGTTTAGGTTGTCTATATCCTCCTGGCTCAATCTGGGCAGATCATATGACTTAAGAAATTTAACCATACCTTCACTATCTTCTATTTTATTGGAGTATAAGGATTCAAAATAATTTCTGATTATCTTCTGTATTTCTGAAGTGTCTGTTGTGACATTGCCTTTTTCATCCCGTATGCTAGTAATTTGGGTTCTCTCTCTTCTTCTCTTCGTTAGCATGGCTAAGGGTCTGTCGATCTTATTTACTTTTTCAAAGCGCCAACTTTTAGTTTTGTCAATTTTTTCAATTGTTTCTTTTGTTTCCATTTCATTGATTTCTGCTCTGATTTTAATTATTTCTTGCCTTCTACTTCTTTTGCTGTTGTTTTGCACTTCTTTTTCTAGGATTTTGAGATGAAGTGTGAGATCATTTATTTGTTGGTTTTTCCTCTTTTTAAGGAATGAACTCAAGGCAATGAATTTTCCTCTTAGAATTGCTTTTATTGTGTCCCATAGATTTCGATATGTTGTGCCTGTGTTTTCATTTATCTCTAAGAATTTTTTGATTTCCTCCTTTATGTCTTCTGTAACCCATTGTTCATTCAGTAACACATTGTTCATTCTCCAAGTGATGTAAAATTTTTTCTTCCTTCTTTTGTCATTGATTTCCAGTTTCATTTCATTATGATCAGATAAGATCTACTCCTTTATAATTTCTAAAAGTTGCCCTATGGCATAATATATGGTCTGTTTTTGCAAAGGATCCATGTGCTGCTGAGAAAAAAGAATATCCGATTGATGATGGTTGATATATTCTATATATGTCAGTTAAGTCTACCTTATTAATTGTGTTATTGAGTTCTATAGTTTCTTTATTCAACTTTTGTTTGGAAGATTCTGTCCAATGGTGAGATATGTGTGTTGAAGTCACTCATCATTATTGTGTTGTGATCTATTTGTCTCTTGAAATTGAGAAGAATTTGTTTTATGAATTAGCAGCACCATTGTTTGGGGCATATATATTGATAATTGTTATATCTTGTTGGTGAATGGTTCCCTTTAACAGTATATAGTGTCCTTCTTTATCCCTTTTGATTAACTTAGGCTTGAAGTCGATTTTATTCGATCTGAGTGTAGCCACCCCTGCTTGCTTCCGAGGAACATGTGAGTGATAGGAATTTTCCCAACCTTTCACCTTCAGCCTGTGTATGTCTTTTCCTATCAGATGAGTCTCCTGAATGCAGCATATTATTGGATCTGTTTTTTCAATCCAGGTTACCAGACTATGTCGCTTAATTGGTGAGTTAAGCCATTAATATTTAGGGTTACTATTGATATATGGTTTGTACTTCCAGTCATATTTGTTTGTTTGTTTTTAATTTGGTTTGTCTTTCCCTCTTTGAGTAGTTCCCCCTCTTTACTGCGGTTTTAGTTGTTGTTTTTCATTTCCTTTTTATATAGTGTTTTGCCCAAAATGCTTTGCAGTGCTGGTTTTCTGGCTGTGAATTCTTCTAACTTTTGTTTATCATGAAAGATTTTTATTTTGTTGTCAATCCTGAAGCTTAATTTTGCTGGATACAATATTCTTGATTGGCACCCATTGTCTTTCAACATTTGAAATACATTGTTCCAGGATCTTCAGCATCTGTGATGAAAAATCAGCTGTTAATCTAATTGATTTACCCCTAAATGTAATCTGCTCCTTTCTCTTGTAGCTTTTAATATTCTGTCTTTGTTCTGTATGTTGGATATCCATGATAATGTGTCTTGGAGTTGGTCTCTTGTGGTTTTGTATATTCAGGATCCTGTAGGCTTCTAGGATTTAGACATCTGTTTCATTTTTCATGTCTGGAAAGTTTTCTAAAATTACTTCATTCAACAAATTGCTCATTCCCTTGGTTTGGACCTCTATACCTTCTTCTATCCCAATGACTCTTAAGTTTTTTTTTTTTTTATGTTATCTCTTATCTCTTAGATGTTTCTCTGGTGGTTTCTTACCAGCCTTTCTGAATTGACTAGACTCTTTTTGAGATGATATATTTTGTCTTCATTGTCTGATGTTCTGACTTCTACTTGATCTACTCTACTGGTAATACTCTTATTTGAGTTTTTAATTTGGTTTATAATTTTCTTCATTTCTAGGATTTATGTTTGATTTTTTTTATAACCTCTATCTCCCGGTAGAGTTGTTCTTTTGCTTCTTGAATTTGTATATGTAATTCATTGTCAAAGTGATCTGTCACTGTTTGCATTTGCTGTCTATTGACCTCTTTAAGATTCCATTCCATCTGAGTCAGGTATGCCTTGATTTCTTTATCTTATCATTTCTCTGATGCCTCTAGGTTCTCCTGTAAATTTAAGTTGTCCTGCATTGTTTGTGATCCCTTTTTTACTTGTTTTTTTTCAGGATGCTCACCTTATTTTCCAGCTCTGTTTGACTGCTGTGTTACTGTTTTCTCCTATAAATTTATTTTGGTTTTATATATTTCCGGGATCTCTCCTTTGTGATGAGAGACAATATGTAGAGATGTTGGGTTTTGTTGTAATTTAAAGTAAATTCATTTGTTTTATAAAAGACATATGGATTCTGGTGGTTTGGTCTTAGGACTTTATGTTTAGGTCAGGTGATGTGATGGTATGAGGGTTAGTATATCTTAGCTACCTTGGAAGATTGCTCTACTGAAGGGGGATATTAACAAGAGAATAGACTGGAGTATTTGGGGGTAGCTAGGGATGTGGGAGCACTATAGACAGCCTCAGAACATTCACCTATTTGCATTTAGTAAATTACACGTAATAGAAGTAGTAATCCTTGGGAGGAAAGGTAGGAGAAGGGGAAGGAAGAAGTCACTAAGGAGAAAGAGAGAGAGAAAAATAAGTAGAATAAAAGAAAAGGGAAAAATAAAAATTGAAAAAAAAAATGCACTCTTAGAGTCCTATTATCTTCTCTTCCAATAGGTGGAGCTGTGCTCTCCGGGCCAAGCTTCTGCCCTCAAGATGCAGGAAACAATTCCTGTGAGGTGGCTTGCCTCCCCAGCTGGGTGGCTCTCCAATCTTGGTCACCCAGGGCCGCTCCAGCCCGCCCCCATTCTCCTGCCAGCCAGGCCCCACTCATCGGTGATGTTCTCCACAGATCTACACTCCAGGTGCAGCCCCCGAATGCCCTGCTTTCTTGAATGACTGGGCCCTCTCTCTGTTTGCCATTCACCCAGACCCCAAGGTTGTGGGATGCGGGAGCTGGGAACCAGCAGCTTATTCTGCCTGATTCCCTTTGATAGCCATGCCCCTGAGAGCTGGAAGAAAGGTCTCAGCTATTGCTGCTGGTGGGAGGTGGAGTTGGAGGTCAGGTGCCCCTCCTGTTTCCCTTAGCTTTGATAATCACGCCCAGGAAGAGCTGGGGAGAGATTTTTTAGTTTTCCCAGCTACACGGATATGGTAAGCTAAGGGTCACACACCTGTTGTCCTTGATTTCGCTGATGACTTCAGTTCTCTGCCATGGTGGATACCAGTCTCCTTGCCATGTCCAATGGGAAGGGTGGGTCTGGTCTGTTTCTCCTAAGCCCCAGCCTCAGATCCCAGTGCGTTGGCCCATGGATGCATGGCAGGTCACCATAGCACTGAGTCGCCTCCAGCAACGATGGGTTTTCCATCAACCAGCCAGTACCTCCAGGCACGGGGTGGCCCAGATTCACCTGGGCCCTAGCATGCTGCAGCCTCTGAGATGCTCAAACTCCTCCCCTAGGTTTCACAGAAGCCCAACTTCGCTGGATGTTCCTGACAAGACAGCATCTGGCCTTTCTAAACTCGCTCTCTGCCTCAGCTGAGGAGGTCAGGGGACAGCACCTTTCCAACTGCTGCCATATTGAATCTGATTGAGAATAGAGATTTTAAAGACAAAAAAAGCACAACATAAAAAAATGGCAGAATTTAAGCCAATAATTTTAAATAAAGTATAATATAACAAATTTTCCTATTTTTATTAGAAAAATCAACATTTGGATGAAAATGGTATTAATTTTTAAATCATGACACATTTGACTTTCAAACTAGTGAATTTATAAAACCATTTTCAAGATTATGGTCTTTTGCCTTTATGGTCTCAGCCCTGCCTTCTACTCCATCTGATTTATTTAAAATACACTAAAACAAATCATTGCCTTGCAGGTCTGGGGAATTTTGATTTTTAAAAATCTCACTAAAATTTGCCTGGGGCCAAACTTAAACTGTCCTGTTTTTCAGTAAGAATGAAAAGTTGCTGTGCAGTGGCACACACTCATGATCCCAGAGATTCAATAGGTTGAATCAAAGGATCATGTGTTCAAGGCCAGCCTCAGCAACAAGGCCAGAAGCAACAACCTTCTCTAAAAGTAGGAAAAGGTCTAGTAATGTAGCTCAATAACAGAACATACCTGGAAACCTCCACAAAACAAAAACCTGAAAAGATGGAGGAAACTACATGATTCGGGGCATCAATAAGGTGTCAAGGGAATCTGATGCACCAAGTTCTATGACTATGAAGCTATGACAACCATAAGCTCAGGAGTTCCCAAAGCATCACTGGAGGCTAGGAGGCTGACTGTATGCAGACCTGTAACTAATTAACCAACCCAGACATCTGGGACCATGCAGCAGGACCCATTAACTAACTCAGTCAATTATTTCAGTTTTTTAAGGACATATCAACTTCTGGTGTCATGCATGAGTCCATCACCAGGTGGCAGTATATAAATATAGAAAAGCAAATATGTCCTAGTCTAAGATGGCACCATTACAATGTTAGCCTCAGAGTGGGAAGAAAGCAAAGAAATAAACATCAGAAATTAAGTTCTTCTTCACATTCTGTCCTCTCTAGCCTATTGGGGCCCTTGGGTTTTGTGTGGATATTCTGACATTCTTGAATCTCAAAATTTAAAGACAAGTTGGTAGATGGGGGAATAAAAAGAAGGTTAAAGGAATGACAAATATATGATTCAATTCATATTTAATTTTTTGAATGAAAAGAATAAACAGGGAGCAATGAATCTGTGATTATAAAGAACAAAATCAATTAAAATGATCTCTGCATGAATTACAAAAACAATATATGTGGAGATATAAAAGTATATATTTACAAACACATAGACACCAAAGCAACAGGGATGCCAAACAGCCATAGGCAAGCTCCAGAACCTACTGGCCCTCTGGTTAAACACACAAATATTAGAATACTACTATTTCACAGGTCACAGATATGTTGAATGAAGAACCTAAAAAATAATCTCCTTAAGGATAGAGAAGGTCACACAGGTAGCAGACAACAGTAAAGGAAACAAAATGAAGAGAAGCCTGATCTCCAGGTAGCAAGTCTGAAGGTGTTTCCAGTACTCCTCATTAATTTTGTATTCCAGTTTTAGTTGTACATTTTGTTGCATGATAATAGTACATTTCTAGGGTTTCTCAGCCTCTGCACTACTGACAGTTTGGGTTGGATTATTGTCTCTGGATGCATCCCTGCATGCAGTAGGATTTTTTAGCAGCACCCCTACCTCTATCCACTAGATGGCAATAGAAGCCTCCACCAAGAATTTCTCCCACAGGGATTTTACCAATTGTCCCCCAGGGAAGGGGGCAAAAATACCCTGATTGAGATCCACTATGTTATATGAATTGTCTGGTGTTTGCCTAAATGGATATCTAAAATATCTGTGCCACAGAGTGAAAAGGAAATCTAAAGAAATCAGGATAAGAAATTAAAAGTTAAATGTAAGTAAAACGTTATAAAATTAGCTGAACTTCAGGAATAGAAAAACTTGTTCTTAATCCTGCTTAAAACCTAAGGAAATTAAAGATGCTGGGGCTTGGCTTTAAAAAGCACATGGGATCAATATTGTCCTCAATAGCACCCTGGCACCAAAGAGGAGTCAAACTAACACAACTGGGCAGATGAAGCTTTACCTAGCTAGATCACCAGAAAATAGAATTGGTGGAAAAGACTGAATGCTTACTAACATGTCTTTGAAATTATGCAATTATTTTCATTTCCACAATTGAAACAATTTCATCCTTGAATACTATGAGAACTAGGATAAAGAGATGAAGTCAAAGTGACAAAGGAAGTAGGCTTCCCACTAGACTACAAGACACTAGTTCACACACTGGTTGAAGTGGGCTCACACACCGCATGCTCTACCTTGGCACATGTGCTGCAGAACTCATTGAGGTCTTGGTACCTCTCTATTCACTTCCAAATGTGTGAGACTGTGTGGTTCTGACCCTTATTTTCAACAATTAAATATATTCTTAAAACAAGCCAAATACCTGGCAAAGACTACTTTGTCAATGTTAATTATCTTTCCCTACAGCAGGTCTGTACCCTTCTAACCCTATCAATGTTTGTAAACTTATAGCTCACCGGGGACTTAAAAGCCACCAGTCACTGCAATATCATCCCTGAGTTTCTAATTTTGCTTCTCAGGAGAAGCATCACCACTTACTTGCATTGGTGGGAGCCCCAGCCAGTTGGGGTCCACGCTCACGAGGTCCTTCCCCATCCCCAGAGAATCCGTGTGGTTGAAGTAATGCAGTGCCCTGCAAATCTTCATCCCCCAAAGCAGAGGCCTGTGCTCGCAGTCTGTCTAGGGCACCCAGGCCTGGCACTTCAAAACCATCCGCTAACTGCGCCAGAGGAGAGTCCCGCGAGGCCGGGAGAAAAGGTGTGTCCAGGGGCGAGCTGGGGGGCGACAGAGAGGACAGGGAAGAGCGGGAGGACAGTGATGCCAGCGACTGGGGCGTGTCCAGGGACCGCCTCTGCTTGTGGAAGCCCGGGTGGCCTGGAGGGTCTGAGAAGGGGACATCACGTCCCAGGGAGTCAAAAGGAATCAGATCGAAGCGTAGAAGCTGGCCGCACTCAGCATCGGCCTTCTCGTACTGAGGAAGGCCGTAGATGTCGGTGAAGCTGACTGAGCTCAGCGAACCGCGGCTGGAGGCCAGTGATCCCCGGCTGGAGGCCAGGGACCCGCGGCTGCTCCCAGAGGACACTGTCAGGGTGCTGGCAGACAGGCTGAAAGGAGAGAGAAACTATCTTAAATTAAAAACAAGGCTCTGGGATGCTCCAGAACAGTAAGCCTCAATCTCCAAAGAGAGGCCAGCTCTGTTATTCCTAGAATACAGAACAGATTTTTAACCTTGAGAGCATCTGAATGGACCTTCATCATAAGTCTTTTCTTTTAAATATTTTAAAGGCATCCAATAAATGAACACTTTCAGATACCAACAATTACCTCATGCTTTCAAAATTTATTCTCCCTATAGGAATGATTGTTTAACACTCTTCAGACCTTCTTGATCTATGGAAAACCAATTTTGAATTCTACAAATAAGTGTATAGTCAAATTACAAAACACTCTACTGAAATATTATCACTGTTATCTCTAATTGTAGTTTATTTATACCCATATCCTTAAAAATAAAAATACAATAAAAACTAAATTTTCTCCTCTATTTTTAAATTTTCACCAAAAAAATGCAAGTTGTGATTCCAAAGACAGCACAAACTTTTTATTTAATTTATTGCAAATAAGAAAAAGTAGACTTTTAAAATGATCCAACTCGTAATTTTCCTCTAATTCATTGCATTGTTATCATTTAATGTTGATATTTCCCATAAAATTTATGGTGTGCAGTTGGGAGTACTAATTTATACATTATGTGTTAAAATTCAGTTTTTAAAAAATCCTTGTAATTGGGACTTTGGAAGAAGATATAACTTATCAGCTGCCATTTTTTAGAACAACTTATAGTGTTTTACATGCATGCCTGAAGACATTCTTAAGCCCAAAGCTTGAGATTCCTTTAGGTCAGAGAAATCAGGTAAGCCACTTCTACCTCTCTGAAATACAGTAGCTATAAAATAATAAATGTTCTTTGTTTAAGCTGCTAGATTTTGAGGTATTTTTCTGTAAAACCATAGCTAACTAGAATAACTTTTTATTATTTTAAGAAAAATTATGATCATCCTCAAATTAATCCATTATAGAAAAAAAATCTAAGTTTGAGTTAGATTGAACTATTCTTCAGATATAGGAATCATAATCTTCATTATTTATAATAATAATTTCATTATCATTAGCAGTTTGTAATAAAAGGTATTTTTTTAAACTGTAGCTAATTTGTGAATATCTTCATCAAATCATGCTAGGGTGATTTTTAAAATATATAAAAATATTAAAGTCATAAGCAGATATGTTAATGTTATTTACTTATAAAATGTTTAAAACTTTCTATACCATTTCAAAGTTAAATTATAAAAAATGTTTCAGTTTACTCAGCTACTTTAAAAAACTGAATAAAAACAAAAGCCAAATTTATATTGCTTATACTCAACACCACAGGAAATTTATTTCAGAATTCTAATTACACTAATTGTTTTATTAGTTTGCTTAAATGACTCTTTTAAAATAACATAAAACAATGGGCATTGAACCCAGGGGCACTTAACAGTTAACCACATCCCTAGCACACTTTTATATTTTATTCAGAAACCAGGGTCCCACTAAATTTCTGAGGCTAGCTTTAAACTTGTGATCCTCCTTCCTCAGCCTTCTGAGCTGCTGGGATTACAGGAATGAGCCATGGTGCTCAGTAAATAATCTACTTTTTTTTTTTTTTTAAATCTGGGACTGAATATAATAGATTAAGTGGATAGGTAGCCTCTTACAACTACATTAAGTAGACACAACTACATTAAGTAGACAACTTATTTTTTCCTGAAGTAGAATTATATAATAAGAAAAGATGAAATTGGTGGATTTAAAAAATAGCATGCATATATAGTCACATGACAAAAAAGATTATATAATAAATTATATATATAATTTGATTTAAATTTGAATGACTATCAAAATTACAATGGGTCATAAATTCCAAAATGAGAGACTTTTTGTTTTGTTTTGCACCATATTACTGAAGTCCTGAAGAGAGATAATACACTGTGTCAGAAACTGGATAACAAATAACTAATCAGAACAAATGAAAGAAAGAAAAAAAAGAGAAAATGGTTGAGTGGATGAAGATAAGGATAGATGGCATAGATGGTGTGGTTAAGATGTGTGATTAGGTGAATGGATTGATTTATGGATCAATGGATCAAAGAATGGAAACAAATGGAATGCACAGGTAGAAAGAAAAACAAATGTGGGAATGGGGAACCCAAAAGACTAGTTAAAATACTGAACACATAGTAAGGCTATTGTAATTTTTTATTCATTTTAGTTTATCTTCTAGGTGAAAACTAATACAATTATTTATATACAGTGAAAAGATTATATACGAGAATGGAACTCAGTACACCAACTTTTATAATTCTCTAATTTTTTCTACCTGTTCATCCATGTACTAAACTGTCTAGATTATATGTTCAAGAAATGGTGTTGAATGATACATGAATTAATAAATATCTCTACAAAAAACAAAACAATGGTGTTGTGACATTTAGCACAGTAATAATTTTTTAAAAAGTTGTTTTTTTCATTACAGAGGTAAAGTGAAATATACAAGTGTTTCACAAGCTTGATTGGGGAGGGAGAGAAGATAATCAGAAGAGAATGAGCACTTGCTGTGGTGCAGGTTCAAAAAACTTAGCTTTGCCATTCCTGCAGGAACTGGATGACTTTGGGAATAAAATGCCTCATCCTCTCAGAGTCTTTCATTACCTGTAAATTAGAGTTTATACTATATGTTTTCAGAAAACAGGTGTTAACTAAATTATATGTAACAAATGACAGAAATCCCACCAAAAAGAAATAAAGAAAAAAAAGCAGCTGTTTTCAATGACAAAACAAATATGTCAACAATTTAGAAAAGAAAATTCAGAATTAACATACAAATTAGAATGATAAGCTATTCTGAGTTGTTTGTGTTGAATGCAAATTTTGAAAGTTCAAAATATTTGCAGTAAACCTCCTTGATTTATAATAAAAATACTAGTTTTTAATAACTTGGCATGGAAGAATCATAGAATTTCATTGTTTAGTAGATATCTCATGCTATAGTCACAACATGCTCAACATTAAATCTTCTTATATACAGGAAATGAGGAGTTCTTTAACAGATGGTCTGAGGACCAATGGTGATTCTGGAGACAATTTGAGAGGTTCAGTAAGATTCCCTTTCTTAACTATCATAAAGCTACAATTTCTTCAGTTAATATGACATTATTATAAACAAATGTACAATTAGCTATTTTCCAGTAAGATAGACATAAGGCCACTGCTTAGCATCTGAATGACCATCTTAAGTAACAGCCACCATTTTAGGAAAAAGTTTCTGTTTTCCCTTCCAAGAAGACAATTCTCAGAAAGGCTTACCTTCCTCATACCAACCAACCCCTAAACACCTGCATTAGGACACCATGGCCACAACCCCCCAACCCCCTCTGATTTCTGAACCTGCCCCATAACGTCCAGGGATCCCAAGTCTGTTTTGTCCCTTTTCACTCTGTAGAGAGATGACCTTTATTTGCCAGCTGTGACAAATAAACTCATATGTATCTCTGCCTCCACCAGATCAGTACTAACTCCAGAGATGGGAGTTCAAATCATTCCGACAGGGGTAAAAGACCTCTTCCCAAAGGAACAGTAGACTTATTATTGGGACCCAGCTCTTCTACTCTAAAAGGACTTTTGATAAGTCCTGGGGTAATTGATCCTGATTATGAAGGTGAAATAAAAATTATAGCCAGTTCTCCAAAGGGTATATCAGTAATTTCACCAGGAGATAGAACAGCACAGTTATTAATAATACCCAGCCTACATGATAAATTTTCCAGTCGTACTGTAGAAACAGGTTCCAAGGTATTAGGCTCACAGGTGTAGATTGGGCTATGTTTTCTTTAAATTTAGATTCTCGCTTCATGCTAAAACTAAATATTCAAGAACATGAATTTAATGGGCTACTGGATACAGGTGCAGATCTTAGCATCATCTCTCATCAAGAATGGCCAAAACATTGGCCATTACAACAAGCCACTCAAATGCTTCTAGGCCTAGGAGTGGTGACTAATCTCCATAGAAGTGCAATGGTATTAGATTGGAAGGATCCTGAAGGATGTGAAGGAACTATACTGCCATATGTATTGGATCATCTTCCTATAAATTTATGGGGACGATATGTCCTAGATTAATTAGGACTAACATTAACAAATAACATCAATTAAAATGTGAACAGTATTATGGCTAGACAAGGTTTTAGGAAAGGAAAAAGATTAGGAGAACAAGAACAAGGTATAGCAGCACCAATACAAATAAATCAAGGAACAGACAGACATGGATTGGATTTTCAGGAGGGGTCACTGAGACAATAAAAGTTACTTGGAAATCAGAAAGACCAGTATGGGTTCCTCAGTGGCCCTTGACTAAAGAAAAGATAGGAGTACCCCATGATCTGGTCAAACAACAATTAGCAGAAGGACATTATACAACCTTCTGTATCTCCCCCATAATACTCCCATTTTTGTCATCAAAAAGAAATCTGGTAAATGGAGATTATTGCAAGATTTAAGAGCCATTAATAATGAGATGGTTATTTTGGGTTTGCTCAATCGGGGATTCCTCAATTTTCTGCTTTGCCAAAACCTGGTATGTTTTAATGATAGATATTAAAGATTTTTTTTCAATTCCAATTCATCCTGAGGATAGCCCAAGTTTTGCATTTAGTATCCCTGCACTGAATCATGAAGGTCCTGATCAGAGATATGAATGGAAAGTACTCCCTCAAGGGATGGCTAACAGCCTAACTATGCATCAAATTTATGTTAACAAAGTAATCCAGCCACTTAGAAATCAATATCCTGAACTACAAATATTTCACTATATGGATGATGTATTATTAGCACACAAAGCTAAAAACACATTGCTAGAATGTTATGCCACACTTACAAACTTACTAAAAAATTAAAATCTAGAGATAGCAATAGATAAGGTACAATTAAATTTTCCAATTAACTATTTAGGAGTTCTATTATCCTTAACCATGTTCCATTCACCAAAAATTCAAATATGAGTAGATCAACTCAAATCACTTAATGACTTTCAAAAGTTTTTAGGAGACATAAATTGGATAAGGCCTTACCTAGGCATACCAACAGGAGTTGGGACCTTTATTTTATATCCTAAAAAGTCCATCAGATCCAAATTCACCCCAAATGTTAATGCCTGAAGTAAGAAAGGCATTAAAAATCATTGAAATATATATGGAAAATATGCATTTGGATAGCATTGATATAAGTTTGCCTTTATTATTTATTGTACTACCAACAAAAAATATTCCTACAGGAGTATTTTGGCAAGAAGGTCCATTATTGTGGATACATTTATCTTATTCTCCTAACACTATTCTTATTAGGTATCCTGAGGCTGTAGGACAATTAATACTCAAAGGAATAAAAGCAGCAAAGGGAGTGTTTAGAATTTCTCCCAATAAAATTATTACTCCATATACTATGGATCAAATTGATGAGTTAGCTAATGAGTTGAATACTTGGGCAATAATCATGCACAAATCTAATGTTCATTTGATAACCACTTACCATCTAATCCTTTATTGTCTTTTTGGTCATTGCAGCCTGTAATTTTTCCAAAAATGACAAGAAAAACACCTATCATGAATGCTCCAAATATATTCACTGATGGGTAAAATAATGGTACAGCAGCAGTAGTTACAACTGATCAAACTTTTACATTTTTAGAACCCAAACAATCAGCTCAAAAGGTTGAGCTTAATGCAGTATTAGAAGCTTTTGTGATGTTTAAAGATTCTGTATTTAATTTATTTTCTGATAGACAGTATATAGTTAATGCTATAGTATTCCTTGAAGATGCTGATAGGATTTCCCCTTCCTCTACTGTTTTCTCTTTGCTTTCCAGTATACAAAGTCTAATCTGGGACAAAAAGATCTGTTCTTTATAGGACATATCAGGGCACATACAGGATTGCCTGGAGCCCCTGGTTTGGGCAATGATTTAGCAGATAAAACTACACATGAAATACATATTTTCTCTACAGTAGAAGAAGCTACAAATTTTCATAAAAAGTTCCATATCAAAGCTAATACTTTACAAAAGCATTTTAAAATAACTAAGGAACAAGCTAGACAAATAATAAAACAATGTCAAAATTGTGTGACCTTTTTACCACAAGTTAATCTTGGAGTCAATCCTAGAGGACTGATATCTAACCATATTTGACAGATGGATATCACACACTTGCCAGAATTTGGAAAATTAAAATATATGCATGTTACAGTTGATACTTCTTCTGGATTTTTGATGGGCTCCCTTAATGCAGGAGAAAAAAACTAAAGATACTATAGCTCATTGCTTACAAAATTTTGCCACTGTGGGAGTTCCAAAATAGTTAAAACAGATAATGGTCCTGGCTATACTTCTACCTCTTTTAAACAATTTTGCTCATCATTTGGCATTACTCATATAACAGGAATCCCATACAATCCACAGGGACAAGGCATAGTTGAAAGAGCTCATCAAACTATTAAAATGTACTTATTAAAGTAAAAAGACAGAATTGGGAAGGGGTATATATCCCCCAAAGATAAACTTAAAATAACCCTTTTTACTCTAAACTTTTAAAATTTGGATTCATCAGGGCTTAGTGTTGCAGAAAGGCATATGTGTCCAAAAAATGTGCATAAGCCCAAGTTACTTTGGAAGGATATTGTAACAGGACAATGGAAAGGTCCTGACCCAGTGATTGTCTGGAGTCGGGGGTCTGTTTGTATATATCCACAGGGAGAACAGCAGCCGATTTGGATTTCAGAGAGATTAACTAAGGTCCTGACCCAGTGATTGTCTGGAGTTGGGGGTCGGTTTGTGTGTTTCCACAGGGAGAACAGCAGCCGATTTGGATTCCAGAGAGATTAACTAAAGCGATTTCTACAGACTAAAATGAAGATGATTTGGCTCAAATCCATAACAGCTGATATCCAGAACTCCAGTTTGGCTACTCTTACATCTGCGACAAAACCAGGGTGCTTTTTTCAATATCTATTTTATTATTGCCCTTTCCCACATCATGAAGTTCTATTTTGTTGCTGATCAGTTCTATTTTTTGACTATAGAATTTTTAAAAATTGCAATGGAGATTTCATTTGTAAAAAGTTATAAGGCCTTTACTATTATGTTATGTGTTGTATGTATTATGTGTGCAAACTTGTGTTTTGTGTTTTATGTTTGTATGTATGTATGTCCACATATGAAAAAATGGATCATGAAAAAATGGATCCAAATATTTTTTTTCTTATTCACGTTATTTAAATGGTTTAATTTAAATTGGGTAAACAGCTGTAGAGGATTGTTTCAATATGTGAATAAACAAGGAGTTTAACAGATCTTTTTGTTTACTTTCACCTTTCCTTTTCATTATATTTAATAATTCTATTCAGGATAATGTAAATTGCTCAGAAAATTGTTTTATTTTAGTGCCTGCTGGAATATTTCATATTTTTTTCTTTAGCCATTATTGCCAGAATTCCTGTCTTCATCTCAGGGCTGGTGAAGACAAAACAATCTACAGCTTCAGCAACAGCTATCACTGAACTGCTTGCAGAACTTACCTGGACTATGTATCACCTGTATGCATTGTGAACTATCTGTTGGTGCAGCGACTTGTGGTAGTGTTGGGGTATTTTTGCTGATGGTGTCATCGGTGGTGTTACAATTTTTCCCAAAGGAGTCATCAATTGGCTTTGTGTATCCTCCTCCCTTCTGCTTGTGATGGTTGTTCAGCTAAAATTTGGGAGCCAACAGAGGTGAGGGAAAGAACCTCACCTCCCCCTCCCCACAGCTGGAACAAAGGCCTATACATAGGTGTGGCTGCATGCTGGACTGGTAGTCAATGATGGGTAAGATCCAATTGCAATGGTGCCAACCTAAGACAGGAGGCTAATGCCTTGAGGTCAGCTCATGTGATGACGGGAAGAACCATATGTAGAATTGGACAACCTAAGGCAGGCACAGTCCCTAAGCCACATGCTTGTTGTTTAAACAGAGAGGGGGAAGATGTTGAGAGCCACAGCCAAAGGGGCCCCAGCAAACTTCCAGCTGCTAGCTGATGATTGGCTCACAGCGGCCCCAGCAAACTTCTAGCTGCCAACTAATTGGTTCCTCTGTGGTGATGCTCATTGGGGAACTTTTCAGACTGGAACTCCCCTGCCCTTTCAGACCACAGAGCTGCTCATTGGGGAAGTTTTTTTTGGTTCTGCCCATGCGACCCAGCCAATCAGCGTCAAGAACAGGAGGAGTGGGGGAGGTTGAGAGGCTTGTGGGAAGCCAGTGGTGGCAGTTGGGCTCTGAGGGAATTGCTGAAGAGCTCCTATGGTGTGCCATGTGTGTTCTAAAAATAAAGTTCATTTCTGCTTGATAAATGGCTTGTGATTTATGCCCAGCCAGACTGTGGCACATCTTCCTGAATTAGACATACTGGCGAACATCTATACTGACCATGGTTTTCCCCTCTAATATTAGGGACCTCCTAGTGCTGTAAGGAAAATGGATGATCTTTCTTGCTGCTTCGAGCTGAGGGGGGGGGGGGCAATATGCAGTGAGGCAAGCAGTTTGGAGTCCCATTTTTGAAATTGAGTGGGTCAAAGAGTCCAGGGTAAAAATCTGGTTTAGGAAAAAATAGGTTGTAAATTCACCTGAGAGAAACAAAAAGACATGAGTACTGAAACAAGATTAATACAAAATAGCAGTTGTAGCATCTTAAACCTGTCTGTGAATATTATGAAATTGATAAGTATTCTACCAGGAAGTGTAACACCTGAGAAATTGTCCCCATAACAAGGCCTAACAAAGTCTAAGAAGGTGCCTTTTAAGAGAACATAAATCTTTAACATTTTCAGAGTTATCAAGAACTTTTAGTTAAATTAGTTAATGTCATCTGATTTTTGTAAAATATCTTTATTTTAATGACCTCTATGTTCAGTAGACATCTCTTTGTTACTTAGGACTAGATAATTAGACTATCAAACACTGATTAAGTCTACCAGTGTAGGAGGTTAGGAAGATCTGTAGACCTCAAACGGACTAAAAACTTCTTGTTCTGGCAGGTTCTATTAATAGTTATCAGGCATTCCTGCCTAAGGAATCTTTTCTGTTGTCACCAGTCTTATTTATTTTGGGGAGGGTGCCAACACAAATTTACATCTTATGTAACATTAAGGTAACTGTTTTTTGTTTGTTTTCTTTGTTTTTGTTTTAATGTCTAGGAATGGCTGTGTTTTTGATTTTACTGTTTTTTTTTTTTTTGCTAGGTGTTTAAGATCAAGGTGGTCAAACTGACCTTGTTCTATCTGTTAGTGTCAGCTCAATTCTCTTTGGGTACACTCTTGAGCAGCATTTTAGTTCTTCTAGTGTCATCTGCGTTAGGATGGGTCAAGGTCTTGCTGACCATGTGGCTTTCCTTGGAAGCATCACACATGTCTCCCCTTTCAATGATCCTCCTCTATTGCAGCATGCACACTCATTGGCTTTCTCTTTTCCAGTCATGTCATTAATCTCCCTTATCAGGAGTTTTAAAAGAGTTGTAAAGCTCTTTGCCTCTTCCCTGGATTCAGGCTGACTCAGAGGACAGGAGCCAAATATTGATTTCCATGGACCCTTTATTTTAACCTAAATTTTTAACCCCTGGCCTTAAACATCTAGCAAGTCAGTCTTATCAGTCTTAAACTAAGAGTTCTGGGCTTCAACTTTAATATTTATAACTCTACAGTTATTTTTTTTCCTAAGCTGTACATAACATCATACTTTCATTATACTTATTTATGTGATGTTGAGATTGAACCCAGTGTCTTACACATATAAGGCAAGCACTCTAATGCTGAGTCATAATGCCAGCTTTTTTATAGTTAATCTAATTTCTTTTAATTATTATCTGCCTATAGATGGTGGCTTAATAGCTCAAATTAATTTAAGTTATGTTTTCTTGATGTATTACTTCTGCAAATTTTAATGGCATCAGTTATAAGGAAAATACAAAGTGAAATTAACAAGAGTAAAAACATATTTAACTTGTATATAATCTTGAACTTTGGCTGAGTTATGCATTATATCTCCCATTTGAGATCACAGTAATCTTTACAATAAAGTTAATCTTTGAATATAAGATTACTTTAAATCAACTGAAGTCTGGCCTATTTTGAAGTCATTTGACATGCTGTAAGGTAGGAGGCAGAGCCTTATCTCAGGTAAGGCAGGGCTCTTCACAAATCTTAGGTAAAGTGTTGTAGTTCTGAAGCTGATTTTTGTCTTCTTTTTAGATATCATCTTATAAAGTTTACATATATTGCTTCATGAGTCTGCATGAATGTTTGTTAACTCAGTATGATATTACATCAAAAACATGAATCAAGAAAAAGCTGAGGGTTTTTAACTTTTCTTTCATGTGGAAAAGTGGCAAAATGTTTTATAATATTAACCTTTAAAACAGATCAGACTCTTATCTTTTAATATACCTTTAAATTATTTTCATATCCCAGTTTAAAAGGAAACATAAGGTTTGGTTACAATATATCAAATTATATAAATACATTTCCAATAAAATCTGTTATCCTTGTAAGTTTAAAATTACCATTACAGACAACTTTAGTTTGGAGAACACCAGTTAGATAAAATGTTCTTTTAAATTTAAATTTGTTCTTTTAAATATGTTCATATGAAAGATGAACATATTTAATGTGTATAGAAGAGTAATGTACCACAATTTCATTGATGTTTTTATAGTAACCAAGTTGAGCTTTTAAAGAAAAATGTAAACTCTGTAATGTAGTACAATACTTTAAAGTAAAGTATGTGTGACCAGTGTGAATCTGCAATATGTATATAGGGTAAAAATTAAAGTTCATAATCCGCTTGAATCAAAAGTATGAAATATGATATGTCAAAAACTTTGTAATGTTTTGAACAACCAATAAAAAATTAAAAATAAAAAAATAAAAATAAAATAATATTTGCTGTTTAACCACAGTTGTAAAAAACCTTAAGGTATGTATGTATGTATATGTATATATATATCTTTTAATATTTATCTTTTATTTATAGACCTTTATTATTACTTAATTAGACCAGTTTATTGTTTACTTAGATGTATCATAATTATACTTTATCACAAAATTAGTTTTTTTTTAAACCTGGAAACATTTTTTTACTAAATATATTTTTATATTTAGAAACTTTAATAACTTTAATCTATTGATCTTTCTTTCTTTTATACTTTGAAATAACCCCAAAGGAAGGTCTCCAGTGGGATCGAGAGTTTTGTCCTGCCTCCAGGCACAGAACAGATGAGGCCTCCACAGGCAGGCCTCCAGTGCTGTGGAGGCTTCCAGTGGGACAGAGATGATGTCTCATTCTGCCCCCAGGTACAGAACAGATAATATCACACAGGGAGACCTCCAGTGGGACAGAGATAATGTTTCTTCCTGCTCCCAGGCACAGATGAGGCCCCACAAAGAGGCCTCAAGACAGTGATGACATGTAAATGACTGTGTCCAATCTGACCTTGTTCCCAGAGGAATAGATTCACCAGGTCTGACAGGCTGGCAGAAGGTTTCTCAGAGCCTTCTAGGATGGATTGGAATTTCCCTCAGAGCGAGGCTGAGGAACATCTCTCAGGAGCACCCCTGCCCCCATACTCCAGGACTGAGGTCCAAAGGCCAATCATCAGAAGCAAATTTGGCATGGGGGTAGGAAAGAGAGGAATCTTGGACAAGCCCCCAACTGTTTTAGTTAAAGCATCATCCTGGGGTTTCATAATTGACTTCCAGACCACACATGTATAATCAAATCAAGCCTTTATGGAAGCACATTGGTGCTGACTAAGCAGAACATAAAACTGTTCCCTTGTTCAGCCCCAAACAATTTCATGGGTGCTTTTTTATAAGTCTGAAAACCACAAAAGGGACATTTGGGGGTCTAGCCAATGCAAGAAAGCCAAGTTATAGAAGCAGGAGCGTGCAGTCAGGTGGCAGGAAGCTTAACTAATCACAATTAGCCCAGTCACCCCAGTTACAGAAACAGAGCTCCTAGTTATAGAAAAATGACCCATTAGGTAGTTTCATGTTCTTTAGGGTTTCTATAGCAAAAGAAAAAGAACAACTTGCCCCAGTCATGACCTTTCTATTTGGCATGATTGTTTTACAAAATGGAGTTACTTTTGCTTTACTATCACACTAGTAATCAAAGGGCAGTGAACCTGTTCCTATGTCAAAATAAGTTGTAGTATGCCAGGTAGTTCTTTAAAACTTTAAGAGCAAAAATATACTTTCATCAAAACTATAAATATAATTTATAGACTTAGTTTTCTCAATTGCATATACTTCTAATTTTTCAAAAAATTTAACTAGATCCATTTCCCAATACAGACATAAAACAAAACAAATTTAAAGATATAAACTCATGTTAATTGTGTCATATTATCAGAACCAACTAAAACTGGTGACAAAAAGCAACAAAAACCCTTAGAACACTTTAAAACTTAAATCATATTTCTCAATAAACCAGCTCTCTGATCAAATTTCCTTCTGGCCAGTTACCAAATATCCAACTCCCCCACTATCTGGTGGCAACAGCTTGGCACAGTGACCACTGAGCCAAGAAAATTAGAAAATATAAAATGAGGGGGAAAACATATTAAATACGCCTAAAAAATAGAGGGAGATATATAGCACTGTAGATAAAATTATTCAAAATTACTCAGTGTGACCACTGAGCCAAGAAAATTAGAAAATATAAAATGAGGGGGAAAACATATTAAATACGCCTAAAAAATAGAGGGAAATATATAGCACTGTAGATAAAATTATTCAAATTTACTGTTTCTACTTAACAAACTACAAAAGGAGAGAATATTAAAGATAGACAAAATAGAAGAGTGTAATAAATGAGCAGAAATTGGAAAATTGAGAAAAAATTGTATAAAGTAAATAAAATAAAAACTGATTCATTCAGTAGATAATTAACTTACTAAATCTCTGTAATTCTGATGAATTTTAAGACATATCTTATTGTAAGAATTCAAGACACGACATAACTGTTTCTATAACTAGGAGCTTGTTTCTACAAGCTCTGAAAATACTATAAGGACAATAAAAATAGTGTCAATACCTTTATAAGAATGTTTTTGAGAACATTCATAGACTTGGTTGTTCCACAGAGACCTCAAACTACCACAATGTACCCAAATGAAATAGATAACTCAACTGATCTCTAGATGTTAAAGATATTGAATTCATTATTCATTATTTATCATTTCAAAACAGAAATCACTGGGTCCAGACAATTAAACTGGTTAGTTTTGCCAGACAATTAAAAATAACACTCCAGATTCCAAGTTCTCACCTCATTGAAATACTGCATCTCAGGGAGTGTAAGAGGACTCCTATACAACTGATTTCCACAAAATACTAGTGCTGTGATCCCTGCACAGGGCTCAAAGCCTTAGCATTTCAGTAGGACTCTGGACCCCTAACACCTTAAACCCAAAGTCCAAAGTTCCAGCCCATGCACAGCTCTCAAGCAGCTTAGCAGAATCACCTATCAGCTCCAGAAGAACAGTGGAATTGCCCGGCTCCCCACACTCCCCATACCTCACCAGACACCGGAGTGCTGGAAGCAGACTGACTCCATCTTGGATAACCTTTCTCCCCATATTTGGTGGGAGCAGCTCTCAGATCGAATCTCCATTTGGCCAGATACCAGGTATCCAACTTCCCCCAACCCAGTGGCAATAACTTGGCAAAGTGACCACTGTACAAAAAGCATCTCTCAGATGGGGAGGTGTGCAGTGCAACCAGGGTGACACCCACCTGGTGTGAGCCTGGGTGTGAGAGTTCCCACAGGTGGGAATAGTTAAGTAAGAGGGGATAGGACTGAAGTTTGAAGCCTAACAGAGAACAGAAGCTGAGAAATCTCTAGGCAGGAGAGTAAGACAATACCAGGTGCTCAAGTCAGAAGAGTAGACCCCAAAAGAGACCTGTGAGGTACAGTCTCCCTGCAGGAACTAATGGGTGGCCAGATGCCCTACTCTAGGACCAGTATTCCCATCCATGGTTACCTCCACCATCCAGACACCAGCTTAAAACAGACAATCCCATTTATTGGATGAGATAAGAAGCAGAAAAGATACAGATCTCTAAAATTAGCAACAAACTTGGTGTCTTTCTTCAAGCTTTTTTTCTTTCTTTTTTTTTCTTTTTCTTTCTCTAAATTTTACTATTTTAACATTCTGTACATTTCTAAATATATCTCTATTTGTTTTATGTACTCTACTATCTTCCCATGTACTTGTCTACCCTAAATTACTTCTTGTCTATTCTTTTGTTACTAACCCTTTTCATTAGATTTCTCTTTCACATTTCCTAAGATATATTAACTACAAACCCTCACAACTTTCTTCCTTAGGATTTCATTCTATGATCACTCCCAGTTCATGGTCCACCATCAGAAACTGTAAATCTTTCTACAAAACTACTGATGATATTTTAGATAGCAATTGAATCCAACATCTTTGCCCATTGAGACTAAAGTGTGAATGTCTTAACAACAAAGGTAATATATTGATCATAGGTAATATATTGTGGATACTGGGATTAGTTAACATTGTCCTGCCCCACAAAAGAGAGATCTTGGAACCTACAAAAGCACTACAAATATATAGGGTAAAAACAGTAACACCCTAGATGCACAGAGCTGAAAAGGAAGATACACAAGCAACATGAAGAGACAAGGCAACAGAGTATCGCAAACAAATCAAAACACCTCATAATAATGAGAATCATTGGCAGGCACAGCAGAAAAAAAAAATGACAGAGAAAGAGTTCAGGATATGCCGCAGTCTGGCTGGGCACAAAATCACGAGTCACTCAAGCAGGAACAAACTTTTATTTCCAAAACTCCCGCGAATGCCACGCACGCGGCCTTCTCCCCGGACACACTACACCAACAGGAAATTCCTCCTCTGGAATTCCCTCCTACCGCACTTCCCCAACCAATGGGAACTCTCTGGGAGTCCCATAAGAGCTCCAAAGTAGCAGGCTGAGGCGCACAGCAGGGGTCTAATCTCCAATTGAATGCACTTCTTAACATAATCATTATCATCTCAATGGCTTCCTGGCATCACCTTTCAACCAAAAATGCAATGCATCATTCCTACTTGGCTATGGCTCTCAGCAAGGATATACATGGTTAAAATGTTCTGTGAACTCAAGGAAGATGTAAGAGAGCAAATATAAGCAGTGAAAGATTACTTTGACAAGGAGCTACATAAATGAATCCAAGAAGCAAAAGATGACCTCAACACAGAGAGATTCTAAACAAACAAACAAACAAACAAACAAATCAGAACAGTTCCACACTAAGGCACATTATAATAAAAATGCCCAATATGCAGAATGAGGAGAGAATTTTAAAAGCTATGAGAGAAAGGAATCAGATTTCATATAGGAAAAACCAATTAGTATAATAGCAGATTTTTCAACAGAGACCGTGAAAGTTGGAACATCCTGGAAAGACGAGTATCAAACTCTTGAAAGAAAAATGGTGCCAACCTAGAATCATGTATCCAGCAAAATGAAGCCTTAGATTTGAAGATAAAATAAAAGCTTTCCACAATAAACAAAAGTTAACAGAATTTATAGCTAGAAACCTAGCAACAGAATTCATCTTTGACAAAATATTCCATGAAGAGGAAACAAAAAAACAATAAAAAACAGCAGAGGGATTTGAAAATCTAATCAAAGAAAAAAAAATCAAGTCAAGTTAAAAAACAAAACTAAACAAATATGGCTGAGAATACACACCATGGCTCAATAATAACCCTGAGTGTTAATGGCTTAAACTCAACAATCAAAAGACAGAGGCTAGTAGACTGGATTAAAAAAAAAAAAGACCCAACAATATGCTGCCTTCAGGAGATTCATCTGATAGGAAAAGACATAACACAGACTGAAGATGAAAGCCTGGGAAAAATTCATACCACTCACATGGACTGCGGAAGCAATCAGGGGTTTCCATCCTCATATTAAATTAAGAAGACTTCAAGCCAAAGTTAATCAAAAGGTATAAAGATGGACACTGCATACTTCTTAAAGGAACAAGACATAAATATACCAACAAGACATAAATATATATGTCCCAAACAATGGTGCCACTATGTTCATCAAATTCTTCTCATGTTCAAGAGTCAAATTGACTACAACACAATAATCTTGGGAAACTTTAACAGGCCTCTTTCACCACTGGACAGATTTTCCACACAAAAGTTGAATAAGAAACTATAGAACTCAATAATACAATCAATAATTATACTTAACTGACATATATAGAATATTTCAACTTGCATCAAGTGGATACACTTTCTCCTTCTTAAAATAGGCCATAACATATGCCACAAAGCACAAAGTCCACAAATAAATGACCTCACACTATCCCTCAAAGCCCTAGAAAAAGAACAAATCAGCAGCAAAAGCAGTAGAAGGCAAGAAATAATTAAAATTAGAGTTAGACTCAATAAAATTAAAACAAAAGAAACAATTGAAAAATTGACAAGGCAAAAAGTTGGTTCTTTGAAAAAAAATAAACAAATTGACAGACCTTTAGCCACTCTAATGAAGAGAAGAAGAGAGAAAACTCAACTTACCAACATACCTGATGAAAGAGGTAATACCACAACAGACACTACAAAAATATAGAAGATAATTAAAAATTATTTATAAAACTTGTACTCCAATAAAATAAAAGACATTGAAGACATCAAAAAATTTTCTAAGTCATAGAATTTGCCCAGATTGAATCATAAAGATATACACAATTTAAACAGACCAATATTAACTGATAAAACAGAAGATGCCATAAGAAGCTTACCAACCAAAAAAAGCTCAGTACCGATGGATACACAGCTGAGTTCTACAGAACCTTTAAAGAAGAAAACCAATACTCTACAATTTATTTCAGGAAATAGAAAAAGAGGCAGCACTTCCAAACTCATACTATGAGGTCATTTATCACCCTGATTCCAAAACCACGCAATGACACATCAAATAAAGAAAACTTCAGACTAAAATCTCTAATGAATATAGGTGCAAAAATTCTCAATAAAATTATAGCAAATTTATTACAAACACATATCAAAAAGATTGTGCTCCATGATCAAGTGGAATTCATGCCAGGAATGCAAGGTTGGTTCAACATACAAAAATCAATAAATGTAATTCATCACATCAGTAGACTCAGATAAGAATCATGATGATCTCAATAGATGCAGGAAAAGCATTTGACAAAATACTGCACCCTTTCATGTTTAAAGCACTAGAAAAAGTAGGGATAACAGGAACACATCTCAACATCCTAAATGCTGTCTATGCTAAGCCTCAGGCCAATATTATTCTAAATGGAGAAAAATTAAAGGCATTCTCTCTAAAAACTGGAACCAGTCAGGGATGCCTTATTTACCACTTCTATTCAACATAGTTCTTGAATCACTGGCCAGAGCAATTAGATACACAAAAAAATTTAAAGGGATATGTATAGAAAAAGAAGAACTTAAATTAACACTATTTGCTGATGATATAATTTAAACCTTGGAGACCCAAAAAGCTTCAGCAGAAAACTTCTAGAACTAGTAAATGAATTCAGCAAAGGAGCAGGATATAAAATCAACACCCATAATCAAAGGCATTTCTGTATATCAGCGACAAATCCTCTGAGAAGGAAATGAGAAAAACTACCCGCCACAGTCTGGCTGGGCACAATTTTACGAGCCACTTTTCAAGCAGAAACGAATTTTATTTTTAGAACACACACTCCGCACCACAGGAGCTCTTCAGGAATTCCCTCAGAGACCAACTGCCACCACCAGCTTCCCATAAGCCTTTCAAACCCCGATTTCTCCTGCTCTTGAGGCAGATTGGTTGGGTCTCGTGGGCGGAGCCAAAAGAGTCCCCAAATGAGCAGCTCCGTGGTCTGAAAGGGCAGGGAAACAGCCCAATGAGCATCACCACAGAGGAGCCAATCGGCTGGCAGTTGGAAGTTTGCTGGGGCCACGGTGAGCCAATCAGCTAGAAGTTTGCTGGGGCCTCTTTGGCTGTGGCTCTCAACAACTATCCCATTTACAATAACCTCAAAAATTAAGATACCTGTGAATCAATAAAAGAGATGAAACATCTATACAATGAAAACCACATAAGCCTAACAAAAGAAATCAAAGAAGACCTTAGAAAATGGAAGGATCTATCTTGCTCTTGTATAGGCAGAATCAGTATGAGCAAAATGACAATACTACCAAAAGCACCATACAGATTTAATGCAGTTCTGATTAAAATCCCAATGGCATGACCATATGCTATGCTACAGAACAACAGTAACAAAAACAGCATGGAATTGGCACCAAAGAGACTGGTAGACCTCTACAGAATAGAGGACATGGAGACTAACCCACAAAATTACAATTATCTTAGATAAAGTTGACAAAAACATACATTGGAGAAAAGATAGCCTCTTCAAAAAATGGTGCTGGGAAAATAGGAAATTCACATGCAACAAAATGAAACTTAACCCCTATGTCTCACCATGCAGAAAACTCTACTCAAAGTAGATCAAGGACCTAAGAATTAAACCAGAAACTCAATCTAGTATAAGAAAAAGTAGGCCCTAATCTACCTCATGTGGGATTAGGCCCCAACTTCCTTAATAAGACTTCTATAGTGCAAGAATTAAAACCAAGAATTAATAAATGGGATGGATTCAAACTAAAAGGTTTATTCTCGGCTCAAGTAACAATCTGTGAGGTGAACAGAGAGCCTACATCCTCAGTGCAAATTTTTACCCCTGACATATCAGATAGAGTACTACTCTCTAGGGTATATAAAGAACTCAAAAAGCCAAGCACCAAAAAAACAAATAACCCAATCAACAAATGGGCCAAGGACCTGAACAGACACTTCTCAGAAGAGAATATACACTCAATCAACAAATATGTGAAAATGTTCATCATCTCTAGCAATTAGAGAAATTGTTCTCTAAGATATCCTCTTACTCCAGTCAGAATGGCAGCTCTTATGAAGAAAAATAACAATAAGTGTTGTCGAGGATGTGGGGAAAAAGGTACACTTATACATTGCTGGTGGGTCTGTGAATTGGTACAGCCAATATAGAAAGCAGTATACAGGTTCCTTGGAAATCTGGGAATGGAACCATCATTTGACCCATCTATCCCTCTCCTCTGTCTATATTCAAAAGGCATAAAAACAACATACTCCAGGGACACAGCCACATCAGTGTTTATAGCAGCACAATTCACAATAGTTAAACTGTGAAGCCAATCCATATGCCCTTCAATGGATGAATGGATTAAAAAATATGGCATATTTTCACAATGGGATTTTACTTAGCAATAAAAGAGAATAAAATCATGGCATTTGCATGTAAATGGATGGCATTGGCAAAGACATGCAAAGTAAAGCTAGTAGATCGAAAAAAAAACAAAAAAAAAAAACTAATGCTGAATACAAGGAGGCTGATCCATAGTGGGATAGGGAGGGTGAGCATGGGATGAATTCTAGATAGGGAATATGGGTGGGAGGGAAAAGGAGGGTACAGGGGATTAGCAAGGATGGTGAAAATGTGATAGACATCATTATCCAAAGTACATGAATGAAGACACAAACTGGTGTCAACATAATTTATATGCAGAGAAATAAAAAATTGTGCTATGTAATAAGAATTGTAATTGTATTACTGTTATTTATTTTTTAAAAATATTTTATTTAAAAAATAAAAATAGTCAATTTTATACAATGTCTTTGAAAATACTTTTCACTTATTTTTGAGGTTAGTATAAACTTCATCAAAATAATATAGATGTTATAATTAACTCTCATTAGGAACATATATAAAATATTTAATAATTATTATTAGCTAATTAAATCCAGAATCACAGCAAAATAATAATGTACTATAACCAAATGCAGTTAATGCTAAAAATGCCAATTGGCTTTTTTTGATTAATGAAACTCACTATCTAAACAGTCGAAAGAAACCATACTCTGTAGGAAAAACCCTTCCTGCTTCTTACATATACTTTTTCTGCAATCTTAGCACTTGAATATAACTCTGCAAGAGAGTATATCTCAAATAGGAAGCTACAAAACTTTACTGAGTCAGGCTTGCTGTTTTAGTAACAACTTTCTTATGAGAAATCATCTTGATCATATGAAAAATACCTCAACTCTTCTAGGACAAACTTTTAGACTTAGAACCTCCTATTACTTAAATCTTCTTTTACCTCAACACCAACAGTTAAGAAAAAAAATCAGCATTCTTGAAGGGACATCTCATGTTCAAACTATAGCATCAGTGAACATAAAATTGAAACCTTGACACTGAGTTTATGTGTCAGTTGGTCATAAGATGTTAGAAATAGAGAAAAAAATATTGGCAGGAACTTCTTTCCTATCTGTGTTGGAAAATATGTGGGTGAGATTATTATTCTAATGAAATAACCTATTTGCTTTAGAACAATGTACTAATGTACTAAGCACTAACCAAGTTTTGATTATCCTGTGTTGCTTCTGAGGCTATGAATTGGGCCACTGGATAATTTGCTAAAATGATAAGTTCCAATGTATTTTTTTCTTATATATGTGACTTAGTTATTATCCATTTGTACTTTCAGTCTTTCAGTGTCAGGTATGACTTAAACATTACAATATGGAACTGTTAACTAAATTTCTACCCTGGGAAAAACATTAAAAGTATTCATGTTTAGGCAGATAATACCATAATTCTATAGGTTTAAAGAGAATCAGGAAGCATGAATAAGTTGGATGATTTTGGCTAGATTTTGAGTTTCCATGAAATATAGTTGTTTCATTCTAGAGGTGGAACGAAACAATTAGAAATCACAAGGGCAGCCTATAGTAGTCTACGTAGAATAGTGGTTAGTGGCATTTGCCTTCCAATGAGCAGTCTGAAGTCAGTGATTCTGAAATTTATCCTGTGTCAGAACCATCAAAAAGTTGTTTAAATATTTAATTACATTCTTTTTAAGCCAACAAATTATTCAAAGGAAATAATGATATGACTCCCACAATACCTAACACAGGTGAAAAAGAGGTCCCTAAATGTATCCCAGATATCTCTGTTTCTTTTAGTTTATGGTTCAATAGAACTAAACCTTCAGCTTCTGTGCTGCCTGCAGAGCAAATGGTACCAAGAGTGGTTTCTTTTTCTTTTTTGACCCAAGTATCACAATAATTTTGTATTAAGTATCCCATTATAGGTTATAATGCAAATTATGTTATTCTGAATTGAAATAATAAGATCTATAAATATCTCTCCAGAATGCATTGTTCCATTCTTTTTTAATTCTTTCTTTCTTTCTTTTTTTTTTTTTTTAGGGCTTAACTCTTCATACTTAAATAGAAAAAAGCAATAACTCCTTAATTACTACATTGCAATTTAACTTCCAAAGAATTTTCACATTATATGTCATGTGAGGGAGGTAAGACTGACAAATCCATTCTACATATTTCGTGTTCCTAGACTTGTAAAATCAACTGATGTTAAAAACGTAAACATTAACCCAAACTCTAATATTCTGAATCAGAAACTCTGAGAATCAATGCATGTAATCTGGCTTTCAACCAACTCCTTAAATCAACGATGAAAGACTTGTTAAAACACAAGTAGGAAATTTAAGAGGATCGATTAGAAGAAGGCTACATTTTCAGCTGCTCCCTGAAATGAACAATCAAGCAGTCAGAGTACTGCTTTGCTATAAAGTGAGTGAAAGAGGGATTCCCCTGAAATTCAATATCAGACAGTTTCTTAGAGATTCAGACTTTGGGATTTTGGGATTCATTAAACAAAGAACAAGAAAGAATACACTAGAGCCAAATTGGTTGTAATAGCAATGCTACTTTATCACAGAGAGCAGGGAAAACATGCAAGGAGTAACACAATAAATTTGGAACAGAATAATATGTATGTCAGAAAAGCAGCCTGAACTTAGTTTGTCCTAAGACTGAACAGAAAATTAAGTGTTTAGAGAGTGCTCTATGTTTCTCAACTGACAGAGAATTGAGGCCTGAATCTTGAGAAGGCCACGTTGCAACTTGCTGCTGAGAGCACCAGGAAGTCACAGCAAACATTACCATGCTTTCTCAGTAATCACCTACTCTGTGGCCCAAGGTATATCTGACAGGATATGAGTGAAATAGTTACAAAGAAGATTGTACACAGGGGAACTCAGACAACACAAAAAGGCGAATGCAAATAATTTTCCTTTTGAGTTTGGTGTCTCATGTAGCCAGCTAAAGAGGGTTGACAATCTGAACATGCAGGCATGAATACACTGAGTCTAAACCTGGAAAGATTGAGTTCCCAGGCAGCAGAGTATGGAGAGGATTCATTTTTCCCACCTTGCAAGTAAAATTCTTGGGAGATTCCAAGATCCAAATTACTGTACAGGTTGAAATCTGTGAAGACCTCATCATTCCTTTGAAAATGGGACCTAGCAGTGTGTTTACCTCCAGAGTAGACACCACCCAACAAAGTCCCTAATACCTGATTAGACCTAATCTCCAAACGACCAAAACTGTCATAGAAATCTGAAGCATACTCATCCTGGTATGTGAAGACAAAATTTGATAGTACCTCCCATTCCATCCTATGCCATATAGCAAGAAGGAAAGTTCAGAGATATTTCAGTCAGATTTACTTTTAAGTCATTCCAGTTGGCAGCTTAGTGAGCAACCCAAAAAGATGTGTTAAGAAATCCCTATACTTGCTCTTTTTCCCACAGTACATAGATTAAGAAGAAATGGAATGGACAGTAAAACCTTAGATAGTGACCATTCATCATCATCAACAGTTTGAACACCTTGGAGAGAAGAGGTTTTTCATTTTGGATTAAGATTTTTCCCCCCTATGGTGATGATTGGTTCATGGAAGTATGTATATGTGAACATATACAATTTTTTTTCATTTTTAACATTTTAAAAATGATAATTATCTTTGTCATTTTAGGGTTTGAGTTTTTGGTTTTTTTGTCTCTCCTTTCTTCTTGCACTGACAGTCACATTCTGTTTTCTCTTTCTGTTTTGCTATACTTTTTCCTTCTTTCTTTTATAACCATCACTCACTACATCTCTTTTAAATTCTATGTTCACATTTTCAACATTCTAAACTTTCTTCCACCTTCTTTTCAAAGCTTCCTCTAACTCTATTGTTAACATTTTTCAGAACTA
The DNA here is from genome assembly GCF_045843805.1 of Urocitellus parryii. Taxonomy (NCBI): domain Eukaryota; kingdom Metazoa; phylum Chordata; class Mammalia; order Rodentia; family Sciuridae; genus Urocitellus; species Urocitellus parryii. The sequence goes on from NC_135548.1 coordinate 4,070,924, forward strand.
TTTTGTTTACCTAAATCCTGTCCCCACTATCCATGTTGTTATTAATACTGCAGATGACACACTGGACAACTGTTGTTTAATGCTAGATCTGAGTTCCTGGTTATTGATTCATTTTGCTTTGGCAAGTGAAGACCTCATCATTGCTGTGAAAATATTAGTATTATCATTTTCTGGTACTTAGTATTGCATGTCAAAGCAGGAACCGGGTATTTATTTTAATGCTGCATATTGTTTGCATCAGTTGTTTCTATTGCTTACTGCCTTCTTTCTAGTGATGTGCTGAGAATCTATAGGGACACTACAGATTCACAGGGTAGAGGCTATATTGCTGAACTACATCCAGCCAGATGGCACAACTTCTCTCTACAAAAACTAACCACACTAAACTTCAGCCATACTTTGATACAAAGAGGACAAAAGCCAAAAATCCCAAATTAATCATGAGGCTCCAAGTAGCAATGGCTGGGGGCCAAAAGGTTCCACTCATGGTCCTTTATACCAATAACACAAACAGAATTAACACAAAGGCTGTGGATACTATGACAAGTTTGCACATAGATCACTTTAGGTCACTTTGGTAAGGAAAGGCTTTGCCTCAAGAAGGCCCATACAGAAGTATGGAAAAGAAATCCCGCCCCCCCCCCCACAAAGTTCCATTTTATATGCAATGTTATCAGAGAGGATTTTCATTTCTTGTCATTTAAACTTCTTATGCTTAATTCACACTTGATTTTTGAGTATTCTAGTGACTTATATTTTTCAGTTTTCTGCATAATATTTTTCACTGCTTATTTTGTATTGTTTAGTGGTTATAAATTCTTTTAACATCTGCTTTTGATAGAGGGTTTTATTTTGTCTTTAGTTCAGAAAGATAGTTTTGCTGAATATTCTTTGGCATCCATTATCTTTCAAAGTTCATATATATTATTCCCATCCAGTCAAGACTTTCAGGGTCTAGTTTGAGAAATCAGTTAAATTCCTAATTTAGCTACTATATTTTTCTTGTAGTTTTTGAAAAGCCTGCACATTCCTTTTTCATTTGCATTTCAGTGCCTCTTTCTATACCACTAATCATGAGATTTAGCTTTTTAATGTTATGCGAGATTTCTTGATTATTCTAGTCAGGGTCTCTGGATTTTTAAAATTGTTGACCTCATATTCATTATGTAGTTGATTGGCATGACCTGTGAATCAATCTTCAAAGGGAGGCAACCTATTGATCAAAATTTTCCAATGAATTTTTAATTTAATGACTATTTCCAGTTTTGTTTAAGTACTAGGATTGACTTCAGGGGCACTTAATTACTGAGCCACATTCCCAGTCCTATTTTACTTTTGAGACTGGGTCTTGCCAAGTTTAGGCCCTTACTAAATTGAGGGGGCTGGCTCTGAATTTGTAATCTTTCCACCTCAGCCTCCAGAGCCATTAGACACTGCGTGCCTGGCTTTAGTTCTTTTCATAATCTACCTCTTCATTGTTATGAGCCCTTTCTCCCTGTATTTTTAAAATTAATTTCTTATATCTTCTTTTAGATCACTGCTTATATTTAAATTTTTGTTTCTAGTTGTAGATGAATACAGTCTTATTTTACTTATTTTATGTGGTGCTGAGGATGGAATTCAGCACCTAATACATGCTAGGCAAGCATTCTACCCCTGAGCCACAACTCCAATCCTTGATCACTGTATATTTTAAGTATGCAACTTCTAGGTTTTTTTTTTTTTTTTTTCCCCAGACATTCCTCATTAGTATATCTGTATCAGTGTTTTAAGTGTTGTGGGCTCTTTGGGGTAGTTTGTTCTTTGTCTACACATCTGCTGGGATAATTATTACTTGGTAAGGTTTTTAATGTTTCATTCTCTTAATAACCCTGGGTTTATGCATATTCAAACAATGCTAATTTCACTAAATGTATTTCCTTCTCTGTTCTCAGAACCATATCACTTTAAGAAAAGACATAAACCCCATTTACCACAATCACTTCAGAGTACATCAGCATACTAATCAACCTGGAGAAAAAAAAACTTGTTTATAATGTTCTCCAGTTGTAAATTTAAAATATTCTGGAATAGATTTAAACTAGTTATTAAAGATCATTAATCAGACAAAACAGAAAATAATACCAACCAGGGCAAAAAGAAAAAAAAAAAGATGAATGGGGAGAAGAAATCTGAGATAGCAACAGGTAATGCAAGAGGAAAAACATAAAAATCTTAGCTATGAAAACAGAACAATTCCATTAAATAATGTTTAAAAACATTAGAAAAAATACAATCAGATAGGTTAAGGGCATAATAAAATTCTATGGCAATAACTAATAAGTTAAAATGAAGAATAATATAAGATCCAAATGAGCTTTAGAGCTATTTATGGTCTCTCTGACAATACCAAGGGGAATAACAACAACACAAAATTTTTCCAACCTTCTTGGTTTGCATTTAGATGCCATCAGTCTTCATGTTTGGATCCTGCTAGGGATGCTTAGGCATAGAAGTTATTTCCCTGGCGGCTATGTATTTCTCATCAGCCTGATCATCAGTCAAGAAGTTGAAATTTCAGGGTTGAAGGGTGCTATGTTGGTCTGTTAGATCTTTCTGGGTGCAAAAGCATAGGATGCAGGAGCTGGTGTTCTGACTGCGGTGGGTAGCTGTGCAACTGCTCCCCTCCACAGGGTACTCTTTAAAGTAGTATAGAACTTGGTAGCTGTTTTGCAAACAGAGGACCTAATCTGAGCTCTTATTCACAATTACAGGCACTGCTCCACTGTACTGTGATTCCCTCAGGATAGTGGTTTGTAAGCACCTTGCTCCCTTATGAAACTTCAAGGTCTGCAAATGCAGTCTATATATGGGCCTTCTGTAATATATAAATTGTCCTGGCTGGTATAGTTCTCACCCATTAATAAAGTAGAAAAATGTTCTTTCCCTCTTTCCTAACCCTAACTCCTTCCCACTAACCCTGCCTATTTCTAAGTATAGAGAGAAGAAATTCTGATTCATATTTTCTGCTCTGGTAACCAAACTGCAAGTCCAATCAAATCTTGAACTGGGCAATATTGAGTTTTACAGTGTTAACTCTTCTATTGATGTTTCCTACTAACTTTTCTTTCTCTGCTTCTTCCTGGTCATGAAAGAATTAAAGGGTGCTATCTAAATGTGTTTCATCATCTTTAGGGCTCTCATCTGCATACATAATACCAGAAATAGAAATATATATTTAGCAGAAAATCAGGACATAGACAAATTTAACATCATTAGTTACCTTCATGTAATTTACACGTACAGATTGCTTCTAACAACAGCAAAACCCACATTTTTCTTAAGAACATATAGAAAATTCATCAAGACAGACATATTTTGTGACATAAAATATTTTTAAAGTTACAAAGAACAGAAATCAGAATGTAACTCCTCTATTAGGCCAAATGAAATTAAGCTAGAAATTAGTAACAGAGCTCACAGAAATTCTTAAAACATATAAAGACTGAAGATCTACAAGCCTAAAAATGGTAAATGGGCCAGAAGAAACATCAGGAGATATTTTTAGATATTCAAATTAAATGAAAATAAAAGCACACATTATCAAAATGTGTAGCATTCATTTTCTTCAGGAAGAAAAGATCACAGGGATTTCCATCATTAAATGAATACAGTAGAAAAAATATCTAAAAATAATAGTTGGAATTTTTTATCTTAAGAAAATAAGAATAAATTAAATTCAAATTAAGCAGATTACAAATAAAAATCAGAATACAAATCAATGAAATTAAAAACCAGCAACTAGTGGAGAAAACCAATGATAATAAGTTGTTTCTCTGAAAGATCAATAAAATTATCAAATCCCTAGTTAAGTTAACTGACAAGAGAATGAGAGATTAATAATAAAAAAATGAAAAGGAACATCATTATAGATCTTGTTAACTTTAAAAGAATAATAAAGCAATACTCTAAAAAACTCTTATCTAGAAACTAGACAACTTTAATGAAATTGACAAAGTCCTCAAAAGACAAAATCTGCCAAACTGCGTGTTAATGGAAAAATAGTCTAATAAACTCATCTACAGCATTAGTCTAATTACTAAAGCCAAATATAACTATAACACAATCTGTCTCATAACATATACAAAATCCTCAGGAAAATATTAGCAAGTTGAATTCAAAGAACTAAAAAAATTACACACAATGACCAAGTGAGATTAATCACAGGTATGCAGATTGGTTCAATATTAGAAAAAGCATCTGACAAAAATCTAAGAATCCTTCATGATAGAAATTCTCAGTAAACAAGAAATAGAGAAAATCTTCTTTAAATTGATAGGGAATACCCACAATACTTAATGGTGCAAAATCTGAAGCATTCCCACTAATATTAGAAACAAGGCAAGTCTGCCTCTCATAAAGTATGTACTTTATGAACATCACCCTGGAAGCCCTAGCTAATGCAATCTCTCACACACATGCACCGTGTGTCCAAAAAAAAAAAAAAAAAAAAAAAGAAAATTACCTAGAAAAATTCATCTTTAATAAAAAATGTGAAATACTTTCCCAGCTTAACAAAAGTTGAGTGAGTCTATTACCATAATATCTGCTTCACAATAACTGATAGAAGTTGAAATCAAAGAACAACAGATAGCAACAGGAAATCCTATGAAGATATAAAGATATCCAGTAAAGGGCTATGAATATATTTCACAGGAAGAGCACTTGCCTCCTATGTACTTTGACCCAGGTGAGATCTTTCTTTTTATTTCCCCTAAGTTAGATCCTGATCACCACAAAAACAAAACAAAATAGAGCTCCTATAAAAGTAAAAATATAGGAAAACAATGATTGGACATAATATAATTTTGTGCTTAAAACTGGTAATTCTAATATAAGATTTAGGCAAGAAAAAGTAAAATTTCAGCTAATTGGTAAAAAAAAAATATGAAGGTAATGCAATAGATAATGAAGTGGGAAGGTTGATGAAGATTACAGATTTTATATTTAACTGAAGTTAAGTTGTATTAGTTTAAAGTAGAATGTTGTAAAACTTGAAATGCTTCATTCATGCCTGGCATGGTGGCACATGTTCTATAATGAAAGCAACTTGGGAGGCTGAGGAAGGAGGATCTTGAGTTCAAACCCAGACTCAGCAACCTAGCCAGGCACTAAGCAACTCTGGAGACTCTGTCACTAAATAAAATACCAAAAAAAGGGCTGGAAATTTGGTTAAATACCCCCGGGGTTAAATCTCCAGTACCAAAATAAAAACAAAACAAATTTCATTCACAAAGAAAATACTCAATATACACAATAATAATAAAGCATGTCACTACACACACAAATACACAAATAAAGAGACTGCATGAATGACAATAGAGTTTAACTATATGGTGACCACAAGATAATCATCACATTTAAAGAAATATACAAACTAAAAATAAAAAAGTGAAAGAGACAATCCTTGCAAAACATAACCAAAAGAGCAGGAATGATAACAACAGGCAAAATAGAGTACACACACACACAAAAAAAAAAAAAAAAAAAAAAAAATGAGAATTATATATTTTCCAATCAGATAAAAAATTAAAAATATTCCTGCATCAAATGTAAGAGCTCCTAAAGAAATGAAAAAATATTAAGAGAATTATAAGAGAGGTAGGCATAGTGGCATACATATATAATAACCAGCAATCTGGGAGACTGAGGCAGGAGGATAAGTACAAAGGTCAGTCTCAGCAACTCAGCAAGGGCCTTAGCAACTCGATTACACCCTGTCTCAATACAAAACAAAAATGGATGAAGATGTGGCTCAGAGGTTAAATACCTCTGGACTCAATACCAAGTACAGGAAAAGAAAAAAGGGGAAAAAAGAAAGTTGAGGATGTAGATGCATGGTAATATGTCCCTGGTTCCATCTGCAGTACTTGCTAAAACAAAACAAGGTATTCCTACAACCATCACCTGAAGAATTGAAGAAATAGCAACACAAAGAGCATATTTGGAGGCTGGGTTACATAGTTCAGTTAGTAAGTGCTTGTATGCACAAGGTCCTGAGTTTAGTCCCTAGCAACACACAAACACACACACACACACACACACACAGTAGTGAAGTTCAGTAGTCCATTTCAAGAATATATACAAAAGCCAGAAAGAAGATCTGAAGAAACAAAAGACATCAAAAATACTAGAAACGAGTTGGATATAAGACATATATAAAGAAAACATTTCATACAGCATTATCCACAAAATATTTTTCTAAAGTACACATGGAACATTTTTTGGACAACATATTTGGTCCCAAATGAGTCGTAATTAAGTGTCTTACCAAATTAAATAAATAAATAAATAAATAATGCAACTAGAAACTGTAACAGAAAGTCCACAGTATGTTAAATAAATGTACTGAAGAGTATACCTTACATAATCAATGCACTTCAGAAGCCAGAGTAAGGCTTGGAGGATAGCTCTGTGCTAGTTATAAATGTCTAACATATACCAGAAGGCTGTGGGTTTGATACATACCACTGTAAAAACACCACCAACCAAAGAATCACAGCAAAATTAGTAACACCTTGGGACAAATAAAACAAAACACAGGTCACATTACACTTGAAAAGTGGCATACAGATCAAGTTTATATGCAAATATGTAAATCCACAACGAAGTACAGAAACCAACAATCTAATTTAATTTACACTTCAAAGAACTAGAACAAGAAATAAACTCAAACTAGCAGAAAGGAGGATAAAATAAAGATCAAACATAAAACGGATAAAAGCAGAAAAAGCAAGAAAATATAGTTGATTTACTAAAAATATTTTTCAAAAATGAAAAATTCTTATTTAAATCAACTTTTAACTGTGTAGATTAGTTTTTTAAATTCCAGAAAAGACAAAAGACAAAATTAAAATAAAAAATTAAACATTTTACCAGTATCACATAAGTAGAACAAAGAGTAACGAATAAATTAGAATGAATAAATTGAAACAATCTATCAAAAGCTAATAATGAAGAAATAGAGAATTAAGATAAGCTAAAACTTAGTTAAGAGGTTCAATCAGTAATCACAGATCTCTTACAGAGAAAAATCCAGGATTAGCAGGCTTTGCTAGAGATTTCTACCAAATATTTTTTAAAAAGAATATAAACATGAATCCTTCTGAAAATATTCCAAAATATTAGAGGCACACTTGAGTTCTTATTCTGAAGCCTGTACTAAAACCTGGAAGAGACACACACACACACACACAAAAGACCAGTCATGTATCCTTATACTGAACAAACAAAAACCCACCACACAAAAATGACCAACCAAATAAGTAAATAATATTTCAACAAAACATTAGCAAACTTCAAGAACAGATCAACCTTAGTATCTTATAAGTCATTAACAGAAAATGAACAAAAAAAGAAAGGCATGATCATCTAAACTAACATGGGAAAAGTTTTTGGTTAAGATTTAACACCCTATAAAAAACACTAAGTCAAAAGCAACTTCAAAACAACAAAAGTCACATTTTTACAAAACATTGCCTAGTATCAAATTTATGATGAAAGTCTGAAATCTTATTCACTAATATCAGGAATAAGGATATTAAATGATATAAGCTAGATAAAGAAAAAAACAAAACAAAAACAAAACAAAAAAAAAAAACAACCACAAATGATTCTACTTGGATGAAAGTTACCAGGACCTGAGGGGACTCCAGTAATGTTATTATTATGGGTGTAGTTCCAGCTTTGCTGGAGATCTTATTTCACAATGATATGAGTATGCTTTAATTACTAAATTGTATGCACTGAAGAAGGATTAAAATGGTAAATTTTAGCTAGGCATGATGGTGCACACCTGCCATCCCAGCCTAGTTTGTGTGAGACTAAGTTCAATTCCCAGTACTACAAGAGGAAATGATTGTTTAAATTTCCCTTTGCAACCACCCTTTTCTTGATATAATAAAACCAACCAATCAACCAAACAACCAACCAGATTTCTGGGCCTACAGTGATTTCTTATTCAGAAGGGACAGAGTAGGTAGGTTCAAGATTTTATACTCTGAACTAGTTTCTAGGTTATAAAAATTTTAATACCACGGTAACATTGGCAATCTCTGGCTCCCACTTCAAAAAGTTACTGCTTTCAAGAATTATACTTTAAAAAACTGACCAATGATATGTCCTTTTTATACAAGTCTTAAAATCTGTAGAAGATAAAAAAGAAACAGACAAAATAATAAGTTGGAAATCATAAATCAGACTGAGAGTGTTAGGTATATTAATATGTATTATTACCATGGTCTTTTCTAACTTCTTGCTCTTGTCAACATAGACATTCATGTTCTCTTACCATTCAATTTAAAATTAGTACTTCAATTATTATGCAAATTTATTCCTACAAAGTGGAGGAATTGTAATACAATCTTTACTTCTAGAGTAAAAAAAAAATTACATTGTGTCATCCAAACTAAAAGGCAGTAGCAAAGCATTGTGAATATTTTTAATATATCACTGACTGTATTTTAAGATATTAACTTTATGTTACATAAATTTTACCTCAAAAATAAGTCCAAGTGTCTCAATCTTTTTTACTTGTTTTTGACTCCTGGTCTAGATATTGATATTTACTATGACAAGCATTTAAAACTATATTTTCATATAGCATATTAAAAATCTTACTAAGGCCTACAAATTGAGCACAAAGGAACAAGGCACAAATGAGATATTCTACAACAGGGTCTTTTTGCTACAGAGATGTTAGTAATAATCACTGATTCAACAGATTCATAAAATTATACCAAGTGTCTTACCAAATTACATTCATACTGAAATAAACTAAAAATGTTCTCAAAAACCCCTTAATAAGAGGAAAATTTATCTCAGAAAAGGGAGATGCTAAAACATGAGTTTTAAGAACAAGTTCCTCATATGGCTTAGTAGTTACTAACCACTCTATCACTTGTAAATTAATAGGATCATCAGTTTTGTATCTAAGTAACAAAAAAATTGAAAACAATTAATAAACATCCTGCATTCCAATACTGGTAAACAGAAAAAGATTAAACTTACCAAAATTGCACACATATTTTCCTCAATAAAAAGTTTTAGTTTAGTACTGATATCAAATACACTAAACATTTATTAACAAGAAAATATTCTCCTTTTTATTTGCTTGTTATTCTCAAGTACACATTTACAATATTGTCACATTTTCTTTTTATGAATTTCTTAAGTATTTTACAATGTGTACTGAGGAAGACATATAATAATTTTTAATAGGCAATTTCATGAAACAATAACTTATGTTGTTGTAAAACTTTGTACCATTTTAGAACATTTAACTGAAACATCAACTTTTTTAGCTTTGCTATCAAATTTAAGAATTAAAACCAGCCTGTAACTAATAACAATATATACCAGTAAGTACAATTTCATGTTTTCTTCATACAAATATATTTTATCATATTCACGTGAACAAAGTATTATTACCTTTTAAAGGTTTCAACATTGTGTTTTAAAAAACAAAAATATGTACGACTCCAGACTATATGAGAAATATGATGTAAAATGTTGTGTTCTTTATCTTTCAGTTTATTTAAAAAACATAAATAACCTAGTTATGTGTATTAATTTTTTATGAAAGTTTTTAAATTCCTAAGTTTAAATTTTCATTTAAATATTTCCTTTTATATTATTTCAGGAAAGTCAAATTCAAAGGAGATTTAAAAGGTTAAGATTCTCACATACCCCAAAAAATAGGGTTTTCAAAAACAGTATAATGGCTAACACTAAAATTGAGTGGAACTATATGTAGAGAAGAAAGAAGGCATAAGAGATTCCAAAATCCATTTCATGGCTTCAGCTGGCATTAAGCTTAAATTCTTAGGGGACTAAAGAATTTGAAATAACAAACATTTATAATCCTATAGATGTAATTTCTGAATGTGGAATGACAAAGAAAGGTGAAAGTTACATCCAGATGGTAACAATGGAATGAAACACCATAATGAAGCCAGGAGGCAGCTTATCAAATGGGGAAAATTTCTTCTCGTCTTCCACAAGGTGCCACTAATGTGTCAACAGCTGACTTAAGGAACCTACATACTACTTTTGTTCTTCAAAATTCATATTAACCAAATTCTAATTAACGGAATTAATTATTACACATGTGCATAAATGTCACTGACTGCCAAAAAAATATATCAACTAAAAACCAAACCTGAAAGAACTGGTGATATCGAAAGGCAACAGATTTTCAATATATACTTAAAATACTTTTTATCTTCTAGTCATTGAAGTCAACATATATTATAAATCTTCAAGACGGCCAACCAAGAAATAAAAAAGCAGGAGGAACTTACAAACTCTTAAGTTGCAATCAGCATTCTCTTATACTACTTCCTCTTGGTCCTACTTTCCTTGCAAAGGGATTGTGAGAAAAAACTAAAATATATATATCTGGATTAACCTTTGAGAAAAAATTTAAGTCTGAAATTTATGATTTGAAAATACTCTATCTAAAAAGACCTTAACTTCCATTTTTTGATTACTGAAGTTAAATAAATACCTTCAGTTTTACTAATGTTCTTATTTTCCCCTTCTAATTCTTTAGCCAAATTTAGTTTCTCTGAATAGCAAGAATTAAAAATGATCTCAATACAACCCTAAATCTTTCATGTTATTATAAATTTAGCAGTTTTCATCACAGATGTAAATTTGGGAATTTTTGCATAAAAGCAATAAGTATCTAAAATTTAGGGTACATTACACACCAAGTTGCAAAAAATTGTAAGGGCCACAATTTACCTCTAAAATACTGCACAATTCAGGCTGCACCAAGTCTCATTTGTAGAACAGGACCATTACAAAACAAAATAGCAAGAAGAAAAGAAACAAGTTAACAAGGCTATGTAAAATTCTTTTGTAAGATTTTTTCCAAAACTTCTTTATGCTGCAAAAAAGATATAAACACTACGAAAAATAAAAGGTCAAAGGTTTCTTGGGAAGCACTTTCTGCCTACTAAGCAAAATAAAAATTAAACAAACCTAAATCAGTGTTCCACAATCAGCAATGCTAGCAGCTCAAATAAAATGTTTCATTGTCAAGTAATCTGAAATGATTTCCATATCACACTAAGAAAGGATAATAGAATAGACTCTCCCACTTTCATCAGCAGATGTCTCTAATGTGAAAAATATGTGTGAAAACCAATGAGTCAGAATCATTATTACATTTAGAGTTACCATCTTAAATTATTTTGTCTTAGCAGAGTACCTTCACGGTGAATAAGGTAAACAAATGAACAGTAAATATTTGAATACTGAAAATCAGTATTGAATTAAGGATCACTTTTTAAAAAGCAACTTGTTTGTTGCCACCTTTCCTCATTTATTAAATAAACTGAACAGAATTCAGAACACTCTAATGAATAAAATGTAAGGAAAAATAGAAGCAAAAATCATGTTTGTACGTAGCATAAATCAATGTATATGGTATTGTATGAGAACAAGAATGATAGACTTTAAAATGGTTTTCCTGTTACATGACCAACATCTGTAGAAAGTCTGTGAACTTATTAGGACAGGCTAACTTCTTTGTGATGTCGCATTATGTGCTGGTTCTTTTCCGAAGGTCTTCGGAAACCTTTCTTGCAGTACTCACAACGATGAGGATAGTCTTTTGTATGAATGGAAATAACATGCCGTTTAAAGCCTGAGGCATCCGTAGTGCTATACTCACAGTACTCACACTGATAGACTTTCCGGCCACTGTGTGTCTTCATATGCTTTTTAAGCTCATTCTGTTGCCTAAATCCCTTTCTACATCTCTTACACCTAAATGGAAGGTCCTTTGTATGAACTGACAGAATATGGCGACTTAGTACAAATGGATCTGCAATTTTAAAGTCACAATGTCTACACTGGTGCATTTTTTTACCCTTGTGGGCAGCCACATGTTTCTTGAGTTCTGAAGGCCTGTGAAAGCCTTTATCACACATGTCACACTTATGGGGATAGTCCTTTGTGTGAACTGAAATTATGTGTCGCTTCAAATCACTTGAATTTGAACTCTTGTGGTCACAATGCAAACATTGGTGTGTTTTGCTTTCTTGATGGATAAGAGCATGTTGCTGCACCTCTTTGGTATCTGAGAAAGTCAGAAGACAAATATCACACCTGAACAGCATCTCTTTACTATGTTTAGTTTTTACGTGCGTTTTTAAGTTAGAAGAGTCTGCAGATCTATATTCACAATACTGGCATTGGTATGGTTTCTCCCCAGTATGAATCCGCATATGTTTTTTGAGCTCTGATGGATGACGAAAACCTTTACCGCATTCCACACAAATATGAGGAAAACTCTTGCTGTGGACTGCCAAAAGATGACGGTTCAATAATCCTTGTTCAGCTGTCTCATATTCACAGAATTTACACTTATGTATTTTGTTGTTTCCTTTTTCCTTATGCACCATTTTGTGAGTAAACAAAGCCCCAGTGTGAGAGAAATGCTTTCCACACTCATCACACTCAATGACTTTCTCTACCTTGTTGGTCAATTTGTGGCTTTCCAGGTGATTATGTAAACTTATCTTTTTGTTGGTAGTGTAATCACAGTCAGTACAGCAATACTTCTTCTTGGCAATGTGTTCAGGATGGTTTTTCATGTGTCTTTTCAAAAAACCTCTTGATTTAAACTTCTTCCCACAAATCATGCAAGGGTAGACAGTCAAGGGATGTCCATCAGGACCAATAATTATTGCTAAGGGAAAAAAATAAAATAAAAGAACATAAGAGATCAAAATCTATCTGTTGTATTTTCTTCAAAACATTAAGTGTTTTCTGAATATTACTGGGCATGGACTCCTACCCTTATGGACATTTCTTTCATTGCTCTTCTACATTAGAAACATTGCAACCTTACAATAATGAGAATGTGGTTTGCTTCTTTATGACCATACTAATCCTAATCCTTCCAGTTTAAAAAATGAACAGATAAATTAAGTAGTGATAAAACTACATCAACTTATAAAGAAATCTGTTAAAAAAGTCATTCATGAATAAAGTTTAGCATTTTTAAATTTATTACAATAGGTGATTAAAACCAGAAATAGTTAATCACAGAGACATATCCCCAGCTCTTTTTGAGATAATGTTTTGTTAAATAGCAAAGTTAAACAGCAAAGACCTTGAACTTGTGATCCTCCTACCTCAACCTCATGAGTGGCTGCCAGTAACCAATCTTTAAAACTTTTCTTTAGGCTGATTCCTCTGGAGCTGCCAGTGGGAGTGCTGCCGCCGCTGTTTATTACAGCTGCTAAAGCAGCTGCAGCCCCTGTTCCTGGGCATCCCTCCTGGGCCCTCAACCTCCCGCTCCGCACGAGCAGCAGTGGAGAGGGGTGTCAGGATGAATGTAGGCACAGCACACAACGAAGTGAACCCCAATATGCAGGTGATGAACAGCCGTGGCATCTGGCTCTCCTATGTGCTCGCCATTGGGCTTCTTCATGTCGTGCTGCTGAGCATCGTCTTCGTGAGAGTACCTGTTGTCTGGACCCTCACCAACCTCATCCACAACATGGGCATGTACATCTTCCTGCACACAGTGAAAGGGACACCCTTCGAGACCCCAGACCAGGGCAAAGTGAGGCTGTTAACCCACTGGGAGCAGATGGACTATGGGGTCCAGTTCATGGCTTCTTGGAAGTTCTTCACCATCACACACATTGTGCTATACTTCCTAACCACCTTCTACACCAAGTACCACCAGATCCATTTCATCCTCAACACTGTGTCTCTGATGAGCGTTGTCATCCCTAAGCTGCCCCAGCTCAATGGAGTCCACATTTTTGGCATCAACAAGTACGGAGGGTGCAGCCCCTTTCCCAGCCTGGGGTGGTAGGTGTTTGCTGTGATGCTGAAGACAAGGAGCCTCTGGACTCTGACGGAGATGGGGATCACTCCTCTGGGCCTAGTTCCCCCCTTGATTCCCCAGTAGCCGACTTGGAGTAGCTTGTAGTGGGTTGGGGTGGGCCCCTGGGCTCTAACCCATTCTAATTTTTTGATTCTTTCCTTTTGCCTTTTGAATAGACTCTATGGGGTGGTCATGGAAGGGGCTGGGCTCCCCGGCTGAACATGGACCTAGATCTCCAGCGTTGGGACAGGAGGCAAGGGAGAAATCCCTGCTTGCTTGTTTACCCTCAGGCAGCCAAAGCACTTTAACGCCTGTGAGGGAGCAGAGGAAGGTACAGCTTTTGGACTGTTTCATTTTGGTTCTTCAGGCTATAGGACGACAATGTATTTTTGTACTTATGGAAACAAGTGTGTGACAGTACCTCACCCCTCTGGGTAGAATGCTGTCTGATCCTAGTCCCAGGCTTTTGGTGGCTCCCCTGCACCCCACTCTGGGTGCTGGGTGGGAACGGGGAGTGTGAGAGGGGAGGTGGTGGTGGGGGGCATACATGGCCTGGTTCTGGAGGCAAAGGGCGAGGGCCCTGCCATCTGATCCCAGTGGAGTTGGAGAGAGGGCAGTGGTGGGTAAGGGTGGGGTAGTAAGCCGAGTCTTAAAAGAATGGGCCTCAGCAGTAGCGGACATGTGTTGTAAAAGGGGAGTGGGCAGAAGCTAGTCCCACCTCCTTCTTACGCAGAGAATGGTCTTGGGGAGAGGTAAGGGAAGTGGCTGGGGGTTTGAAACTCCTGGACTGGTGTGAGGGGCGGGCTTGGGTGGAAGAGGCTGTCATTGTTAGCACAGGTACAGTTTGACACTGACCTCTGTGTGGTGTGAAGGTGTGAGGAAGCTGCAGCAAAAACAGGGGACAGTGGGGCCCTTCCATAGTCCTTCACCTTATGACCTCCCTGTTCAGACTGGTGCCAGGCAGGGCCTTTTGAGGGAAGGTACTCATGGGGTTCTAAAACCACCTCCACTTGGTGGTGGGCTAAAGAGTCAGGCAGGGTGGTGGCTGCAGCCACTGTCTCAGTCCAAGGAGGGAGACAAGAGGGGCTGGCTAGAGAGTAGGCACCTTCTCCTCTCCCCAGTCCTACTGGGAGCATGTTACATTGAAAAGGTTTGAGTCCCCAAGCCCTCTGCTGGGGGGCCTGAGGGAGGAGGAGAGTTCACTCATTCTGTTTTCTGCCTCCTATCCCATCCTCACCCCACACATCACAGGGAACTTTCACCTTAAATCTTTCTAAGCAAAGTGTGAATAGGATTTTTACTCCCTTTGTACAGTATTCTGAGAAACGCAAATAAAGGGCAATATGTTCCTGTTAAAACAAAAACTTTTCTTTAAACATTAAAATTGGTATACAAAATAATATAGCAAAGAATAGCAAAGAGGTTGACATCTTCCCTCCTCCTTTAAGCTGACTATCATTCATATTTGTTCACTTAAAGTTAACTAACATAGTTATGATTTATTTTCACTTATGGTAAATCGCCTGAAACTCTAATTAATTTTCCTTGATATCTGGTCCACAGACTGTTCTTTTATCTAAGGAAAAATTCATGAAAATAATTTGAGTTTTGAAATTATATTTTCAAATTCAATACACAATAGCTTCATGTAGCTGAGCAGCTAATATGGCATTATGACACTCCTGTGGATAAATACTATTTTCCTCTGAGAGCTGCCCAGCAGAGTTTGCTATACTGTGGAATTCATGTGCTCCCACCTGTTTGGTACTGCTTGGAATCAGGTCTTCTCCTTTTCTTTGGTTTTTGTTTAGCTAGTCTGCTAAGGCCAGCAGACTCATCTATGTGCAAGAGGGCACTTGCTGTGCCATTCCGGTTTTCAATTCCATCAGAATTATTACCTAACAATGAGCATTAAAAAACAACATTATAAAGTACTGTGAACTACAAAGAATTTGGAAAAAAAATGATTTAATTATAATGAAAATTAAGTCATGATGCTTAAGAATTAAAGAGATTTGCCATTTCAGGAAATAGTTTTCTGGCCAAGTTTTAAGCAAGACCACAGCATTTTTCCAACAGACTCCCTCTGTTGTCTTCCAAATTATGAAATAATAAGCCATATAAAATAAAGCAATCTGAAAGTTATGAACTTTTCATATGCATGAAATCATAATACCATTAATTCATATTTCTGAAATCTTAACCACAGAATCCATTTCTCATTGTACAAATATTAAAGAACCATTCAATCCTTACCATAAGCTGCTGCCCATGCAATTGGCATGAAGGCTTTCATTTCACTGTCATCTATCTGCTGTTCATGCACAGCAGCAGCTGCTGCTGTAACAGCAGCATCTTCTTCTCCTACAATCACTTCCATATAAACCTCATCAGTGATCTCAGCAACATCTAAATACAAATTAATAAAAATGTTTTATGAGTTTCAACTCATACATGAACAACATATTAGCAGTTTAAATACAGCAGTGAATATTCAACAAATATTGATTGAACATTCCGTGGATTTCACCGTATTTTATTTAAAGCAACAATCTAAGCATACATTAAGAAACACTAATATGATGTTTGGGTTAATGTTAGCATAATAAATTTCTTTAAGTATTGCTGATCAAATACTGGTTGCATTAAAAACAAAACAAAAAAAAAAACCTTTAGAAACATAAAATTACTTCCCACAAAAAGGCCACCTGCTTACTTAAATCTTCATCTTCTTGTTGGGAGTCATTGACAGTCATATAAACCATCTTTTCCCTAGGAACACGAATGGTGCTGTTCTGATCAAGAAGTTCAACTTCATGATCATTTTCAGGCTCACTCTCCACAATGTCTACTGTTCCACCTATTAAGATAAAGACAGCTCCAAGAATTTATTTGAATCCTCATTTGAACAGGCTCTTTTTATATTTTTATGTAACATTAAAATATGTATCTTAACATTTTTCATAGAACAAAAAAAAAAAATACCCACTCCTAAAATAAAAAATAGAGCAATTTTAAACCAAAAAAAACAATGCTGGAAGCATCCTAATACCGGACTTCTAATTATGCTACAGAGTTAATTATACTGCTAAAAGCTGTTTGGTACTGGCATTAAAAAAAAGACAAAGAGCACTGGCACAGAACAGAAAACACAGAGACAAACACACCCATCAAAAGTCATCTGATCCTTGACAAAGGTATCAAATATATACACAGGAGAAAAGACATCCTGTTTGATGTCTGGTGATGGGACAACTGATTTATCCCTACGTATAAGAATGAAAGTAGATCCTGATCTCTCAACTTGCAGAGAAAACTAATCAAAATGGATGAAAGAGCTCAGAATTAGACAAAAACTATTTAACTGCTACAAGAAAATGTAAGTCAAAACTTCAGTTTTTAAGCACAATGACATTCTCAATAGGAATCTTAAAGCTCAAAAAATAATAAATGGTATGATATCAAATTAAAATGCTTCTTCATAGCAAAGGAAACAATTAGAAATGTGAAGAGAGAACTTAAAGCATGGGAAAAAAAAATCTTTGCAAACTACTCTTTTGACAGAGGATTACCATAGTATGCTGACACAAAAAGCTTTACACCAAAAAACTAGATCAAATAATCTAATTAGTATATAGGCAAATGAATTAAACAGACACCTCTCAAGAGAAGAAATACAAATTAACCAACAAATATATTTTAAAAATTTCAATAACATTAGCAAATAGGAAAATGCAAATCAAATCACATGAAGGGACTGGGATTGTGGCTTAGTTGGTAGAGTGCTCAGCCAGGTATCCAATAAGAGATGAGTGAATAAAGAAAAAGTGATACGCATACACAATGGCTTTTTACTTGGCCACAAAGAAAAATGAACTATGACATTTGTAGGAAAATGGATGGAACCTGAGACCAATACATTATGTGGAATAAGTCCAACTCAGAAGGTTAAGGGTCATATATGCAGAAGCTACAGATGACTGAGGAAAAAAATAAGTGAGGATACATCTCATAAAAATCAAAGGAAATCAGTAGAGGGAGTGATCATTGAATAGCACATGGAATGAGAGGGGGAAAATACTGGTGAGTGATACTCGCCAAATTACATTTTTAAATTGTGTGCATGTATGAATATTTAACAATATATTCTATCAATATATACAATATAAAGCACCAATAAAAAATGTGGGGAAAAAGTCTTAAAAAGTATCTTCAAAAAAGATTTCAAATTGTCTTAGTTTTAAATAAAACCACTATGCTGAAGAATCTGAAGCCTTCCTCTTACCTAAGTCATCCTCACCAGGGTCAGCTTTAAAAATGTATACCTTGATGACTTCAGGGCAAGTGCCTTCTACTTTACAAGAATCAATATCTGACTCTGCATTCGTATTCACAGCAGTGGAACCATTATGTTCTATTTTGCCAGCATCATCCACTACAGAGGGAAAAATATATCACAAACAATTAACAATATGCTTACATAAAATATTGCCATTTTTGTACAAATAAAATATAATCTGATTCACGTAAATGTAAATGATTTTAGCTAGACAAGTATTAGAAGCAATGAATACATTTTAAATGACTTCTAGGAGTGGAATAAAATATTAAAAGTATTTCTTATAAATCCAACTTCTGGAATTCACAAACCTTAGTAAACACAGTACCATCTTATACATTCACTACTTCTGAATACAACAAAACATTTAAAAATCAAAATATGATTATCAGAAAGATACATTGCCAGATACAAAGTGAAGAATGTATCTATAATGACTGAACTAAAGCTGTGGTGATAGCAAAGATTAAAATTCAGTCTTATTTTCAACGGTGGCTTATGAACACAGAAGACAAATTTTGGAAGCTTTGAAATATTCTTTCAAATTCCCCATCATGGTCTTTTTTGGGAGAGGGGTTTGTTCTTTCTTTTTTTTTGGAATTGCTAAATGAACCTAGGGCTCTGCGAGTACAAGGCACAACTCTGCTGCTGAGGTATAGGGCAGCTTCCCCTATATCACAGCTCCCCCATCACTATCTTAAGAAGCACAACTAAATTCTATTATCAAAATTCTTACATAGCTTACATTACAGATGAACTTATTCTGAAAATTGACTGAAAAGCATAACTACAGTGACACTTAATTTTAAATTTCTTACTCATTAGGAATAAAAGACCACATGCAAACAATATATTGAATTTTTTCTTTACTAATTTTTTCCCCTACTAATATGATAAAATCTAACTACTTCAGTTTAAATGCAAAAATAGACCTAAAAATACTGAGCCACTAAAAAATTAAGATTTGGTGGTGGTGGATTTTCTGACACACTAACAATACTTATATTTGCAAACCCCATTTTAGCACACATTTGGTAACAATACTGAAATATCGCTTAGGAATATACTAGTTAAATTTTTTGTACAATTTAAAATTTAATGTGTATATGTTTATGCTGAAATTGTACTCTCTAGTGCAAACTCCTAGCCATGTGAGACCAGAAGTAGACTCAGATGTGGAGTTATGGACAATATGTTTTGTAAAATACTACAGTATAAAAAAGAACTGGACCAATGTCAGAGTCCTAGAAATCTTATAATTTTAAGAAGGAAAAGAAAATTCACAAAGGAACCCATGAAGAGAGAGCTGGAGAGGTTGACAGAAGGGTGGGAAAGAAGTTAGAAACCTTGAAGTCTTATTTAAACCTACGTAATAACAGAGCACAAATAGAAATCAAAGAAGAATATACAAGTTAAGGAAACTGTAAATGACCAGGCATCAGAATGTTCTTGAAGACAAGTAGCATACAGAAGCCATATGGAGGTTATTAAAAAAGGTAAGGTGTAAATATTTTATAATTTTTTTCCCAGGAGATTATATATATTTCCCTCCAAGACTAGGAAAGGAACCCAGAGCTTCTTCCAAACTGGGCAAATATTCTACCTCTGATCCATACCTCCACTCCCATAATTCTAGTTCTAAAAAGAAGAAGAAAGAAGTGTGACTAGAATAGGTTATAGGGTCAAGACAATTTAGTAAACTATTGCTCTTTGGGGAAAATATAAAGGCTGATTTAGTGGATGTGGTAAAATTTCGAGGTAAAAATTTTAAAGGAAATTGGAGAAGGTCAAATTAGAGCAAACATAAAGGAAAAAAAAGACTTTATTCTTTTGAGACTAAAGGTCAGAAAGTACATATAAATGAAAATATAACCAAGTTATTTTTGAGGGAATAGCAGTATAAGAATTTGAAATGCAGAAAGCAGGAAAACAGTTTTAACAACATGTATACAACAAGAAGCAAAGGCTAACCGAGTAGGTAAGTGAGGGAGAAAAAGTTTTCTTGAAGTTAAAAAAAAAAAAAAAAAAATCAGCCTTTCTGATTACAAATAAAACATATTACAAATAAAACCTTTAGGTATCCCTCAACCCTCAACTTGTAAACTATCAAAATGCAAATAGTCTTATTACTATGTTTTATAAAAATAATTCGAGGGCAGAAAACAGGAATCACATCCTAATTATGATTGATATGTACCAGGTTTTTTTACTTTTTCTAAGTTAAATATATTTATGCAATCAACTAAAGTTATTTTTCTCGAAGATCTGAAATTCCAAAGTGAGATAGCCAAAATAAATCTAATTTCTCCAGATATCTCATTTCTGAATAATATTAATGCATATGAAGCTGGTCTTTCTTTCAAACTTTATAAACAATGACTGTTAAGAGGTACTACAAAATCAAATTTCTTATATTTACAAGGTCAGGATGGGTGGATGTGCTTATAAAGTTAAAAAGTTTCCAAGTAACTTGAAAATATCTTTTGCAAATCAAAAGTATCTAATAATTTTGGGACCTGAAAAAATGCCAAATATGTAACCAGTAGCCTGAAGTAGAGATCTTTCTGGTAAGTTCTTTTTTAGTATGTAAACATATTTCAAATATAAAACTTACCTGAGGATGACCAAAGCTATTCTAAGAGAAAAAATAAAATTCACAATAAAAATTGCACTTTGAAAAGGTATAGCCCACTAAATATAAAATTATTCTACATATATTTGACTAAAAATAAAATTGTGAGGTGGCCAGTTACTACTCAAAAATGATAATTTTAATAATTCTTATAAAGCTGAATTACACATTTAATTTTTTAATTTCTAAAAAAAACCCCTGTCTTTTAAAAAAAATACAGAAAGCAAAAACTAGAAATTTAGAGGTAGGCCATTACAAAAGAGATGTTAGTTCTAGAAATTAAAGTGGCTTATAACAACTACCTGTACATGACATTTAATAACTACTTTAGTTTTCTAAATATTTCAGTTCACTGTTGAGATATGTGAGATAAAACTTGGGGTGGTGTGTGATCTCTGTAGAGTTAATAAGCTGCTAAGTAAGGGGGAGTAGACAGAGGATTGTCTTTAGAAGTAAGCTTTATTGGGTTAAGTTTAACTTTACTGGGTGATTACATCACTTCTCTGCTTCTGTAGAAAATAAATCACAATTTTACTGAAAAAAAAAAGAGTTGGATTTGCATTCAAACTGCATATTTTCTAAGTTAATATCCTAACCATTAAATATTTTCCATTTTAGTCTTCTAATGAATGACAGGGATTGTCTCCTCATTTTATTTACATTATCTCTGAAAATCATATTTTTGCTAAGGATTAAGAAGTTATTAATGTTTATTTACTACCACCCACCCCAGGAAAATAGTTAATTATCTAATTTCTCTCTTCTGAAGCTCTGAAGCTTAGTCTGTCCTACTGTTTAGTACATATACATTAGTGCTTCTTTTCTCATAAAGTTAAAAAACAAGCAAAACCCAAAATTCCTACAGGAGCACAACTAAAAATGTATTTCAGTGAAAACTTGTCTTGCCTTGAGTACTCTTTCCTTGATATGACATTCTTATGTAAGGAACTATTTTTAAAAAGAAATTGAAGTGAACTCAAATTTAGACAACTTGAACACTGAAAGAAATAACACTATTTAGACATTACACTATGCATAATACAAACAGTAGAAAAAAAATGAGTTGTTTAAAAAAAAAAACAATATACATTATGGACTGATTTAAAATAATGTTTAAAAAAGTAGGTCTCATGCTGGGCATGGTGGCCCACACCTGTAATTCCAGCAGCTCAGGAGGCTGATGCAGGAAGACTGCAAGATGAAAATGAAAGCCAGCTTTAGCAAGTTAGCAAGGCCCCAAGAAATTCAATGAGACCCTGTCTCTAAATAAAAATAAAAAACAAGGGCTGGCCAGGATGTGGCTCAGAGGTGAGTGTCCCTGGGTTTAATCCCTGGTACCAAAAAAAAAAAAAAAAAAAAAAAAAAAAGAAAAAAGGGTAGTATAGAAAATCCCTTTCAAATTTCAAAACAAAACAAAAACCTTTAACCTACACACATGTAAACTAAGAAGTTCAGTAAATCAAAGATGTCACATCCAGTATTGATTACACTTTGGTAAACAAAAATAGAAATTCTTAAAAGCAGCTAAACCAGATAACAGTTATTATATAATATTTCAATAATAATAATAATAGCTGACTTCTCTCAGAATTGAACTTTAAAAAAAATTGAAAAAAATAGCAGGAGTAAAATTAAGACACTTTACTGATGATCAAACCATAGTAATTGAAACTATAAATATTTGCTTAGAGACAGACAACTGTTTACATCAAGGCTACTTGAGACTAATTCTCAGTTCTCATTTGACTTGCCCTGGAAACTTAAGGCAAAAAATACTTTATTCTCATTCCTGAACACAAATTAATATATGCAATTCCTTTCTGAAGTAATGCAGGTAGGTTTATCAAGATTTATCTTAATTTTACAGAAGTTTAAGTGAAAAACCTTCAACTATTATGTAATGAGGGAAAGCATACTTTTAAAAACACCTTTGAATCTGGGCTTGGTGGTGCACACCCATTACCTCAGCTGCTCACAAACCTGAGGCAGGATGATCAAAAGGAAACTTAGCGAGATTCTATGTCAAAAAGGGATGGGGATATAGTTCAGTGCTTGCCTAGCATGTGAGGCCCAGGATTCGATCCTTAGTACCAGAAACAAAAACACCTCTGATAGTCAGCATACACCAAGACTTACAGGAAATCATAAGGTAATCCTCACAGTTGCTTTTGTCATCATCCTGGTGGTCCACAGGAATTCCATTGGCATCTATGACTGCTTCAGAGGCACAATCTGCTACAAATACTTCTGAAACTAAGTTAGTCGTCAGAGGATCAGTGACAATTTCTGCTTCCACTTCACTATCATGAACCACATGTTCAACGTGTCCAACATTGGACATGTGTATAGATTCACTTGTCAAGACGTGTTCTGGCATGGGCATTGAGGTTGAAGTAATCTCAGATGGTAAAATGTCATCGGGAACTGTGCAATGTGCTAAAGAAACTTCTCCGGTTACATCTGAATCAAGTACTTGCTCAGGAATGATGACACTGTCAGATACATCAGCTTCCTCTAAAATATCTGAGCACTGAACATCCTCTATAACAACATCTTCAATGACATCTTGGATTACAACAGAGTCTTGTACATCAGGAACAAAGTTATGCACAGTTATGTCTGAATTAGAAACAAAAACAGTTTCTTGTACTTCCACAACAATTTGATCACCATCCATGTGTGTAGAATTAGTTCCTTAAGAATAAAAATTAAGACAATAAATTTCAGGTGAATAGGTAGGATTAAAAGTCAAATAATTTTTACTAGAAAACAGTCTACCTTCTCTGTGTTCCTCAAACACTAAAATAAACTAAAGAAATTAAGAAGGGATCTATTTCTAATTCATATAACGAGTAAAAATTAATCCAACATTTTTTTTAGAATATAAACATGAGAAATTCCCCATGCCACTGAACCAAAATCTTTTAAGAGATGACTATAATATATACAAGTAGTACAAATCAAAAAATAAATATACCACTGTTCTTCATTATGTTTCCCTTCCACTGCTTCTTTTCTCAACAGATAAAAATTTTCTTCTTTTTACACACACACACATTTTTTTTGTTTACTTTTATTTCTTCTATTCTACAATTTCTCCAGTTTGTTCTTCTACAACATACTATCAGTATCTATTTGGCAACGACAAAACAACACTTTGAATCTAAGCTTTACAAAACAATCATAGTAGGAGTGAAAAGTGAGATAGATCACGAAGCAAGAGAGACAACTGAGAATAAAACTGGTTGGACAAATAAATGAACACAAGTGCAGCTGCCTAGAGATAGTAGAGGTGAGAATAGCTGGGATGGGGCCTACCCCAATTTCGTCAGTTACTGTTTCCATCTTGCCTATTCTCCTATATTCCAGACCAAAAATCCCAGAGTAGTTCCTCAGAAGATAAAATCCTTATATCCATTCTGTAGTTAAGAAGGTAGAAGAGCAAGCCATTGAAAGCCCACAAAGATCAAATGACTTAACCATGATCACAAAATTTGCATAGCATATGCAGCTCAATAAATATTATTCTTTATAAATTCCACAAGTAGAAGTCATATCTTTACCAAATAATGTAACAATAATTATAAAATACACAATACAAAATACTGGGTATTATGGCTCCTAGTCCAGAGAAAGGCAAACATAGGAGACTTGCATGTGAAATACTCAGATGATTGGCACTTTGGGTTTTAACTCAGATTAGGACTGAGTCCAAGCAAGGGCCTAAATGAAAAATTCTGTCAAAGGCAATGGCATCCAAGAAACACAAAGCTTCTACCATCAGATTGCTGCCCTGACACATAGATCAAAGATCAGTATGTCCAAAACCCAATAGGTTATATGAAGTTTTCAAAGTTAGTTAATGCACACTTAAATTATATATATATATATATATATATATATATGTTATAATAATGAAAAATGTTTGCTTTTATTTCTATAAAATTTTTACAAAATGTTTTTTTAATGGTATGAAGCAACAGATCAACGTTATCTCCATTCTGTAGACACAAATGTGAAAGCATTAAGTGGCAAGTAAGTATACTAGCAACAGTCTAAATCAGAGGATAGGGTTATAAAACTAAGTTTTGTGATGAGAGCAAGTACACAAATGAGGACAATAGTACCTGCCATGCGTATCTCACAGTACTGTGGTCATAACTAAATTAAATGGGAATGTATAGAGGTGTCCTGAAAACTGTAATGAGTTTTGTAATCATTATTATGAAATTAAAAATGTAAGTTTTGATATATTAAGCGCCATACTAAAAAATAAACAAATAGTCTAAGTGTTAACCACCTGGACTAAAAATGGCATAGTCCTTTAAACCCTACCTCTTAGTCCAAGTTCCAGGTCTGCATGGGGATAAACTAAGCTATCAAATTAACTGTGAGGTTTTTCTCTAAAGAACATAGTCTCTTTTTTAGGAAAATTAAAAGTCAATGTATTTAACATGTGGGAAGAACACACAAATGTTTGATGAGTAAAAAGAAGACAACAAAAAGAATAGTCCTCAAAATATATCCATATTCCAGTCCTAGATACTGTATATGGTAAAAAAAAAATTCTGCTGTATATTTTAAAGAAATAATCATAACCTTTACCAAACTGAATTATCAAGTGTGAATTAAAAGACTATGCCAAATTGTTTAAGACGCACACATACAGAGAATATAGAAAGTATATTAAAAATCCCTAGGTTTCTTGGTAAAGTAGTACTGTTTTAATATACAAACATAAACCACTTATGATTCAATTAATAAAATCATTAAAACCACAAAGTACGAACAATAAAATCTAGTATGCAACAATTTAAATGTTACATATTCAGAATGCTTGTTAATCTGAAACTATGAACACATTTTGGGGAAAGTCAGAAAAAGTCCATCTACATAGTGTGTAGTCTCCTTTTGGGAATATATAAAACTCAAAAATTGTAGAAGTAGGAACAATTAAAAACAAAGGATCAAAAATTATTTACTGGCAACAAAGAAGAAAGAAATGATATGACCCAATGCCCAAACCAAGAGTGAAGAAAATAGTTCCAACACTACAGATGAAGAGTGAAAAAGCAAAGCCTGGGTTATGTTGTAGCAACTGGTTAACTGGCATAAAGAAAAGGTGGTGTGAATAGTAGATTTTTCTCATTACCCCATCAAATCAACCTGACTTCCTCCTACAAAAATTGTTCACAATATAGCACTAAATCCTACTTTAAACATCACAGCTGTGTCTCAGATCTCATAGACTACCAGTGTAGCTCAGTTCATAAACTAAAATTGACTATTCTGGATAATTTGAGCCCAATCTGATAAAATAAATTGCTTTTAAAAGCAGAGAACTTTACACAAGTGGAATCAGAAAACTGAAGGAGAAGAGTAAGTCAGAGGGATTTCTAAGTATGGGAAAAAACAAATTTGCTATTGCTGAAGTTGCAATACGGAAATCATTAAGAAACACAGGCAGACACAAGAATCAAAGACCTACATTTCAACTGACAGCTATCATAAGAAAATGCCTTCAGTCAACAACCAAAATTAGTTAGAAATTCATCCTCAGAGAACTTGAAAGGAACCTGACTATGTTGACACTTGATTTCAGTCCCATGAAAAAAAAAAAGTAGATGATCCAGCAGGCCTTCATGGAATTCTGACCTACAGAAACTATGAGAAAGTTAATACTGTGTATCAAATGACTATGTTTGTTGGGGCTGGGATTGTTTGTGGCTCAGTGGCAGAGCGCTCACCTAGTATGTGCGAAGCCCTTGATGCCATCCTCAGCACTACAAATAAATAAATAAATAAATAAATAAATAAATAAATAAAGTGGAGGTACTGTGTCCAACTACAATTGAAAAACAAATATTTAAAATAAACATCACACACACACACACACACACACAAGCTTCATTCTTTTGAACATGAATGCTAACAACCAATAGAATCTAGAAGAAAGAATGGATCAAAGTATAGAAATCCTACAGGAACTCAGAATCTGTGTATACTATATTTCCCTATATAAACTCAGAGCAGAAATCTAGTCTTTGAAAAACTGTTTGTAAGGTCTCAAAAGGAAGGGAGAACCAGCTTACTAAAGAGCACAGAAAGAAGTACAAAGATCTTTATTCTGTAATGGCAGACCTTAGAGCAAAATTTTGTCCTATAATTTTATGTCAAGTATAATTTTAAACAATAAACTCAGATATTTAACTCAGGAAATTTCAGCAAAATGTTGAAGATGTGGCCTTGTTTCTTCCTGCTGTTTATAATAAAATTCAAAAAGAAATATTAATTGTGGAGGGCGCCATTAAATAAAGTCAACAGAACTCAACAATTTGGGCAATTCTCTCAGCTTATACAGGTGGGAGAGGTAAAGAGAGAAATTTCATATTAAGATGTGTTTTTAGAAAAAAGATGTTTTATACAGACATTAAACTAATTTAAAAATCATTGTAGATAAGCCTCTTTCTTAATGCAAAAAATATCCATGACACACAAGAACATTTTATTCCAACAGCAATACTGCTACCTACTATTGAAAGGAACAGAGAAAGTACAGTATGAAGACTACAGGATTCCCAAAATTTCAGGGACAGAAAACAGTGTGGAAAAATTATTTGACTACAGTGCCTGCTATATTTGATGAAAAAAATAAATCAGATTCAGAAGGAGCCACAGTCTATAAAAAACTATTATCAGGCCTAGAAATACAGAAGGTGATAAGGCAGATTTCAAAATTTCTTTATGCTGATGACTCCCATTTTACCTTCCATTTCACCCAGTTTGCCTCAAACATCCTAATCTGTCTTATCACTGTATGTCAGAAATAGTTCTTTATAAAACTTTAGTTCTATAGGTCAACAAATGAAGTGGAACTGCATCCTACATGTTTTACTTAATAACTGATGCTGGTTTTGATGTTATTAGATACTTAGCACTTATCTTATTTTGGATTCTATTTTCAAAATAGGAACCCTGGAAAAAGGTCAATGTATTTAACATCTGGGAAGAACACAAAAGTTTGATGAGTAGAAAGGAAACAACAAATAGAACAGTCCCCAAAATATGTCCATATCCCAGTCCTAGATACTGTATATGTTATGTGATATGGTAAAAGAAATTCTGCAGATCTGACTAAGGACATGAACCTAAGATTGGGAGATTATTTTAATGGCTCCAATCTAATCATCTGCACAGTTTTCTGGCTAGAATTAAGGTGATGTGATATATGGACAGACCAGAAAGATTCAAAGTGTAAAAGAAAATATAATCACTATTGCTTAAGTGAGCCACACACAGAGTACAAGAAGGAATAAGGACAGCCTTTAAGAGCAAAAACTTATCCTGGCTGATATACTGTATGGAGGAAGAAATAGGTATCTCTCCCTTATGACAAAAATTAATTTGGTCCAAAGTATACTTCTATTATGCAGAATTCTGATATATATATATATATATATATATATATATGCTTTGTTTTAGTTTAGCGAAACTGTAAAAAATGTACTACTTACTAAGGAAATAAAATTAACACACTTAGAACACTTTTTAACAGTACCTAGAACAACTGGGAAAATTAGAAAAAACTGAAGTTAACAATAATATTTTAATACAGACAGCATAACAAAACTGAGTTGGCTATGAGACTTTGGAAGGATTACAGGGTATAAGAGTATGAATCAATATCAGATTATTTGGGAATTCACCCTCATGACAAATAACTCTAAACCTGGGAGATGAGAAATAGAACAACCCAATATTTATACCTATTCCATCAAAAAATGAGTTTGGTTCTTGGGGTTGCAATTCAAATTCATCTTCATCCATGGCCTTTAATGCTCATTAGTCCCAGCTCCTAAACCAAGGAACAAAGTATACCCAACATTAATTTTTTGTATCACATGTTTTTTGTTTCACATGGTATTTACATTTAGAAATGTCCAAATTATTTGATTTATCAATAATCTATCAAGACAAAAGAAAAAGACACAAAACATTCTAGAGATATATACACCAACTATAGAACAAGGGCAGCTCAAACAGGTGAGAATGTTTTGGGTTTTCAAAATTTATTTTAATTGTGATGTTACATAAAATATACAAAACTTAAGTTTAATGAGTTCTTACATGAATTACTGAGAATATACAGAACATTTCTTACATACACACACACATACACACACACACACACATATACACACAGAGGCCCTGTTGCCTGCAGCAACCCAAGGATTAAGAATCAACACATTTTATGACTATTGAAGTAATTGCTATAAAACTTCATTACATGTTTAAATGTAATAGAATCTCCAATCTTGTGATCACTAAATTATAAAATGGAAATTTAAACTTCCCATTAATTATAAATATTTGAGATCTTTGTAGCCAATGATGTCTCTTAAAATGACCTTCTGATTACAGATGTGTATATATATATATATATATATATATGAATATGTATTATTGTATTTTTGTAATTTATTCTTAAGGTTAAATTTGAAACGGTACCAGCTATAAGGTAGTAAAAATGAATTCACATTTGAGCATAATAAGCTCAAGAGGCTTATCTATAAAAAAAAATGTAGAGAATCAGATGTGACTACATTACTATTGCTGTCCTTGGGAGGGCTTGCTCGCAAATGAGGGGCTCCTTCAAGGTTTAGATAAAGTAACAGTGGACATGCTTGAAAACGAGATGTTTGCTGTCCCTGGGAGAGTCTGCTCGCAAACGAGAGGCTTCTTCAAGGTTTAGATGGGTAACAACAGACATGCTTGAAAACGAGGTGTCTGCTGACCTTGGGAGAACTTGCCTGCAAATGGGATGTTCTGCCAAGTGGGCTAGGAGGGCGCTGAGAAAAATTTTTTATCTGTTCAAAACAAAGAGCAGAGCTCAGCATACTCCAGGCCGAAAGTAGATTAGCCATGAGAAGCGGGTCACTTCTGATTAGAAAGTAAAACTTCTGTGTGCTATGTTTAATTAGCTGAAAGACCTGATTTATTGATGTTGGAAGGCTAGGCAGCCTTCCAGTCTTTGTTCATAATACTATAAAAAGATTGCTTGTACACAATAAAGGACTTTTTTTCTGCTGCTACTTTGCTTGCTCTGCTTCTTCTTCTTTGTTTTCCCATGCTGACCTGCAAGTGAATTACTGCAACAATTGGCGTAGTCGGCAGGATCCAGCACTGAAAGGGTAAGCACCCCGGGTTAAGAAAACGAAAGGGGGACTTTCGGGATTAAAAAAATATATATATATTGAAAGGTAGCGCCCCAGGTTGAAAGAAACTTTAGGGGGACTTTCAGAACTAACAAATATTGAAAGGTAGCGCACCCCAGGTTGAAAGAAACTTTAGGGGGACTTTCAGAACTAACAAGTATTGAAAGGTAGCGCCCCAGGTTGAAAGAAACTTTAGGGGGACTTTCAGAACTAACATGGGATACTCCCCGTCCTTAAAGAAACAAGATGTGGAGTTACTACAAGGATTATTATATTCCATAGGTGTGAAAACATCTAATAAGAGACTCAAGGAGTTATTTAAATTATAGAATGCCATTGTCACTGGTTCCAGTATCAAACTAAGGTCCAGTTAAATTTGGGGGAATAGAAATTGGTTCAAAAAGAGCTCTGTAAGCAGCATCAGGCTGGGAATGTTATTTCTTTGAAGATTTGGACATTGTGTAGCGCTATTACTCAAGCATTACAATTATTAGAAAGCAATAATAAAAAGGGCTCTCTTTGTGAAAGACAAGTTAATACATCAGAATCTGATAATAGGTTAACAAAACGGAGCCCTAAGAAAATATTTGTGATACTATAGATGACACAATTAAAAAAGCAAAGGTCCTCTCTTAAACCTACTGCTCCTTTTAATGCTTCTGTCTTTCCAATGACATAGTATAGAGTTGATGTGTGTAGAGAACAACAATGTTTTTCATTTCCTCTTACTATGACACATGATGATGATGATGATCTTGCAGCTCCTCCTGGTTGTTTTGTTGATCCACAACATTTGTTTCCTATAACTAGACAACAAAACCTTCAAAATCCCCTATGATTGATGTTCACTATACTGCAGTGGAATGCAAGTTTATAAAGGATTTAAAAGCTACAGCCTTTCTATATGGCCCTCAGTCTCCTTTTGTGTTAGATATGTTAGAAAATTTGGGAACTTCTAAATTACTTATTCCTTTGGATTGGGAGGCATTAGCCAAAACAGTTTTGGAGGGATCTCAGTGGTTACAATTGAGAAGTTGATGGGAAGATGAGGCACAAAAACAAGCTGGAGAGAGTGAAATTCAAAATTCCCGGACCTATGGAGGATAAGTTAATGGGGAAAAGTAATTACCGTGCCTTTAGAGACAGGCTCAATATACAGATTCAGATCTTCAACAAGTTTGACAGGTTTTCTTAAGAGCTTAGAGATGTGTTGATACCCGCTGGTCAGGCACAACCTTCCTTTACTAAATCTATACAAGGGGCTACTGAAACTTACACTGACTTTCTTGCAAGACCGCTCATACTTTTGTTATGAAGGCAATGGGTCAAGATCAAATAACAAAGGTATTATTTAGAAACATTAACATTTGAAAGTGCAAATCCTAAATGTAAGCATATTTTGGGGCCATTAAAAGGGCAAAATGCCTCATTGAATAAATATGTGAGAGCTTGTGCTGGAGTGGGAGGAATTGAATATCAAGGTTTCTGTTTTTGCTGCAGCCATGGCTGGAGCCCTTAAACCCAATAAATCAGGAACTTGTTTCTATCGTGGAAAAGCAGGTCATTTTAAAAGGGATTGTAAAAAATAAAATAAAATATATAAGTAAATTTTATGATACTTTGTAATTACTGGCCGGTCATTTTTCTAGGACTCTTACTTTTTCCTAGATTCTGTATTTTTTGAGCTCATAATTTTGACCCTACAGACCTAAGTTAATGTTTTTCTGATCAGTTCTATTTTTGATCAACTGTGGAATATTTAAACATTACAATGAAAATTTCACCTAAAATAGCTACAAGGCCTTTATTGTGTTATGTGTACACATTTGTATTATATGTTGTATGTCTGTTTGTGTGTATGTCCATATGTCATGTACATGATATAAAGATTGATATATGTAAAGAGCGCTCATAAAAATTAAAAAAAAATGGATCCAAATGTTTTTAATTTACTAATTTAAATGGTTCAATTTAAATTGGGTAAACAAAAAATAAGATGTCTTTAACATGTTAATGACTGATGTGCTTTGGTTCTAGGACTTTTCTTCAACAACAACAACAAAAAATGGCTAACACAGTTCATTATACTTGTCTAATGTTTTAATAAAATAAATAAATTAATTAGACATAAGATTATTTGTTTATAAATATTTGTTAAATATCTGATTGATTTACAAGGTTAATATGCTAAATGTTAAATATACCATTAAATGCTTTTAACTCCTTAAATTACATTAGATAATATTATTAATAATTTTTTAAGTTGGTAAATAATATAAATAAATAAATAAATGGTTCTTTATCATCCCTAATATTTAGACACTATATTTTCACAATATGGTAAACTAATGTGATTAATTGTGTACTACAAATAACAAAATATCTCTTATTAAAATGGAATAATTTGCCTAAATTCAAAAATTCACAAGGATTATTTCAAAATATAAATAAAAAAGAGGTTAAAAAAAATTAAAAGGTTCTAGATATGGATTTAATAAAAAAAAATGTGTTTCTGGAAGTAAGTAAATAAAAGGATTTAAACAAGTGATAAAGAAGGTCTATGTATGTTGGCTATATAGTTTTAAGTAAGTGATAAAGAAGGTCTGTGTACATTGGCTATATATGTAAATTTTTAAACAAATAATCTTGAAAAAATTAAGGATTATACAGATATGGTTAAAAAACAACTGTTATTTTGCAATATTCTAATATGTTATTTCTTTAAGAGATAAACTTAATTAATATAAAAACATCAATAGTAATTATGGTACTATACTCTTCTTTGTATATTAAATGTGTTCATATTTTCCAGGTATACAAGTCATTAAGATAAAAGCTTTAAAAAAAAAATTATATCAAGCTGGTGTTCTCCAAAAGGTTGCATGGTAATTTTAGGTTTATAAGAATAACATATTGGAGATTTATTTATATCCTTTAATGTTCTATAACTAGGCCTATTATCAATAAGATATATAAAGTTTTATGTTACTTTTTACACTGAGGTACAATTTAAATGTAATTTTTAAGTTAATGAGAGCCTTATCTACATAAAGGTTAATATTATAAAACACAAAAACATTTTTCTATTTTTCTAAAAAAAGCTAAATCTTTCAGCCTTTCTTTATTTCATGTTTTAGATGTGTTATCATATTGTGTTAGTTTTTACTCAAATAAACAATTTTTTATATAAAATTTATAATATAATATTTAAAAAAATAATAAACTTTAAAACTACAACACTTTACTTAAATTTATAAAGAGCCCTACTTACCTAAGTTAAGACTCTATGTCCCTTCTGAATACATGTAAAAAATAACAACAAAAATAGTAGGCCAAATTTCAGTATATTTTACTCATATTAGAGCACATTCTACACTGCCAGGACCATTAACTAGAAAAAATCAAAATATTGATTAACTATTATTCCCCTTACAAAAAGCTCATCTAAAACATGCTTTACATCATACAAACACTGAAGGACTTTATAATAAATACAAAATAACTGTTCATCATGTGTTTCTTTTAATATTCCTTACTGTCCTCCTGGTGTTAATCCAAGGGGACTCCATCCTAATGCCCTTTAACAAATGGATGTTGTTATAATTCAGTCATTTGGACAACTAAGATATGTACATCATACTATTGACACTAATACTCATTTTCTATGGGCCACAGTTTATCTTAAAAAAGAAAAAAGCTGATGCAATCATTTCTCATTTATTATCTTGTTTTGCTATCATGGGAATTCCTTTAGAACTTAAACTGACAATGCACCTGCATATACCTCACAAAAATTACATTCATTTTTACAAAAGTATGACATTACACATATATTTGGCATACCTTGTAATAGTCAAGGTCAAGCTATTATAGAAACGACAAATCATACGTTAAGAAAAAATATATTAAAAATAAAAAGGGGGGATATGGCTATGGCTTATATACCTCAAAATATACTTCATAAAACTTTACTAAGTTTAAATTTTTTAAATGTCTGGTCAACTTCCAAGGTTCCTGCAGCCCAGCAGCATTTCTCTACATTTAAATCTCAGCCATTATTTCTAAAAATTGGAAATACCTATGTGGAACAGGGATGAAAATAAAGAATGGATTTCTAGGTTGTTGCACCACATGGGAAGGGGGTTTGCTCTTATTTCTGCAGGTAAAACACCTTTCTGGGTACCTTCAAGACTATCAAATTGCAGAATAAGTGACCCATTTGTCAGACAATTTCAGGAGCTGGCAATGCAGAGAAGTTCTACAATGGCAACGAGAACAGCGGACCCCCCCAACATGGGGACAGATAAAAAAGTTGACTCAAGAAGCTGAAAAAAAACTTCAAAAGACAAATCAACCTTTAAATCCTGTTAATCTTTTATTAGCTATGCTTACAGTTATTAATTGCCAGGTAAGTATAGTTTCTGCTCATTCTTTTGCTTATTGGGCCTATGTTCCTAACCCTCCTTTGGTGCGCAGTGTTTCCTGGGGAAAACCTGAAGTTCGTGTATGTACTAATAATACTAATTTTCCCCCTAATGTATGTGGCGGAATTAAAAATATTCCATTCTATAAAAATCTGTATAATATTTCAAATATAACTGTAGCCGTTGAAGGAGTCCCATTGTGTATAGGGGCTCGTTCTTTCTGTTTGCCTCTTAAAGCACATAACAACTCTTTCCTATAATAGTTGGGGAGTTAATTATCATAGTTACCCTACTGCTGTTTTTACTGTCATGATATCTTCCCGAGGATTTAATACCTCTAGTATGTATGTTAATCAATCATGACTATCATCTGAAGAATGTTTTGTCAGAACTCATCTTCCTTTATGTTCAGCTAAATATTTTGAAACCTTTTTAACTCATTTAAAGTGGGAATAATGCCGTGATCATCACCCTAAAACAGTAGTCAGATATCAAAATATCACTATAGTAGATTGGAGTCCTGATCATTCTAAATTTATAGAAAGTTGGTCAAATCGTACTTTAAGATGGCATCAACATAATGAGACAATTAAAATGCAACATTATGCTTTGGTCCCTCCAATGTTACAGCATATAAAGTTTCCCAATATTCAAGGGGATATATGGAAATTATGGGCAGTATCTAGGAAACTCATTGTATGGACTGGAAATTTCACGTTGGATGTATCCCGTTCCTCTCCTTTTGAAGTACATCTACATAATAATCTGACTTATTTTGCTTTTACATGTGTTAAATTCCCTTATTCTCTTATGATTGGAAACTGCGAATGGAATGTAACTTGGGGAACAATATCATGTATAGACTGCTATCTTACTCAATGTGTAAATAGAACTAATTGGGAATTAATAGAAATTAGTAATTATTCTTTAGTCATTGTTAAAGCTCGCACAGAATTGTGGGTACCTGTTAAGTTGACTCATCCTTGCTCTGATTCATTGTCTATTACTCATTTGTACAATGCTGTTCAAGTTTTGTTATATTGCTCTCTACAATTAATAGGAATAGTTATAGCTTCATTCCTTACAGTTGCTTCTGTAACTGCCACTGCTACGATAGCTAGTGTTGCTTTGCATCAAGACATTCAAACTGCAAATTTCATGAGAACATGGCATCAAGATGCTCATTTAATATGACAACAACAAAAGGACTTAAACTCTCAATTAGCTACAGATGTGATCAATTTACAACATACTGTTTCCTGGCTTGGCAATCTAGTGACTATCTTGGCTACCAGAACTGTGATTGGAATTCTTCTCATATTTGTGTGACTCCTATGCCATGTAATACCAGTGATTCCTGGGAAACTGTTAAAAGATGATTAAATGGACATCAAAATTTAACTTTAGAAATTATGAATTTGAAAAAGACTATTATGGACACCTTTAGTAAGACATTACCTGAACTAACAGGATCTGACATTTTACAAAAATTGTCTTCAAGTATTGCTAATTTAAATCCTTTAAGTCATTTTTCTACCTTGTTGTCAGCTTCTTTAGGTAACACTGTAATAATTCTTGTTTTGTGTTTTGTTTTGTATATAGTCTTCCAATGCTGGAAAAATCGAAGGCAATTGAAACATGATACATCCCTTATCGCTTCTGCTATGGCTCATTTACAAAAACAAAAGGAGGGAAATGTAGAGAATCAGATGTGACTGCATTACTATTGCTGTCCTTGGGAGGGCTTGCTTGCAATTGAGGGGCTCCTTCAAGGTTTAGATAAAGTAACAGTGGACATGCTTGAAAACGAGATGTTTGCTGTCCCTGGGAGAGTCTGCTCGCAAACGAGAGGCTTCTTCAAGGTTTAGATGGGTAACAACAGACATGCTTGAAAAGGAGATGTCTGCTGACCTTGGGAGAACTTGCCTGCAAATGGGATGTTCTGCCAAGTGGGCTAGGAGGGTGCTGAGAAAAATTTTTTATCTGTTCAAAACAAAGAGCAGAGCTCAGCATACTCCAGGCCGAAAGTAGATTAGCCATGAGAAGCGGGTCACTTCTGATTAGAAAGTAAAACTTCTGTGTGCTATGTTTAATTAGCTGAAAGACCTGATTTATTGATGTTGGAAGGCTAGGCAGCCTTCCAGTCTTTGTTCATAATACTATAAAAAGATTGCTTGTACACAATAAAGGACTTTTTTTCTGCTGCTACTTTGCTTGCTCTGCTTCTTCTTCTTTGTTTTCCCATGCTGACCTGCAAGTGAATTACTGCAACAAAAAAAGTGCTCAAAACAAAGTTCTGCTTTTTTAAAATATATGAACTTAACAAATGAAATTAAAGAACTTTATAATGTCATTTTCCAAACTTGGCTTAGGCTCAGAAAAAAAAAAAAAAGAGTAAATAAAAATAATGACAAAGAACCTGCATACTTCCTTTGAAGTGATCTATAATTTCTTTTACCTTTGTTTTAAGTACAGAACACACACAACCCTCCTAATTGATTTTCTTAGCTCTTATTTCCTAATTCACTTTTAACTGTGCTACTATATGTAGCTTTATTAACCTTTATTATTTTTGCTGACAATAGTACATAGAACATCATCTCAAAATCACTTCCCTCCTCAAATTATAAAATTCATGACTACAGGGAACAGAAATTAAAATCATCAGCTTCCTGCAAAAAAGTCATAGTTGAAGAATTTGCAGTTCTAAGAAAAATAAGGCATAGAGAAATCTAAGAAATACATTAAATTATTCTTCCATCATTACTGGGCATGGTGATAGAATCCTATAATTCTACTACTTGGGACTTAGGGTGACCATGTCTCAAAACAAAAATAAAAGGGCTAGAAATGTAGCCCTGAGTTCAATCCCTAGTTCTTGGGTGAAAGGCAGGCGACCTCTGCTTTTCAAAACAGCAAAAACATAATTCTAAGTTAAAAGTATAATTATATATATTTTTTTGGAAAACAAGAAAATAATATATTTAAAATTTACAATTTTATAGCTCTTGATCTGTTCCATACTATCTCCTGGGAATACTACAATAAACTACTTCTTTGCCACATTAATTTTTGAAAAGTATACGCTTTTTAAAATTTTATGTGAAATCACTTGTTTGGATTCTGGCTTCCTCAATTAACATTATTACTTTCCAATCCTTCAAACACAAATTTATCCTATATGCTAGGAAAAAATATACACTTAAGCTACTTAAAACTATTGCTAACAGAATTTCTCTTTTTTAAATGAGAGAAATATTATTATGTTGCTCAGGATGGTCTTGAACTAATCAACCTCCTGAACAGCTGGAACTGTAAGCATATACCACCTTGCCTAACTTATAACAGAATTTGGCACATGAGGAAATTATGGTACAAAGCTAAGATGAATAACTGTAAGCATTTATTTTGCAGTCACTAATACATACAGGGAGCAAAGCTAAGGATTCAAGTAACTTGTTAAATTAAGAAGCCAAAAAACAAACCTGGCCCTTTAGTGGGATAAGGTATTAAGAAGAGAGGAAAAAACCTAAAACCTAGTCAACTAGCCAAAGGAGAAAAACTGAACAATATAAATATGAATTCTGAAACAAACAAACAAAAAAAATCATAATTATTTTAAAATGAAACTACTTGTAATAGAATGTATAATCTATGCCAGTATAGGGTAAAAAAAATTAATTTAACAGATCTATTTGGAAACATTAAGTTACTAGTATTAAATCAAAGAGATAAGACTTCACCAATCCTAGTAAAAACTATTTTGAGAAAATTACACTATGTAACCCTTTCAAACAACTTCAAGCCTAAATGGTTTCCTGGGAATTTTTTGCTGCTGCTGTTCAGGTCATTTTAAATCTATAAGAAATCCTAGAGCATTAAAATAAATAAATAGATTTTTTAAAAATTCAGAATTATTTTACACTATTCCAATATGCTAATATTAAGAGTGCTCACAATTTCTTCTATAAAACCAATTATCATTAAAAAGCAAAACATCAAATTTATTCATATCAATCCCAAACTTATTATTTATCAAACCCAAGCCAAGTGCTTGCAAATGTCAACCATTATTTAAAGCAAGAACACAGATCTTGATAAAGTAATATTTTTCAGTAAGAGAAGGAAGAAGGCAATAGACCATATTCAGAGAGGAAACCTAATGACATTCTCAATACATGATGAAAAGCTGGAATTCAACACCTTTTTTTGACAAACACAAAACAATCACTCTATGGCTAAATAATGTGTTCTTAATATAGTAAAAAATATGAGTATGTGTGTATACATATATAAATAGAATCTCATATTAAAATCACTGCCTAATCAACACTATGTCATCATTTAGAATTTTTATCTTACATATGCTATAGTTCTTAAATTTATAGAGTTTAAAATAATCATTCTAACAGAAAGAAAAATGTAACGGAAGAAATTGATGTAGGAAATTGATAAACTTCATTTAACTCATGTGATTACTCTGGGCTCACATTTCTACTCAAAAGCTGTATAACCTTTGTTTCTTTCTAACAATAGTCCTCTGAACAATGAGATCGCCAGTGATGAAGCATGCTTAATAAACATATGTAGAATCTGCTTTCAAGTAAAAGAATATCATGATTCTGATAATCCTGTTTGATGAAAAATATTGTTTTACTTATCCCATTCTCTCCTACCATTCAACTAGGACTACACAAATGTATGCTAAGGAGCTTCTTTTCAAAGTCAGGAATAGGCAATAAATGGACACTCAATGTGGACACTCAATTATCCAATTCTTTTGTAAGCAATAAATTCAATCAAACCAGACTCTGGTTACTCTGAAATTTATTACAACCTTCTGAGGTCAAATTATTCTATCTGATCTTCAGATTGGATAGTAGGCATTACCAACATGTAGTGATAGTAATGGCTGCAATTCTGTCGATAACAATTTTGTTGATAACAAAATAACAAAATTTTGTTGATAACAAAATGATCAATTCACATGACACATTAGCAAACTGTCGGATAAGATCTAATTCATTTGAACTGATGTCAAAATGAACAATTCATTAGTACTATGAACAGTGATAATGCATCAAGACCACTACCTAGGTGTCATTGTTCTTTCAGTTGTGAAATATATTCTGATTTTAAGAGGTATGTATTATTGTCTTGTTAT
The DNA here is from genome assembly GCF_045843805.1 of Urocitellus parryii. Classification (NCBI taxonomy): domain Eukaryota; kingdom Metazoa; phylum Chordata; class Mammalia; order Rodentia; family Sciuridae; genus Urocitellus; species Urocitellus parryii. The sequence continues at coordinate 4,110,589 of NC_135548.1, forward strand.
TTTTCAGTAAGATTGCATAATTAGTAGAATTTCTATCACAAACTATAAGAAATGGTGGTTATAACATTTTGAAATTGCTATGCACAATGGCAAAAATACAAAATACAGTCAACAAAGGCTACACAGTGAAATTCAAATTCTGTTCCACCACTTAGATGTTTCAACTGTTTATAAGTTCCTAGCTTACAGATTCACATATTAAAAAAACAAAACACAAAAACTTATCATGGGGAATTGATATACAAATGTTAATATATTAATAAAATCTTAGAATTGAACACATATTGTTATGATAACAATCTTGAAGGTGATGAAAACTGATGTTATGGAAATACAAATAAAAGACTTATTGATTGGGAGGACAGCTGAGTAGGCATGGGTTTAACGTACAGCATAGGGGGAATGGGGACAACAGGACAATGTTTATCAAACCTTTGTTCTACATGGCTAAATACTGAGACCAAAACCAACGTAAAATACACATAAGAGAATCTGATACACCCCATGAGTTGAATTTTATTACTAGTATGGAAAAAGACTTAACTAAAAAGGTTAGAATACTACCCAAATTTTTAGGTTAATGTTCTTAAAAAAAAGTTGTTAAAAAAATTAAATTCTTGTCAATGATATAGAGCCTCATATACAATTTAGTAGGAACTAAGTACAAGGACCGTGAACCATAGCTTGGCCAGCATGAATGAAGCCCTGGATTTCAGCCAATCAAAAGAAAACACATTTATAGGAAGAAAAAAAACAAAAACAAAAACAAAAAACAGACTGTTTATAACTTTGTGGTAGAAAAAGAATTTCTTAAAATTAGAAGCTATAAAAAAAATTAGACATTTCTCTGAATTGTCTTATTCAATAAAACACCCTAAAAACAAGGATAAAGAAAGCCACAGACTAAAAAGATTCCTACAATGTAATCAGTAAATCATTTTTATGCGGAACATAAGAACAATATAATAAATTAACAAACCAAGGGCATATTGGGTCAAGAATAGTTTTGTATAAATATTTATTGAAAAAGCAAAAGACTGAATATACAGGGGCAAGAAGGGCAGGTGGCAAAGTTCAATCTCAACAGTAATCTAACACATGTAACATTCTATCCCTCCAAATTTGGAAAAAACTAAAATTTGTGGCAATGATATAAAGACTCATTTACACAATTTAGTAGGAACTAAGTACAAGCATTATGAAAATGATTTAACAATTCACAGAAAAGTTGACATTAGAAATATACTACAAGAGATGAATTCCACTTGAATCGAGAGGAAAATTACGTATAAAGATGTTCACAGAAGCACTGCTTCAGAGTTGCATACAACCAACCCAATTGAACCTAACAGATTAAACAAACCACATAATATTTATGAACCTGAATAAAACATTAATAGATTAGTGATCTCTCAATTTTTTTCACCTCGGGGCTCTATAAATTTGAAAAACTTAAGAACTCCAGAGTCTCTTGCTTTTTAATTTTTTTAAAATTTGTACTTTTAGTTATACACTACAGCAGAATGTATTTTGACATATCATACAACACTGGTTGTATTTTCTTATATGACCACAGGAAAGATATGCTGGATTCATTCTTCTGTCTTTCCTATTTCCCCTCACCTTCATTCCCCTTTGTCTCCCCTCATCTTCATTCCCCTTTGTCTAATCCAGTGACTTCTCCTCCCCAATTCCCTTTCCTGTTTATTTTGACATAGCATCCACATATCAAAGAGAACATTTAGTCACTGGTTTTTGGGGGACTGGCTTATTTCACTTAACATGATTGTCTCCAGCTCCATTTATCTACTTGCAGATGCCATAACTCCATTTTTGATTAGGGCCGAATAATATTCCATTGTGTATATTTATTACATTTTCTTTATCCATTCATCTGTTGGAGGGCACTTAGGTTGGTTCCATAGTATAGCTATGGGGAACTAAACTATAAAATTGATATGACCACCTCACTTTATCCAACTATGCTATCTCTAAGTTATACTATCATTATTTATTTACCATTAAAAAAATTTAAGCTAAATAATTTTAAAAGATTTATTATTTTTTTCACTTAAAACTAATAAATCACAAAATGAAAGCATAAAACAATATTTATAATGAAAATTTTTTGAAATTAAAAAATTAACTTTATTGCAAATCTCTCTTTTATTTTGGAAAGGAGCATAGGGTGGCGGGGGGTACTGTAGACTGAACTCAGGGATGGATGCTCTCCTGCCTCAGCCTCCAGAGCTGTTAGAATTATAGGTGTACAGTAGGAATCCCAGGTCTGTTTAACATCTTCCTAAGTCAGATGGACTCCTTATTTCCTTCTGTCATTGAGTTTTTGAAAAGTCATTTATCATATAGTCTCAGCAAAACTGCACTGTACACTATATTCAAGGAAGTATCAAAATAAGAAAGGTAAATAACTTTTTAGTATTTTTATGAAAAGTGTGCTGCTCAGACACACTCAGTGACAGCTTCCCAGGGATCCAAATCACATTTCAAGAACAAACTAGATCCATGTCAGTGAAGTAAAAATAATATATAAAATGACATGTACAATATCAACTTTATAGAACATTAAAATACAAATTGTCTTGGGCATACATGGGAATATACTGGTCTGAGGAAAAACAGAAACGGGAAGTAATAAGGCAGCTCTTTAATTGGATCTGCAGGACATTATTTCTTTTAAAAGAAGAGGTAAGAAGTAAATATCAAACAAAATGTTATACTTTGTTACATCAGAGTAGCCGCTTTTCAACATCTTTAAGGTAATATAATTTAAATATTTAGTATATTATTAGTTACTTTAATTTTTAGAATATTTTTAAAATCTTTTTTAAGTTCTTGTTTCAAATATTCCTTTTAATAACCAGGTTTTAAGGCTGGGATGTAGGCAGGTGCAGAGTATTTTACCTAGCATGTCAAAGGACCTATGCTCTTTCTTCACACACACACACACACACACACACACACACACACACAAGATAGGCTTCCAATGTATTATTTACACATCATATCTTATAGCTCTAAGGCACCTATATTGTTAAAACGTTGCTTTGAAAAATAATTTTGTTCCTTTAAGAATGGGCTGCTCACATTCCTGTCTACTGAGATGAAGACATGGTAGAGAAAATAATGTTCCTGAGTTCTGTGATTTGATCATGTGTGGACATAAAATGGATATGATACGTCTTAATATTTATACTATTTAGAACATAGTATCTGACTAGTCAAGGAAGACCCACTCAAACTCCATATATATTTCTCAATTCAAATTATTCAAGTATATTTTCATAAATAATGTTCATGGGCCGAATCATTCTGCTAGAGATACAAAGAGGAATAAATAATTAGGATTTTCAAAGTTTAGGGAAGACCTCAAAAAATACTGGATTATAACAGACTTAATGCTAAAACAATATCTAAATTATTCTATAAGAACAAGCCTGAAAAATTCAGAGTTTAGAGTAGAAACAGATGAAGCACACAGCTGTTTTAGGAACTCTGATGTAAAAGTACTTTTAATGAATATTACTGGGCACATGCCATTTGTAAAATAAATTTGGTATCAGTCAATGGTGCTGTCAATGAGGTAGGGAAGGCAATGTTCAGTAAATAACTTCAGATGCTAAATAAAAGGGTAAAAATGACAACGCACAAAGTAAAGAATGGGAGAACTAGTAACATGAATTAGGATATAAATTTCCTACTTTCATATAGAAGTACACTACTAGTCAAACTCCATATCAAGCATAATCACAAGAGTGGGATCCTAATTAGAATAAATTATATTCCATCTTTGTATTTCAAAATATACTCTTCCGTCAGGTATGCCTAAAATTAACAAATAATAATAATAAAAAAGGGTGTGTGTGTGTGTGTGTGTGTGTGTGTGTGCGCGCGCGTGTGGGGAGAATGGAAAGACTGAAAATAACAGGATAAAGGATTCATTCTCAAGGGATATCCTTCGTTTAAATTGTAAGACCACAGCAGGCAGACAAAACACACAAGGCTTGTGAAGTACGCATTTTTTTGATACTCAAATTAACAACTGTTGAACTGTTTCACAATTTTTGAATTCTATAATTTGGAAAAAAGTGGGACAAAAAAAAAGTATTGGTAGAAGTAAATAGAAACATAAGATTTTTGTTAGGTAAGTATATCTAACAAATGGCAGTAGGACATCACAAATAACAAATGACAAAAGGCATAGAAGAACATAACAGAAAAAAGTAAACTTCAACAGAGGGCAATTTCCCTTCAGCTAAAGGAGCAGAGAGAAAACAGGAATCTAGGTAGAATAAAGGAAAAGCATAAAGTAGAAGGGATCAAGTATTTACATTAGATGTCAGTCATTTCAGTTTGATTAAAGAAAAAAATGTTAGGAATAAGATACTTCAAAGATCTTGAATCAGAAATTTTAGTTTCTAGCATGCACAAATACAAACAATATTAGTGAAAAATAATCTGCATTTTATTTTCTTTTTGTGGTGCTGGGGATTGAACCCAGGGCCTTGTGTATGCCAGGAAAGCACTCTACCAATTGAGCTATATCAGCTCTACACTGCATTTATTAAAATAAGAAAGGAGCACTTGAAAAACACATGAATTTTAAAAACCAACACCTCGCTGGTCCTAAATAACGTCAATAAGGTATTCCACCACTTATTCCAATTATTAAGCTCACCACTTAGGCAAAAAAAAAAACAAAACAAAAAAAAAAACAAACAAACAAACAAAAAAAAAAACCAAACCTATGTTTGTAAACAATTAAATAAAAGTCCAACTATTTCTGATAAAACTCCATTAAAGTTTTACACTTACCTGTCATCTTACGATTGAGTTTAATTTAACCTTAATCTCGGAAATCCACTGTTGCTGCACTGGAACATCTTTTTGCTGCTGTACTGTGCAAAATATAATTCTATCTTCTTTACAGTTCTTTAGCTGTTAAGATATAAAAGCAACTACTTCTACAGTCAACAAACAGAATGCATTAGCAAATTGCTTTAAGACTTCTGCAATGCACTGCTTCTTCTCAACTGTGATTGTTATAATACACCTGAGTATCTCCAGATTCCATCAGTATGCTCATGAAGCATCACTTCTTTGATCTCTTAGTCTAGAAAAATTGAAAACTTGGTTTCCATATCATAAAATTACAGGAAAAAAAAAAGTGTTTTATGTGTTTCCTTGCCCATCTGCATCTAGTACTTTCCTAAGTTAAAGCATCAGATTTGAGGCTTCAGGAATAATAAAAAAGTTATTCTTTTCATATAACCACTTCCGTTAGGACAAGGTTTGCCTGAGAATACTGAAAGCTTACGAAGTTCAGATATTACTTTTCCAACCTGTTCTTAATCTTAAATATTGTTGTAGTTTTTGAACCAGGGTAAATGAAGTTTTGCTTACTATTTTGAGTGCAAAACTTATGAGCAAATGGACATTTGGTGTGAGACTTGAGGATGGACAAGCAGCAGCAACCCAGGAGATTGTATAAAAAGACACATTCTTAACAATTTTTTAAGTAGAGAAAAAACAAGTCAATTTAGTACTAACTCTCATAATTCCTCAACTTTGAAACTGTTCTAGCCACTTGAGCCAGAACTGCTAATAATTACTGTTCAGGTGTGCTACCATTCTGCTACTTTCACAATCACAAGCTTTTCTGGTGGGAAATGTCACCACTTTCCAATCTATATCATGAGGTTTGGCCAAACTAAGATTGCTTAAGACTTTCACTGTTGTAATATTTCTTTTCCTTCTCCAAACTCTGCCTAACAAATCTTACTTATTCTTCAATAAACTTATCAAAACGCCATTGTCCATTTAAAACCTTTCTCCGGTGATTCAAATGGAAACCTCCTCCTCCTCTAAACACCCAACAAGAACTTTCTGCACTCAAGTCTGCAGTGTAAGAACCTTTCTTTTCAATCTTCTATCAACTAACACTGGGCTTTGAGTGTCCAGCGAAACAAAATATTACGCAATCAAAAGTATTTGAGGAGTTAAGACTTTTTAACTAAATATAATACCATTTCAGGCACAGCAAATCACATTTATACATTTAGTTGTCCAATAAGCAAATGTGCCTCTTCTCCAATCTTTTCTAAGCAAAAAAGTAAACTGTACATAAGATTACAAATTATTTAAATACAGTTGTTGGAAAAAGGCTTTACTCCTTTGCTTTCGTGCTGTACAACTTGCCCTTTTCTTCTACAGATCATGACCACCAAACTTTATTTTTTAATATATTCGAAATGCCACTAAAGAGGAAATCCACCTTCTCTATGTCACTCTAATGCTCATTTATGGTTTTACTTTGTGGGGTTTACTGCTGACACCGACCCAAGAACTAAGGTGGCTACATGTGAGACTGGAAAGCCTCTGGAACTTGGGGCAAAGAGCTAACTTGGGCAGAGTAATAGCAGACTGCAGCTGCTCAGCAGAAATGCACTGGAGGCGGGAGGAAGGCTACTGTGCGCCAGAAACCCCACCGCTCAAGAACGCAGCAAGTGTTGAGGGCACAGAAAAGAGCGAGCACGCCCCTGCGTGCGCACACGTCTTCGCACAGGGAATCCGGGGCTATGAGCCAGCAGCCGCAGCCTGCTCTTCCACAACCTAAAGACTATAGCGGAATTTTCTTCCCAGACACCTCCTTCAAGATGGCGCGCCTCCAACCCCTCAACTTGCCCAGTCGTTCCGCGCTGAAGGCCCGAGCCGCCGCCATCTTGCCCCCTCCCCCGCGATATTTACATTGCGAAATCCGCCCAGCCAGTCCGCGGCCTTTACTCCAGGCCTACACCCCTCGCCTCCCAGCCAGGCCTAGTCCCCATGCGGTGCCCGTGGTCCGCAGTAGTGCCCACCAGAGATCCTTTGAACACCGGGCAGCCCCTCCCCAACCTACAACCACTTAAGAGCGCGTCTCCGCTGCCGCTAGGGACAACCAGGAATTGCGGCCTCCGCGTGGCCTGCTCGGGGCCGCGCGCCATTCCGCCCGGCCTAGAGCCTAAGGGCGATTTGCGGGCCGCCGACCAGGCCAGTACCGGGCCGCCACGCGTGCACTAGGCCCCACGGCCAAGGCAACACCCGAGACTCACCAGACCGGCGTACAAGCAATCAGGGACGGTGGCGGGTGCTTCACGACGGCCTTTCTCTAGAGCACTGGGCCGGGCTCTGGCTGCTGGGAAGGGCGGAGGGAGGAGGAGGGGCCGAGCTCGGAGCTGACAAAAAGCGGCCCAGCTACCCGGCTCGGGCCGCCGTCAGCACGTCACGTCACCGCCAGGGAGAGAGACCCAGGAAAATGCGGAAGGGTATATGGACCCCTCCTCCGCCCGGTGGGTCCCACAGGCGCTTCGCGACCCGGGAGCCCAGCAGCCTCGCCGCGGCGAGGTCTCTGGAGGCCTAAGTCACAACGTTCTTTCCCTCTTCCGCGCTCCCTCCCGCTTGCAGCGCGGCACGCGCCCTGGCCTCGACCGCCCATAAAGTCCACGCGGGGGGTCCGCTGAAACCGCGGTATTGCTGGCGATCTAGGCAATCCCCCACCATATCCGTGGTCCGGGGCCTCTCGCCAAAGACTTACCGCTCTGAGCTCCAGTCCTGGCGGCTGTTGCCAGCTTGAATTGTTTGCTGGCCCTCAGACCCATGTTTCCTTCATCCGAGTTCCCTGCCTTCCCTTAAAACTGTTATTAAATTCTTTTTTTTTTTTTTTTTTTTTTGTAAACTACAAGGTTTTCTTAGAAAAAGTCTGGGGAAAGTTGATCAGAAAACAGTGATCAATTCCAAAATCATGTATTTTGTGTTGTAACTTTCAATTTTTCAGGCGCACACTGGAATCCAAACTATTAAAGTTACTAGTAGAAACTTACAACACTGACTTTTAGACAACATCTTGATTTTTGCACTTCACTATAAATCTAAATGTTAGAAAAAGACATTCAAACAACATAAAAATAGGGCCAATAGCATACAGGCGCAAAATATGAATGTAAAGACATGCGTTTTAGTTTTCTACCATACCTTTTTTCAAAATTGGAATTCGTATCCTTACCTTCAGTCATCTTAAAATCATGAAACGTTTTAGAAAAGGAAGCCAACATACTTGAAAAAAAAAAAAAAACTGACATAATTTTCAAAGCACTACTTTGATTTCCCCCCCCAAATTGTAAATATCTTTAGGGAAAATTCTTTCAAACTGAGAATATGTATCACTGAAAGATGATACTTTTCAAATAACTAGTATTCAAGTATTTTCAAAGATCTACTCTTTTTTGGGGGGTGGGTAGGATGGGGATTACTGGGGATTGAACTCAGGGGCACTTGACCATTGAGCTATGTGCCCAGCCCTATTTTGCATTTTATTTGGAAACAGGGTCTTGCAGAGTTGCTTAGTACTGAGACTGGCTTTGAACTCAGGATCCTCCTGCCTCAGCCACTGGAGCCACTGCTCCTGGCCTGAAGATCTACATTTAATGATATAGTGCAATCTCACATAATTCATTAAATTTTAGGAATCCATTCAACAAAAAAAACACAAACACTGTTAAGTTTCTTGTCAGCCCCCTCATGATTATTAGACCATTAAATGATCATTTCTGTAAAGCACCTAGAAACAAAGAAAAGGGTATGGCTTCCTAATTTAAAAGAACAGGAATAGTTCAGACAAGTGATACTTTTTTACAAAGCTTGTGACACACTTTTTTTTTTTTTTTTTTAACCTAAGTCTTGAAAAAGAAGAGATCTTCATTTCAACACAATCTATACATGGGTTATATCCCATTCCTATGTAGCTTTTTCTTTTGGCATCAGGGATTGAAATCAGGAGGGGTGCTGCCACATTCCCAGGCCTTTTTATTTTATTTAGGAAGAGGTTCTCCTTGAAGTGCCTTAGGGCCTTGTTAAATTGCTTGAAGCTAGCTTCTGTCTTAGCCTCATGAGCTGCTGGGATTACAGCTGGTGCCACCATTGTGTTGCTCTGTGTGTATGTGTGTTAATTTGGATTCTTCAACCCAAGGCTTCACACATGGTAGGCAAGTGCTCTACCACTTATACCACCACACAAGACAGCCTAGCTACCTGTGTTTTAAAGAACATTACTGACCTTTAATTTTTTTTTCCAGTGCTAAGCATAAAACCAGGGCCTTGTGCATCTGTATTGATTTCACTGGTAATTGCCTTAGTATTATGAAAGGTGTATAGAATTTATGGAATACATAAGTACCACATGTATACTTGGTGCTTGCCTTGAATCCCATAGAAAGCTAGTTGTGGTAGTGCACGCTTATAATCCCAGCTACTCAGGATGCTGAAGCAGGAGGATTACAAATTGAGGCCAGCCGGGACAATTAGTGGGACCATGTCTCGAAACATTTTTTTTTTTAAACATTATTTATCAAAAATGTGAATATGGTTAAAAGGGACCTAGAATATGGCTAAGTGGTATGGTTAGTATTTGTCTAGAATGCCTGAGGTCCTGGGTTATGGTTAGCATTTGTCTAGAATGCCTGAGGTCCTGGGTTCAATCCTTTATGTAAGGATGAAAAAAAAAATGAATCAAAGAGTGGAAACTTTCTAAAGTGTTTTGTTGTTAAACACAATGAAGAAAGATTTAAACGGGGAGCAGAAGCAGAACATTATAAAATATATATTCAAAGTATATATTTTGAATGCAAAATACCTAACTGCAAAACAAGATGAATTTTTATGTACTTCATGCACATATCTAATGTGTCAGATTATAAACATACTCTGTATTAAGTAGAAATGAAGATTTTGATACTGTTTTAAAGTAACATTACTTGAGTTTTTTTTCCAGAACATGATGGGGGAAATGGTTTTTCTTCTTCACATTACTGAAGGAAAAGAAATTAGTTCTGAAGAAACATACTTCAGTATATGAAATTCATTCTGTTATACACCAAAATTTGACAACATATGAGTTTGTGAGGGCTGCCATAACAATACTCCTGGGTGGCTCAAATGAGAAATTTATTTTCTTTCTCACAATACTAAATGCCAGAAGTCCTTTCTTCCTTGATCTCTCTCTCTACTTTGTTGTAGGAACAAGCCTTCCCACTCTTATTACTTTAATTACTTTGTTATAAACTTCCAAAGAGGACACACTCTAAGTTTACTGGGTTCCAGATGCCACTTGTCTTTGCAGTTTGCCACTCAGTGCATGGGAGGACAGGCATTTCAGTGTATAATATTTTACTCTGGCTCCCTCAAATTCAAGTCCTTTCTCACATGAAAAAATACATTCAGGGCTGGGGATGCAGCTCAAGCAGTAGCGCACTCGCCTGGCATGCGTGCGGCCCGGGTTTGATCCTCAGCACCACATACCAACAAAGATGTTGTGTCCGCCGAGAGCTAATAAATCTTAAAAATTAAAAAAAAAATACGTTCAGTCTATTAGTCCTGAAAAGTCTTTACTCATTATCATAACTCTTAATTTAAAATTCTTATCTAAACCAAGTATGTGTAAATTACTATCCATCCTGAAGTAAATTTAATCTGCAGCAGGCAAAATGGAAAAGTTAGTTTTCCAGGATGCAGTAGCAGTACAGATATACAATAGATACTCTCATTCCTAAGGGGCAAATCAGAAAGAAAGAATTCTTGGGTACCATCTAGATCCAAAATCTACCACAACAGTATTAAAACTAAAATTTTGTCTCTGATTTAAGATTACCTCTTACTTACTTTGGGTCATCTTAAAGAATCTCAAAGATCTGATTTATTTATTTTTTCCTTTTTGTGTATGAGTCAATTCAAAATATCAATGTTTCAAATGGTGTGCTAACTGGATCTATAAATTAGAATCTTGTATATTTTGCAAATTAGTAGCCAGCCACACTCTTGATGTTACTTCAAGTACACAGTTTCCCTTACTATTTAAAGTTTAGAATTTGCTTAAATGAGCTACAATTTTCCAATTCTTAAAGTTCCAGGTCTTTAACAATTTTGACCTCATTTTATCTGCTTTCTGATATTTTACTTTATACAGCAAAAAGAACCTAAGCTTCAACTTCAAAGTATTGTTTGGAAATTTTTTTTCAGCTTATATCCAAGTACATCACACATCACTTCTATCAGAAAACACTAGAACACAAATCAGTAAAGATCTTCACTAAAATTTAACAAGAATTGCTTTTCTTGCAGTGCTTAATAACAGGTTCCTCATGACATCTAAGAAATTCACCAGAAGCTCCTTTAACATCCACTTGTCTACAAGCACTCTCTTTAATAATTTAGGCTTTTCCTGTTGTATGTGGAAGGATGAGTATATAAAATATCTCTCACTATGAATAGAAGTCAAGCTTTTGAAAGTAACTGGTGAATGCTGGGTTATGCTGTCTCTTTCATGTAACCATTTGCTTTCCACTTCTTAATATTGGAGCAAATTTCTAATTTGTTCTTTCATAGAGGACTTCAGTGTTTACATCACCAGCTCTTTAGTTAAAGGGTCTGCATTGACAGATTCAACCCATCAGACTTGAAAAAATTTGAAACAAAAATTCTATCTCTACTAAACAGTATAGATAGAGTACAGGCTTTTTTCTTGTTACTATTCCCTAAATAACAAAGCTGAACAATTGTTTACAGATTAACAGTATTAGGTATAGTAAGTACACTAGAGATAACAGGATAGGATATGTATGGATTTATGCAAATATTGTATTATTTTATACAAGGGACTTAAACATCTGCCGATTTGGGTATCCCCAGGGAACCCTGGAACAAATCTGCTGAAAACAACTTTTCTTATTTTTTGAACACTGCTTTCTGTATATCTATTGCAAACTGTATTTATATTTAGGCAAGGATGTTTCTATGTCTGTAGTCTAGCATACAATCAGTATTTCCCTACATAATTTATGTTTTATTATAGCTTAAAGTTGTTACATGTAAATTTCACAAGATATCCTAATGAACTGGAACACCTCAATGGCTTTATAGATATATTTGAGATAATTAGTAACTTAATCCTTCCTATTGGGTATGTTTCTCTGGAGACCAATAATACAGATTTTTGGTTAACAAGAAGTGAGGTCCAGGCAGGTACAGTGGCACATGCCTGCAATCTTAGTGGCTCAGGAGGTAAGGCAGGGGGATCCAGAGTTCAAAGGCAACCTCAATAAAAGCGAGGCACTAAGCATCTCGGTTGAGACCCTGTCTCTAAATAAAATACAAAATAGGGCTGGGGGTGAGGCTTAATGTCGAGTGCTCCTAAGTTCAATCCCTGGCACCCACATTCCCAAAAAGTGAGGTTCAGCTTAATAAATACTTAAAAAAAAATGTAAAGGCCCGCTTCAGAAGGCTGCTTGGGTGAAGATCAGGAGTTTTAAAATGCTGATGGAAAAAGCCTACATTGCCTATAGAGGGGCACTGGCAGAAATATGGATGTTTAAAGATGTTTCTGGTGAATTCTTGGATGTATCTGAAGAATGAATCATTGGATACTAAAGTAAAAGTGTAATAAACCTGGTTAAAAACTGGCAAAGAACTAGTGAATTTGTTATCAGCTGAAGAGATTTGAGAACTGCAGCCTAGCTACTTTTCTTACAGTAAGTGAAAAGACAAAGACAAAACTTAAAACAAAAAAAAATTTGGAAATAAATTCTAATTTTATTATTTTTTGATAATGTTAATATCTTCATGAATATTACCAATGTATTTAATTAGTTACATTACCCAATATCTTATGATTTCATGAATGAGCTAATTTTCCTTACATATTTTCTCATAATTCTAGTTATTGAACATTCTTAAATGTTAGAGCCCTTGCCTGGTATATATGAGGTCTTGGGTACCACTCTGACCATCTCAAACAAAATAATATTTTATTATTTCTGCACCTTTATTCACATTTTTCTATTTGAGATACTTCTGTTTTCTTTTAGTTCTTGTTCCATGGATTTTTTTTACAAATCTTGGAGCCTGTTTCACCAAAACACTTGACATAAAGTACTTGGGTAACAAACCCAATTTCCTCTTCTTAAGGAAAACATTTATCTTTTTTTTTTTTTTGTGAACGAGGCATACTTGTTTCTTGTTATGCATCAAATTTTTGTAGGTGTGACAAGTACCTAACAAAAATAATTTAGAAGAGGAAAGACTTATTCTGGCTTCATTTTGGAAGTTTATTAAAGTCTATTCTTAACTGGCTCATTTGCTCTGGACATGATATGAGGCAGATAATGGTAGGGAAAAAACTGCTCAATTCATGGCAGCAGGGAAACAGAGGAAGAGACAAAGGGACAAGACTTAGTACCCCAAAGCATGCTCTTAGTGAAATATATCCTCCATCCATGTTCAACCTGCCTATAGTTTGAATCTCATTCCAGGAGCACATTCATTTATCATTACAAGAAAGAATAAATAAATATTAAGGATTAGGCCAGGTGCAGTGACACATGTGTCAGCCATTTAGAAAGCTGAAGCATAAGGATCACCTTAGTCCTCAAGTTCCTGGTCAGCCTAAGCAACAGTCAAGTCTTCTCTCATGAGTAAATAAATAAAACAGTAAGGAGGCATAAAATAATGAAAACTAAATACAATTAAAGAAATTAAAAGGTACTATTTTAAAAGAATATACAAAGTAGACTAACTGCTTTCACTTCAAATATTAGTAGGGCTCATATAAGAAATACAGGAAAACAAAACAAAGATGACACAGATTCAAAACCCCACAGTGAATATTTTAAATTTCTTTATGTTTTTATATTCAAAATTGGCCATTATAAAAATTGAAACAAAGTAAACTTATTAAGTAGAATCAAGCAGAAATATGAGAAATTAAAAAATCAAAAGACTAGGCTGGGGTTGTGACATGGTGGTAGAGTGCTTGCCTTGCATGTGTGGATTTGATCCTCATTACCACATAAAAATAAATAAATATAAAAAGGGTGTTGTGTCCATCTATTACTAAAAACAAAAACAAAAAAAAATCAAGAAAATAGCAACTTTAATTTAAGTTTGAGTATGCCAACCAATTCATTAAAAGCGCTGTTGTCCTTAATGTGAGAACTAGCTCTACCATTCATATGGTAAAAATAAAAAAAATAAATAAATAAAATAGAAACTGTCATATATAACTATGAAAAAAATCATAAATTTAAACAAAGTAACAGAACAACAATTAGAATTATGAACATAAAATTAACTTCAAAAAAAATAAGATACATGAGTAGATTAAAGAAAAAAGTTTATGATTTTCTCAATTTAACATTCATTCCTAATAAAAACTTGTAGTGAAATAGGAACAAAGAGAAAACTTTTCCTTATATTTATTTTTTTAAAAAAATCTAAAAGCTCAGTGGCATAGCTTATAAATTCAATCCAGTACTAAAAGAAAAATTAAAAATACGCCCTAAAATTTTTTTGTTCAAAAAAAATTTAAAACCTATATAAATGGGAAGCCATCCTGTGCTTATGGGCTTAAAAATTAATATTAACACTGTAATGCAGTCTACGTATCCTTAATGTAAAAATCAGAAACTTAAAATCTAAAATTTTCAACACAGACATGAAACTTTAAGTGTAAAATCCTACAATGCACCACCCCTGAAGGGTCAAAATCACAATGATGGACTAAAAATAATGTATAAAATTAGTTTTAGGCTGTGTGTGTGTGTGTGTATAAAATAAATTTCATATCTAGACTTGAGTCCCATATCTAAAATACATTATGAATATTCAACCAATTTCAACACTTCAAACTTTCATATAAAGTTTCATATGAAAAAAATGACTCCTGAAAATAGAATTATCAAATGATAAAATTTAATAATCCTATTTTTGGATACTACTATGGTTCAAACATTTGTCTCCCAGAATACATGTGTTGAAATCTCAATTTCCAAGGTCATACGTTAATGGTATTTGGAGGCAGGACCTTTGGAAGATGATGTCTTAAGCGCTCTGCTCTCCTTAATATATTAATTGATTTTTATGTGAATTTGTTGTAAGAGAAGTTTTCTCTCATTTGTTCTGGTTGGCTGTGATACCCTCCACCATGCCAATTTTGGCAAGAAGGCCTTTACCACACGCTGAACAGATTCTGGCACCATGTCTTTCGATTTCCTACTGTTTTCATTAACAAGAGCTAAATAAACCTCCATTCTCTACTTAGCCTCAGAATTTTATTACAGCAATAAAAAATAAACTGAGAGGCTGGGGTTGTGGCTCAGCAGTAGATGCTCGTCCAGCACGTGTGAGGCCCTGGGTTTGATCCTCAGTATCACATTAAAAATAAGTAGATAAATAAATAAATAATACATAAATAAA
Source organism: Urocitellus parryii (assembly GCF_045843805.1). NCBI lineage: Eukaryota > Metazoa > Chordata > Mammalia > Rodentia > Sciuridae > Urocitellus > Urocitellus parryii. The sequence continues at coordinate 4,125,886 of NC_135548.1, forward strand.
GGGGCATGGAGTCCAAATACAACTAAAAAAGTAAAAAAGAAAAAAGAAAGAAATGCATATACCCCAAAACAGAGTACAGAGATATTTCCATCCTATGTCCACAGCAGCACTAGTCAGAATAACCAAGAGGTAGAAGTACTTAAATGTCCCTTGATGAATAAACAGAAAGAAAATTTATACCCTATTTGTAATAGGATATCAATTATATTTATATTTAAATATATATATTTGGATTCATTTATATCAATTATCTGTAGATGTCAAATTTATAGAAACAAAAACAGAAGAATGGTTACCGGCACTTAGAAAAGAAGAAATGGGGACTTGTTTAATGGTCATAATTAAAAATATAGAGACTGCAAAATGTGAAAAGAGGCAGATGAACTTGGAAGCTTGGAATTGAATGATAGTAATGCAATGAACACTAGTAAATAACTAAGGGTGCCCATTTATTTAATAAGACTAACTGGAAACCCAGATTTCATCCCTCCATCTGTGCCAAGACATTTCTCTTATCTTCTACTTTTCTATACCACATTATGTAATACTTCTCCTCCTTGCTATCATGGTGTCATGCTGGCTCCTGCCAGCAATAACAAATTGTCTTATCGCCTTTACTTCCACAGGGTCTCTAGAAGCAACCAAAGAAGCTGAACTTCCATGCTGACTCAAGGGTAATGAAAGGTCCTGCCCTCCCTCTCTGTGGTGTCAATGAAGGCTAAATAAAAGTAAGTAAATAATAAAACTCAAATTCAAATAATATAAATCTAAATATAATAAAAAAGAACAAAATAACAAATGAAAATAAATCAGCCTTCCATCAAAGGATTTACTGATAAAATCTGAACTTTTTATTTATACTGATAAAACCTGAACTTTTATCAGTACGACTGAATGGTAGCACGGCACCACTCCACAGCACTTCCACTATGGTATCAGTGAAGACATGGAGATTGGACTTATATTCCCAAACAGTGGTAACAAGGCATTCACCATCTCAGTATCAATGAAAGGCACCAGTGACTAATTCCTTACCAGGTAAAAATCAACCTTCTTCTTCCTACTCAAGTTTTACTAGGAAACCACTAAAATAGAAAATTCACAATGTTTTGATATTTTCTGTGTATCTTATATTACCATATCATATATTCCACTTGTCCAGATTTCCAATAAAAGTAATTGCATAAAAAATAAAGGCAATATTCAACTCTAATAAATAATCAACAAATCTAATGTTAAGACACAGGTTGCATTTAATAGATTTTTAGGTAGATATAACAAATATTCACACTTGAAATAAACCTTCAGAAATAAAAGATTTTGTATTAAGTATCCATAGAACGAAACTAAATTTTAGTGCTAAAAAAAAAATATAATAGGAAAATAAAACAATAGTGAGACAATGGAAGAATTGGCATAAAGCCCAAGTTTAAAGATCACACACACACACACACACACACACACACACACACACACACATCACATAGTTTGAGAAAAAGTGGAGTGAAAAATGAAAGGGAACAAAAATATCCAATATTTAAGTTGTTAAGATATTAGAATACAAGAAAGAGAAAAGTATTTGAAGAAATGATGACTATAATTTCCCCAAATCTGACGCAATCATAAACTTTTAAAGAAACTCAAATTCAAATAATATAAATCTAAAGAAGTCCACACTAAAACACATGGTTAAGTGTCTCAAAGTTAAAGAAAAATTATTTAAAGCAGTTTAAGAAAAACAACAATTTAAAAAGCAGGTTATTCTTCACAAATTGAAAAAGAATGAAGTGATACAACACTGCAAATTGGATAAGGTTCACAATATCTAAATAGTGGTGGCTAGCACTTACCTCCACAAAGAAGAACCAAAGTTTAGGAGTTTACATACATTTTGAGGTAAATGACCATGAAGAGCATTGGAAATCAGCAGGAGAGAGACTGGAATCTTATAATAAGATGCAACTAGGATGACAGCATAGAAAGAGAACTAAAAATACCCCATCATCTATCACTCTGGCTCTCAGCCAGGGAAGGAGTTTCCCCTTTTTTATAAGATTGAACATAAGAATACCTGCAAACTCTACCAAGTGAGGATTCTGCCAATTATTGGAGAGTTTCACATTCCTCAAAGGCATGCAGCTCATTTCCAGGAGTAACCTGGAATTGGAACAATATCTTAACTTTGGGAATGGATCTCATATTATTTCCTAGCAAATCCCTAGGCTGTTACAGGCAAGAGTTATCATGAAAGTATGCTATTGTCCAAACTGATACTGCTCTAGGGTCTGAAACCCCTTCAGGTCTACTATATTGGCTCAGAGAATTACAACTCTGTGAACTCAGCATAACATAACTACTGACCCCAGTACTACTGGGCGTCTGCACTGCAGGTGACAGACATTATGACAGGTAAGACATGACCTTGAGAGTCAGATCAGGGTACTTGTATTTTGAGATCAAAGGCATGGCCAGTGATACGTGGACTAGCCAACATTAGGACAGCAGATAGCTACCAACATGTTCCTTATTTAGGCATTTGTTGCTGAAAGGACTGAGTGAATGCCACATTTCCGATTGCTGTACTGTATACAATTGAATGCCAGATAGTCTAGATGTCCAGCTACAAACACTGCCTCTTAAAGGGCAGAGGAGGAAAACCCTGGTCCCAGCTAAAACCCCAGCTCCTTCAGCTCCTGAAGAGATATGGAAGAACACCATGATTCCAAATCTCATCCAATTTTCTTAATATATCTGAACTCATGATGCTGACAGGGTTAAGAAAGGGATTCTCTATTTCCTATAACCACCACTCTCCAAGGAACATTTAAGCCAGCACCAGTACTTAATCTGAGGGCAGATGTGGTGAGCCGTTTCTGTGTACTGTGGCTGCCATTACAAGATGGCGCTGGCTCCGCTGTAGTCTGTGACAAACAACTCCTTATCAGAATGAGTTGGCACGCTGTGACTTGGCACCCTATGAGAAAAGTCCACGTGGCAGTTGTGCATTGGGGCTTTATCTGCTTTATTAAGGCTGGGGCACACGGGAGTAGTAGTAGTGGCAGTATGAGTAGTGGCAGTAGGAGTAGTAGTAGTAGTAGTAGTATTAGTAATAATAGTAGAGAGAGAAACAAGCTAAAAGACATGTCAAAACAAGGGCCTGAATAAACTGCTGAAAGAAGATTCCTGAGTTGCATCTTCCTTGCGGGCAAGGGGTCGCGACAGGCAGATGTTTCAAATTCCTTACTATCACAGGCTCTTTACCACTTCCAATAGTCTGTGCTATAACAAAGCTTGCATCAACAGGAACAGAAAAAAAAACCTTCATCATCAAGACAGGGAAACTATTACCACTGCTGAGAGCTTCACACCTGACTGAGCTGCTAGAATTCTGAACAATGAATAGCATGCAAAGACAGTGGGTCTTTGCCAGTATAATATGCACTGTGTCTCAGTCATTAATTACAGTTTAAAAAACTTTCAAAAAACTACTAAAAAGCCCAAACTGAACTAATATCTCCATATACATCTTCAGGAAAAAGATACTATGAAGGCCACCCTGTAAGTGGTAGATAAATGAAACACCAGTGTGAAAATGCTAATTCAGGAGTCTAATAAAGAACTTTATCCAGAATAACATAGTAACTCTCTAGAACATATTCCAAAGAAATGGACAAAATGCCTGACAAAGAAGTTCAAAATTGATTATGAAGCAGCTCAATGAGATTCAAGAAAATCCAGAGAGTTGAATGAAGACAGAATAACAATACATAAGAAATTAAGCAAAAACAACAGGATCTCGAAAAACAACTAAACAGAAATCTTAGAAATGAGCTTACAAATAAGTCAATAAAGCCACAATGGACAACTTCAACAACAGACTTAATCAAACAGAACATACATTTAAAACTGAAAACAAAACTTTTGAGCGTCGCAAATGGTCAGGGCACTGCCATCACCCATGCTCTGACCTCTGTCTCTGCACTCTGTCAAGTTGAACCTGTAGGAAGATAGTTTGAAGTTTTTATTAAGAGGAGAACCAGAAATGTTTCTGCCTCTTTTCAGGAACTGAGGATAAGAAGGAGTTACCATAGGAATCAGTAGATGAGGAATTGCATTGGAAGATTTCCCATGCTGAAAACACTTGATCTGAAAGAATGGAAGAACCAAGATCATTATGCAGTGCTTGGACTTGGCCATGTAAGATACAAAGCTACACAGAGACAGATCAAAGCAGCTCCAAAATGTTCTGCTCTCCACTATAGAGAATGGATATTGAGGTCAGAGGAGAGAAAGCAATGGTCTTAAAACATCACCCACACAAATGGAAACCAGAGGGTGAACCAATAAAAGAAGGAGACAAGGATTACTTCACTTGTATATCTAAAGCTTAGGAAATGTTATCTGATCCAGTGAAAAGACAAGCATTTAACAGTGTAGATTCTACTTTTGGTAACTCAGTTCCTTCTAAAAGTGAAGCAAAGGATAATTTCTTTGAAGTGTTTCCTCCAGTGTTTGAAAGGAATTTCAGATGGTCAAATAAAAAAAAAAATGTCCCTAAACTTGGTGATATGAATTCATCATTTGAAGATGTAGATGCATTTTATTCTTTCTGGTATAATTTTGACTCTTGGAGAGAATTTTCTTATTAGATGAAAAAGAAAAACAGAAGGCAGAATGTCATGATGAGTGAAGATGGATTGAAAAGCAGAATAGAGCAACAAGGGCACAAAGAAAAAAAGAAGAAATGAACAGAATAAGAACATTAGTTGACAATGCCTATAGCTGTGATCCAAGGATAAAAAAAGTTAAGGAAGAATAAAAAGCCAAGAAAGAAACAGAAAAGAAAGCAAAAGCAGAAGTCAAATGGAAGGAACAAGAAGCTAAAGAAAAACAAAGTCAAGCTGAATTAGAAGTGGCTCGGATTGCTAAGGAGAAAGAAGAGGAGGAAGTTAGACAGCAAGCAATATGGGCAAAGAAGGAAAAAGATATCCAGAAAAAAAGCTATTAAAAAAGAGAGGCAAAAACTTCGTAACTCATTCAAGACCTGGAATCACTTTTTCAGATAATGAGGCAGAATGGGATAAAATGATGAAAGAAGTGGAAAAACTTGTGATCGCCTTGAACTAGCAAGCTTACAGTGCTTGAATGAAACACTCACATCATCTACAAAAGAAGTAGGAAAGGCTGCTCTGGAAAAACAGAAGAAATAAATGAACAATTTAGAAAAGAAAGAGAGGAAGCTGAGGCTCATATGCGACAAGCATCGGAAAATGCAGAGAAATCAACTGGTGGAAGTGGAAGTAGCAGTAAAAATTGGTCAGAAGATGATCTGCAATTGCTAATTAAAACTGAATATCTTCCCTGCTGGAACAATTCAAGATGGGAAGTTATTGCTAATTATATGAACATACATTCCTCTTCTGGCATCAAAAAAAAAAAAATGCCAAAGATGTTACTGGCAAAGCAAATAGTCTTCAGAAACTTGACCCTCATCAAAAAGGTGACATAAACAAAAAAGTTTTTAATAAATTTAAAAAAGAACAAGGAGTGGTACCTCAAGCAGATAATGCAACACCTTCAGAATGATTTGAAGTTCCCTGCACAGATTTCAACCCTTGGACAGCAGAAGAACAGAAGCTTTCGCAAGAAGCTTTGAAAAACATACCCAGTCAATACACCTAAAAGATGGGAAAAAAAACAGCAGAAGCAGTTCCTGGCAGGACAAAGAAGGACTGCATGAAACAAATAAAGAGCTCGTCGATATGGTAAAAGCAAAGAAAGCTGTTCAAGAGCAAAGGTTAAATGCAAGTAGAGTCAAGAAATGACATAATGACAATCTTTATTGTGTGCATTTTTATAATATAACTGAAAATACTATATAAATTTTCATTTTAAAAATTATATTTATTGTATCAAAGTTCTCCTTCCAAAATAATTTTTCAGAGCACAAAGATCAACCATTAAAATGATCATCAGGGCCTTATTCTTGTATGATGCAGTATTTGTTTCAAATTTCCAAATTCATTTTTGTATTTTCCTTTAAGGATCAGTAGTTTAAAACTTGCAAATTCTTAGTTTTATAAATATATGTTTAAAATAAAAAAAAAGAAACATGACTTTTCAAGAACCTAGTCAAACAATGAGTGAATGAAGGTGGCATTCAAAATCTTCGGGTTACCATTGAATGATCAACTAGTGGCATTTTTAGAATACACAAAAGAAATGCATTCAACATAGAAAAGCTGTTCAATGCATTAGTAACTGAAAATTTCTGCATTCTTGGAAAAGTTAACTTTTTTTTTTTCTTGGAAGTCCCAAACAGACACAGCAGGAATGATTTTTATTATGATATATTTCAGTTATACTGCCAAAAGTATAAGACAAAAAAGAATTCTGAAATATCAAAGAGAAAAATGCCAAGTAACATTCAAGGAAACTCCCATTAAGTTAATAATAAATAAATATCTTAACAGATATTGTGTAAGGCCAGGAGAAAATAAAATCACAAATTCCTGAAATTTTAACTGCTAATCAGGAATACTATAGCTATTAAGGCTATCTTTCAAAAATGGGTAATAACTCCTGACTTTCTAAGTCAAAGAACCATTAAAGGTATTTGTCACTAACAGATGAGCTTTGCAAATGAAGCTAAAGGGAATTCTATATTAAAAGATAGGGCGGGGGATGTGGCTCAAGCAGTAGGGTGCTTACCTGGCATGCGTGGGGTGCTGGGTTTGATCCTCAGCACCACATAAAAATAAAATAAAGATGTTGTGTCCACTGAAAACTAAAAAATAAATATTAAAAATTCTCTCTGTCTCTCTCATTTTTTTAAAAAAAAGTAAAAGATAACTATCATTATAAAATCCTATGTCAGTATTAGTGGTACTAGAGGAACTGACACACACACACAAGAATCAATCTTCTCAAAGTAGTGAAATATCAAACTTCAATGAAGAATAAAAAAGAACAAATATTTAAACCAATCAGATAAATGTGAACATGACAAATTCAATAAAAACGTACCAATAATAATCCTGAATGTAAATGGACTAAAATTCTCCAATTAAAAAATTCAGCCTGGCAGAAATGAGTTTAAAAGGTGCATGGGTGTACATATCTATGTTAATAAAATATATTATTGCAATAGAAATAGTTTTTTAAATAAATATTTACTTTTTAGTTGTAGTTGGAAACAATATCTTTTATTTTATTTATTTTTACATGGTGCTGAGTCAAAAACCCAGGACCTCGGGCTTGCTAGAGTTGACAACCCCAGACCTAGAAGCAAGTTTTTGGAAAGATAAAAACTAACAAATCTTTAGCTACAAAAACCGAGCAAACAGCTTGTGTGATGGTACACACATGTAATCCCCACAGTGGTTAAGGAGGCTGAGGCAGGAGGATCCTGAGTTCAAAGTCACCTTTAGCAACTTAGTAAGGCTAAACCATAAAATTTTGTTAAAGTTAACAGATTGGCAGTATGTATTAAGGATGAAGCCAAGTACACCATTCCATGAGTGGGTTTCCAAAACAAGAGCAAGTGGATAGAACTGAGAATTACCATGCTAAACTATATAAGCCAGTCCCAAGAAGTCAAGGTTGAATGTTTTCTCTGACATGGGCTAATCCAAAAGTAATAAGGACTAACTTAAAAAAAATTATATTCCATCCTTTTATAATCATTCCAAAATGAATCTAATATATAATAAAAGAACTGATAAAAAAACAACAACACTGTCATCAATATAAGTAAACTGACAGTAAAGGGATGGATTCTGCAGAGAAGATAGAGAGAATAAGAGAAAGAACAGAGATGGAAAAAGAACATTATCAATCAGCATGCATGGATCAAATGCAATTTTCCCTTATTTACCTGCCTCCCCCAAACCTTCCCAACCTCTAGTAATCACTATGCTTTATTCAGGTTGTCTTTTTAGTTTTCACATATATCAGGCAAACAACAGACAACAACAACAAAAAGGAGCAGAATGTTAATAATACAAGATAAAGTTGAATTCAGAACAAAATTAACAGAGAAAAGAGAAAACAAAAAATTATAGAGGTCAATCCTCTAAATGTGTATGTACTGAACAACAAAGTTTTAAAGTTAATTAAGAAAACAGTAAAAGAACAGTAAAGAAAAATAGGCAAAAAATACTTTTAGATCGAAAATAAGAGATGAGTATTCTAAATATTCTTTTCAGGTAGGTTAAAAATTCTCATGTTCATAGATACAATATAGGCTTCTCCTGGTGACTACCACAAAGGGTGAAGATACAGCCAATTTAAGCCAGTATAAGTGCACCATCTAAGACATGAGCCAAGGTAAGCAGCTCCACATCCTAATAAAGACAGAGAAAAATTGCACAACAAGTTACACAGGGTGGGGAAGAAGGAGAGGTTCTCAGGGACAAACAAAGAAGATCAAGTGTTACAGGAAACCAATCGCATGAAAGCTAAAAAAGACAGTAAAATGCCTTTAATGAATATCCTGACCATCATAAAATGATTATGAATCCACTGAATAAATAGCAAAACAGGACTGGTTTACTGACACCTGACTGTCAACAGACAACATAAGGTCCATGATTCTATTCTGGTTGCTTGTAGTAAGATCTTCCGCAAATTCTTTCAAGAGTTAATAGAAAAACCTTTGGTGAGATAGACGCTGCTAGTATAGAACGTTTCTCATTTACTGAGATCAAAAGTATAGCATAATTGAGGACCCACAAAAACTGACGAAGGATATACAGAAAGTAAGAGAGTTTCTACAAATACTACAAACTATCAAACTTCTTTACATTAAGAGATAAAGTTAATTAGCTCCACTGGAGGAAAATAATGAAAACTTCAAGTGCTATCAGATCACAGATTTGCCTCCTAAGGACTTAAACCCTATTGAAACTAAGGGCAAGATTGCCAAAGGCTCAGAGTAGAAGAGGAAGTAACAGAGTGGTAGAAGTAGCTTCTGCCAAACAAAGGAAAGTGCTAGAAGAACAGAAGTTCCTCTAGTGATTCCAGTAGCACTATTAATAGATCTTACCAGTAAGTACCTGCCAAAATAATGGGAAAGGGCTGATTAAAGAAGATAGCAATGCATTACTGCCAACTTTATAAAAATTACAAGTGAGAAAACTAAATGAAATAGACAAGTTCCACAAAGCCATAATTATTATAATAAGCTTAAGAAAAAAATGGGACATTTAAATATTCCTAAATATACCTAGTGGGGTGTTTTCCAAAACCAATAAACAAGTCTTCAATTCTCTGGACACCAAATGATGTTCAAAAATTCAATTTAAGTTTACCATTGTCAAACTCCACAGACTTACATATGCCCACTTAAGACACCAGTTTTAAATCCAGGGCCACTGTAGACTAACAGACTGGCCATAAATTGGTTTTCTACTACTCTTCAAATCCAGTCATTTGCTAGAACAGTCATAACACAACCCAAGAAAATAAACAGCTTTGCTGATTTACTAAGAAATACAATTACAGGACAGCCAAATGAAGGAGACACATAGGATAAAGTATTGCAGGCCTGGGATTGGCACAGGGTTTGCATTCTTGTTTCTGGGCATTTTGCTTTCCCAGGCAGTCCTCCTGGAAGTTTTCCAAGAAAATCCAGCAATCTTTACAAAACTGGAAGCTTTCAAGGTTCCATTTTTTAAGAGTTTTTATAGAGTTCAAATTCTAATCTTCTAATCCCAAAGGTCAACGAGGGGGTGAAAATACTAGCCCTCTAATGACTTGGTCCTTTGGTAACTAACCCCATTAATGACTCTCTAGAAGTCCCAACCAACTTATTAACATAAATTAAGAGGAGCCTACCAATTGAGAAGACCGAGGCAGGAAAATTATCATATCTGAAGCCAGTTAGGATAAGGAAGACCCTGTCTCAAAATTACAAGTAACTCTTACAAATATGAATATGAATCTAAAATACTAGCAATTGGAATCTAGTATCATTTTTAAAAACGCATTATACAGACCTAGTGGGATAAAAGACTAAGCTAAACTGTGTTCACTTCCCCTGATTTATTTGTGGAAGCCTTTGCCTACAACCCCCTCTATCAATAGGCCCATCTTTGAATGACTGTCCTTTAAATATTTAAGTTAAAAAGCTATTAAGCATTCCTTTATCCAGTCAGTATCCTTACAAAGAAAGAACAGGAATGTGCCCACACAGAAAAAGACATTCTAACACGGCAAGATAGCTATCTGCAAATCAAGAAACCTTATGAAAAATCTGACACCTTAAACCTGAATTTTTTTGCTTTAAGAAAATACACGTATGAGGAATTTTGTTGTGAAATAACCAACAAAATAATAAATCCCAAATTGATTAATGTACATCTGAAGAATATAATAAAAATCAAAAGCCACATATTCATGTAAATGGAAGTAGAAACACAGTCAAAAGCTAACACCCATTCATGATTAAAAATATACAACAATAAAGAAAAATCTCTATTAATATGTAATGGCAAAAGACTGGACACTTCCCTTCTAATATTAAATTAGGAAAAAAATATTCTTGAACTTCTATCAACATTGTTTTGGAAATTCTAGGCAAATGGGTGAAAAATAATCAAGCAGACAAAAGTGAAATTTAAAAAAATCTAGATTTCAAAGAATGATGTAAATACATTTAAAAAATCTTACATACAGAAGAGCATAAAGAATCCACTAAATTTCTTATCATAAACAATAACCAATAAACAAGTTCAGAAAGAATAAGAGTTAAATATTTTAAAAATCTAGGGTATTAGATGAAATGAGATATAGGCATGAATAGTGGTAATGGCTATATAACATTATAAATAATTTAAAAGTATTAAACTGTGCAACTGAAAATGGTTAAAATGGGATCTGGGAATGTGGTTCAGTGAAAAACTACTTGCCTAACATACACGAGGTGGTATGTTCAATTCCCAATAGAAAAAGAGTACACACACACACACGCCAAAAAAAAAAAAAAAAAAAAAAAAAAAGGTTAAGATGGCAAATTGTTACTTGAATTTACTACAATTAAAAAAACAAAATAGAAAAAATATATGTCTGTGCATTAGCAATAGATGAATTTCAACATCAAAAGTAACCAAGTAATTTTAGTTAAAACAAACACTGGAAACAACCCAAAACCCACCCTCCTAAAAGTACAAAAACATATGCACTACACGTCTTTTTTTAAAAAAAAATCTTAAAAGATGTAAATATTCTATCTTCATGGATGAGAAAGCAACATTGTTTTAAATGCCAATACTAATTGACCTAACAGATTAAACACAATAATCCCTGATTCCTGCGACAAAAATATTTTAAAATTTATAAGTAATTGCCAGGACTCAAAGGAAATCTTGAAAACAACAAAAGTGAATAAATACTCATGACTATGCATTTGTAAAGAAGTCTTATATATTACTACAAATAATCAACAAAATAATAATGAACAAAAACAAAAATAGGTAAATCAAACATATCCAAATAAAAAACATTGTATTTTGAAGAAAACTATCAAGAAAATGAAAGCAAATCACAGAATGGGAAAAGACATTTGCAAATCAAAACATGTGCATAAGACTTTATCAAATGATATCTTCTAATTCGATACTAAACACATTTTATATAGGCAATGGAATAGCAGTTTTTCCAAAGAAAACATACTAATAACCAAAAGGCAAATTAAGAATGCAGCGTATTGCACAAATAAAAAACTCCATGACATTACTGTTAATCAAGAAAATACAATCAGAATCACAATGGGTTTATAACTTCACACCCACAAAGCAACTAGAATGAAGATAATAAACAAATGCTAAAAAACTCAAAAAGAAATCAGTGTTCTCAAAACTTCTGGAGTGTAAAATAGTACATTTAAGGAGTGTAACATAGATATACTTGCTTTGAAAAGTCTGGTAAATCTTCAAACAATTAAAAGTACTTACCATATGCCCAGGCAATTTGTTTTTTAAAAAGTAAAAACAATCCGAATTTCCTTCAACTGGTGAATAAACAAGTAGTATGTCCATTCAACGAAATATTAGGTCATTAAAAGAAAATGCAAATTACTAAAATTAGGTCAATAATGAAATGATGACAGTCAATGACATCAAAGGGAGAATGAAAGAATAAAATCAACAATTATACCAAATAATTCACAATTTTTCATGAAATAAACACATTTTTGGAAGATACTAAACAAATTCAAACATTTCCAAAAAAGAACAGAAAATGATGAAGAGAGCTAGGAAGGAAAGAAAGAAGGAAGAATAAACACAAATTACCAGGCTTAGTTAATATCTTCTTGAATGAAATAATACTATATTCTACAAGCTCATTCAAAATATTGAAAAGGAAAGTATGGCTCAATTCATATTAATTACCAAGTCAGAGTAATTCTCATACCAAAATAAACTAAAATGATAAAAATGGCAAACTATAGACTAATATTTTAAAAATAAGATATGCACTCAAAACGATATACACTAAGGTTTATTCCAGGAATGAAGCACTAGATTAACATTAATAGAATCAATTGAAATTAATTTTTAATACATCATGGTATATTAAAAACTCAAAATAGCAAAAAGCAAACAATTTAAATTCAGCCAATATTTTTTTTTTATTTACCAACAAGATTACTGATCCTTCTTCCAATATTTAACTTTCTGTATTCTAGTTGTTTTGGGTTTACTTTTTCGAACCCGGGGGCACTTAACCACTGAGCTACATCCTCAATCCTTTTAACTTTTTAAGATACGGTCTTGCTAAATTGCTGAAGATGTCGTTGAACTTATGCCCACGTCTCCTGGATGACTAGAATTACAGGCATGTGCCACCTTGTTAATGAAAGGGTAGATTTGTATATTTGGTTTCTGCATCCAAACTGAACCAACCAACAGATTGAAGATACTTTAAAAAAAAAAGTTGCAAATATACCGAACACAATTTTATTATGTTCATTATTCCCTAAACACAACAAAAATGACTATTTACAAATGCATTCACATTGTAGTAGTAAACAAGAGATGATTTAAAAATATATAGATGGGGATACACTGGCTATATGGAAACCATATGGTGTATCAAATAAGTGAACATTCTCAGATTTTTCTGCATATGTGTAGGGCAAGGGTGTGTTTACCAGAACCAATTCTTTGAAGATCCGGGGGGGTAAACTATAATTCAAATACTACATGTAGATTCAGTATTCCATTTACAAAGGTACATTTTTAGGAAGAAGATGTTTATAAGACTCCAACCTTTGGACAACTTAAGAATAATTAATATATTTTTACAAACCACAGGTATGGATACAGCCATGCTGCAGATAAGGTTGTTTTTTTTTTTGTAAAAGAACATAAGTGTTAACTAGACTTTAGGTACACAGAGAATATAACAAGCATTTTTAAAATATCTTAATTACTTAATATGGACAGAGGAAGGTTAAATACTTCGCATCTCTGCAGTTACACCTCCCAGATAAAAAAAAATCTGTAGTATTTGAAATTTATGTATTTATTAACATTTAAACACAAAACCTGTTATTTATTTTTTACTTCTGAGTTAAAATTCAGTCAGTTACCTTTTAGCTTCAGCTGCCTTGCTTCCTTCCACCTCAGCCTTAAACACTGGTTATTCCTACACCAGAAGCTGGTCATTAATGACAAAAGAGGAATTATCTTCCAAAGCAAGTTTTTACATTTGCAAAAGGAATAAATATATTTAAAAATATGCCCATACTTTAAAATCACTTCCTTCCAAACAACACCCTTCCTCAAGACTTGGAATGCTATCTAGTCATAAGTAAATCTGAGAATAATTTTATTCTCTAGTACCCCATAAACTTCAATTCTATGAGTTTTTATATTTTTGTTGCTGCTGTTGCAGTACTGGCGATAGAAACCAGGGCACTCAATCACTGAGCTATATAACAAAAACCAGAATTAAGTTCTATATAAAAACTAACTGTTATTAGAGAGGAAAGAATATTTTTAAAGGCTCTACCTGTTTGTCTCTACTGTAATCTAAAAAGAACAATTAAAATTAAGTAATTAATATATTGGGGAAAAATGATTTTATTGTAACAAGTACTATGTAAAATATAGTATAAAATGTGGTAGCAAATCTGTAGGCATATTGCTGGCAAAGAACCAATAATACATCACAGGCTACTCCCCAGTTATGCTACAACAAAACTTCATAAAATACTTTTATCCATTATATTACAGGCACATATGAATGTATATTTTCTCTTATCTTCTGCAGAAATAGAAGCCTGAAATGATATAATAGATGGTATGTAAAACTGACTGTAAAAAGGCCAAAGAATGAAAAAAATATACATATGTGCCAGGGAGATGCTAACTAAAATTGTGCTAGTGTAGATACATTCACAGCAGTAAGCTAATAGTAACCCAAAACATTAATATTGGATATTTATTTCATAAAGACATATTTTGTCAATTTATTTTTACAGCCTCAACATATGTAAAAACTAAGACACCCCCCACCAAAGAAAAAACAACACCACACCCCCGTCATAAAGGAATACTCCCAATAATAAAAACCACAAAAAAGAAAAAAAAAAGAATGAAAAGCTTTTAAGGAGTACAAAACTCACTATTTAAATATAAACCAATACAGCCAACACTGGAAAAATGTTAACTTTATGGTTGAAGGTGATTGCTGAGGTTTGAATAATAGTTTTCTTACTAATGAGGTGAGGCAAACTTCCTATCTAATTTGGCTTCAATTTCTTCAATGTAAAATGTAGGAAATAAACCTGCTGGGTCTTTTAGACAAATTACTATACGTAAGTAACTCAGAATAGTGCCAACCATAAAAAAAATAAGTATTCACTTTACTTAACAGCAGAGAGAGTATTTTCTGGGACAGACTGGATTACATGAGTTTTTTATTAAAGTATAATTAATAAGTGAAAATAGTATTTGTGGTGTAAAACAAGGCTTTGATATAAGTGTACATATAAAGTGATTCAATTATACACATTTTCTGTGTGTGTTTGTGTTAGTACAGAAAACTGAAACCAGAGGCCTTCCACCACTGAGCTATGTATGTTCCAGCCCTTTTTTATTTTATTTTTTTATTTTGAGACAACCATCTCAAACTTGTGATCATTCTGTTACAGCTTACTGAGTTGCTGGGATAGTCTTGCACCACCATGTTCATATTAAAAGAAAAGAATTCTTACTATGAATTTTATAGAAGAACTCCTGTGGCCGTGAAGCCTCTGAAATCAAAGGTCTGAATGCATTTGTCTGTCATCCTTAAGATTTTTCACAATATAATCAATATTATAAAATATTCCTATAACCCATTAAATCTATAATATCACAAGCACAAGTTTTCTAAACAATTATTACTGACTAGTTGGATAACCAATGAACTTTTAGGTTTAAAAATGGAATTAACAAAGCACTTGTAATACTGCTTATTTAAAAATATCAATATTTTGCCTTCTAATGGCTTTTTTCCCCAATTTCATTAATTTTAAATGGTTATATGGAAAAAAAAAACCCTACTTCCTTCTTGTTAGCAGAAACATTCTAAGCATATCAATTTAATAAGATTATGACATTATACTAAGGTTAAACATGAACTTATTTAGAAGTATTTTTTGTAATAGTATTTCCAACAGGGAAGAACTGTTGGGGATTAGTAGTAATAAAAAAGAAAAAAATTGAGGGCATCAAGAAACAGGATGAAGAAAGCTGTCATCAGCTCCCTGAAAGCAGACTTCCAGAAAGCTTGGCCAATGTAAATCAGATATCAGGCTCAAAAATTTTTTTTTTATTTGAACCACTCTTATGGAGGTAAAAATAGAGCCAGTGTTCAAGAACACATCTTTTAAAACTTCTACTGGTGCAGTAGTCCTTGAATCCTGGCAATACTCAAACATGAATCATGAGAAATTAAGAAGAAAAACTTTATTTGAAGCAAGTTTACTTACATGTGACACAGCAAAACCTGGCTGTACTAACCAATTTCATTTCAAAGCTGCATTGACATATAAATCTGAAAATGACTGGCAGTAATCAACTTCTACTAAAATGTAGATTACGTCCATTAACATACCAATTTTTATATTTATTAGAGACTAGAGACCCTGCTATTTAAGTGGCATATATTTAGATTTCCTAACAAAAATGAAAATAACCTGACAGCTTCTAAAATAATGAGATGTGAAATAAATTTCCTAGTTTTTGCTTTAAAATGTACCCGTAGGTTGTTTAGAAAATTCTGGTTTCATCAAAACATATTATTTAACTGTAATTCTTCATTCATCATCTATTGTTGGCTTGATGGTCACTCCTCTTGTTATTTGACCCCAACCAATTAAACTGCAAAATGAAAATAAAAGAAATCATAAATCTTAAATCGATCCTATTAGCATTACCATCTAATTGTGACATAACTGTTTTTTGTTTTTTCTTTTTGTCTAATTCTAAATTTAAACTTGCACTTACAAAATCTTCTTGGAAAAGAAATATTCCCCCTATCTCCTTAGGTTCTTAGACCATTACAGATGGGTCCTGTGAGCATAAAAAAGGAGAATGGCAAGTTTCTACAACATTTGTGCCTAAAACAATATACCCACCAATTCAGAGTAGCAAAGAAAAATTCTGAAAGTCTCTTTAGGGAACCACAGAAATACACCAAACACCTCAGCCCAATCTAATAAGGTATATCAATATTTATTCTTTTCTCTTGAAATATGCCAAGTGCTTTGACAACACCTAAAAAGGTTCTAATGATCTTAAGGAAAAATAAAGAAATAGAAGATCATGTAGATCACAAAGAGATTATTCTTAATAGTAAAGGAACACCCTACCATCCTTGATACCATAGTCTGCTCTTGTCCATGCTGGTCTGTTTTTAGTAAAACCAGGTATCAGTTAAAAGCTACAATTCTAAAAACCAAGAAGAAAGTCAGAACTATGAGACTTTCCTAGACTCAAGGACCTGGTTTCCCTAGTAGAAACACCAAATAAGCAATAGTATAATGACTAAAGTAGATCTGTGGGAAATCTATAAAGATCTCTAGTAAGAAGTGAATGATAAGCTAAGAAAAAAATACACCAAAAATAGGAAATTTCATGGCATTTTGTTCACCTTTGCCCAACTACTTCCCAGAAACAATTCTGAGCAATGAAAGTCAATGAATTCCTAATTCCTTTCATAGGATGGAAGAAAAAGAGTCAAACTTCAAAGATTTGGGGCCTAGAGGTAAAGATTACAGAAACAGAAATCTACTACAACAGCTAAATCCAAAGCATCAGCAAGGTCAAACTCTGGTGGAAAATAAAAATATTTAAAAAGGGACATATAGCTGGGCATGTGGTACATGCCTGCATTCCAACTACTTGGGAAGCTGGGGACAGAACAAGTTCATGGTCACCCTGAGTAATATAAGGAGATCTCTGTATCAAAAGAAAAAAAAAAAAAAAGCCAGCCACAAGAGGGCTGGCTGAAATTAATATCTCAGTGGTAGAACATTCACCCAGGATGCAATAGCCCTGTTTTGTATACCTAGCACCACTATCAAAATTTTTTAAAAGTTGCCACATATGTGGTAAAATTAATTGGGAAAAAGCATACATACAAGCCCAAGAAAAACGATGTCTAAAAAGACCTTTAGTCTTCTTTTTGGTATGATTAATGAAGGTCATTCCAGGCATACAGTCTATGAAGACTAGCAAAGACAGTTGATTTTTCAAATGTCCACTTTATAAACATCTCAAGAAAAACCCATTCCAATGACCACAATACATCTCCAAAAACAAAACCCAAAGAACACAGACATCACATTTAACCAAACACAAAATAAACTAGAAAACAATATGTAAATAAAATGTTAATATAAAAACACAGACATTATGAAGAACTAGAAGATAATTCACAGATAAAAATATAATGGCTAAATTGAAATATTTACTACAGGAACTCAATGGTAAAAGTCAATAGAAAGAATCAACAACTTGAAACATTTGATATGAAATGATCAAAGAGCATAGATTTAAAAAAAAAAAGAGTAGAACTCATTTGAATAAAAAATATTTTCAAATTCACCAAACATAAACACATGGGCATACAAGTTAAAAAAAGGTCAAAGAATTCTACATGAAAGACTCAGATCCATGTCAAAACAAATGATTATTATTGCCTGTATTAATAAACAACATATTGAAAACAATAAGAAAAATACAATTCATCATCTAAAAGTGATCCTAAATAAGACTATCAGTGTATTTCTCAGAATAAATCAGAAGTAATAGTATATGATATGTATTAAAAGAAAACTAAGAATTCCACATCTGATAAAGTTGACATTCAAAAATGAAGAGATTAAAATTTTCCAGATAAAAACCAAAGAAAATTCACTAAACACTAGATCTGTCTTTCAAAAAATGCTTAATGGGAGTCCTTCAAACAAAAGACATCAGGATAACTTGAAGTCATATGAAATATGAGTTCTCTAATAAAGAACTTCTATGTAGTATAAAAGCCAATAAAATTAAGAGCTTGTTTTTAAAAAATGTTTTCAGGGTTTGAAAATCCAAAGTATAATTATAAATTTATGTTAATAGATCTACTGTATAAAAGATTTAAAATTAAAGATATCAGTAAACACTAGGGTTTTGGGATCAAACTGGTACATACCCACAAAGGAATGCAAATACATCAAAAGGTTTAACAACAAAAAGACAATGAAATTAAAAATGAGAAAAAAGCTGGAAAATATTTTACAATATTTTAGTACTTTTAAAATTTCTTTGTAGTAAAACACTTAAAATCTATGTATTAAAACACTTAAAAGAACTGTGTGAATGGATTGAAAAACAGAAATTCATACTTTTTAAAATAAAAGAGTCACTTTAGATCTAAAAACACACAGATTATGGTTAAAACAGGGTAACTAAAAAACTCACAAATACATAAAAAATAACTTCTTAAAAAATGGATGAAAAAAGGAATTAATAAAAATTATGAGACAAGAGAAAAATTAAAACAATACCAAATACCAAAACTTATAGGCAACTTCTATTAAAAATGGTATATACTTCTTTAAAAAATTAACAACAGAATTAAAATCTAGCAATTCCACTCCTGGATGAATACAGCAGAAGAACTTAGAGCATAATCTTGGAAGAAATATTTATACAATACATTTATTGTTGAGAGCCACAGCCAAAGGGGCCCCAGCAAACTTCCAGCTGCCAGCAAACTTCCAGCTGCCGGCTGATGATTGGCTCACATTGGCCCCAGCAACATCTAGCTGATTGGCTCCTCTGTGGAGCTGCTCATTGGGCTGTTTCCCTGCCCTTCAGACTGCCAGCTGATGATTGGCTCACAGTGGCCCCAGCAACATCTAGCTGATTGGCTCCTATGCGGTGATGTTCATTGGGCTGTTTCCCTGCCCTTCAGACTGCCAGCTGATGATTGGCTCACAGCGGCCCCAGCAACATCTAGCTGATTGGCTCCTCCACGGAGCTGCTCATTGGGCTGTTTCCCCGCCTTTCAGACCATGGAGCTGCTCATTGGGGGACTTCTTTGGCTCCGCCCACGTGACCCAGCCAATCGGCCTCAAGAGCAGGAGGATTGTGGGAGGTGGAGAGGCTGGGGTGTGGGTGAGAGGCTTGTGGAAGCCAGTGGTGGCGGTTGGGCTCTGAGGGTTTTTCCTGAGGAGCTGTTTTGTTTGGCGTTTGTAGTTCTAAAAATAAAGTTGGTTTCTTTTGACAAGTGGCTCCTGAATTGTGCCCGGCCTGACTTCGGCAATTTATAGCAGTACAATTTACAATAGCCTTAATAGATGCATATGTAGTGTTTGTTGACACATAAATAGGCAAAATATATACAATAATAAATTATTATTCAACTTTAAAAAGGAAAGAAATTCTGACCTACACTACAGCATGGGTAAACCTTGAGGACACTATTCTAAAAGAAATAAGCCAACCATTAAAATATAAATACTGGGTTGGGGTTGTAGCTCATTGGTATAGTGCTTGCCCTGCTTATAGAAAGCACTGGGTTCGATTCTCAGAACCACATAAAAATAAAATAAAAGTATTATGTCCATTCACAACTAAAAAATTTAAATTTATATATTTTCACACACACATACACGCACATACGCATACATATACACTCCATATATGCTACATGACTTAGAGGAAGTAATCAGTATGCTCAAATTAATACACCAACAATGGGGTTGCCAGATGGGGAAAGTAAAGTGATTGTTTAATGACAGATTTGCACTTCTGAAAAATTTAAAAATATTTCTAAAGATAGATGACAAAGATGGAATACACAATAATATAAATAAAATTATTTCAATGAATAATTAAAAATGGTTTAAAAGATTGATATAGTACATATCCAAATATGTAGCTAAAAGTTAAGTCATAAGAACTGCTCAATAACATCAGGAACGTGTGTGTGTGAACATTATCAAAAACAAAGTCCCACAAGAAAATATGCTGATTTTTTGCAACTAAACAGTTGCAAATTCACAGACTTACCGCCAGTGTTTCTCAAATCTTCGGCTAAGGGCAATTTTTTCTCCTACTTCTGTGCACACAGGAATAGTGAGAACTATTTTACCCAAATCAGCCTTAACTGCACTAACTCTTTCTCCTGTAGACATGGATCCTATGTTCACCATAAGCACGTCATTCCTGTACAGCTTCTGTACCTAAAAAAAAAGAAAGAAAGAAGAAAAAAAAAGTTATCATTATTATACTAGAAAAAGAAAATAATTCTGAACAAATTTCAGTATAATGAGATTTGAAGTACATGAATTGTACTGTATCAAAACAAAGCTCTCTGCAGAATTCAACTCAAAGATCTACTTGTAAAATAAGCTATTAAAAATAAAGAATCTAAGCCTGGCACAATGGCCTAAGTCTGTGAGTCCCAGCAGCTCAGGAACCTGAGGCAGGAGAATTGTCAGTTCAAAGCCAGTCTCAGCAAAAGCAAGGTGCAAAGCAATTCAATGAGACCCTATCTCTAATTAAAATACAAAATAGGGCTAGGGATGGGGCTCAGAAATCAAGTGCCCCTGAGTTTAACCCCTGACAACCTCTCCCCAAAAAGAACAAAGAATCTATAAAATTCTAAAGAAATCGTATGACAAAGGTTACAAATTTCTTGACATAATAAGATATGAGTATTACTACAGTTAAGTGAGTTCTAGAGATTAATTTCAACTCATGTTAAAACTTTTTGAGACTCTATAAAATTGGTTAACACATATCATTTAGGTAAAATATCAGTTGCTATTTTAATAGCTTTGTTAACATGGACAACTTAATACTTGAGTTCAGATCAATGTGGTTTTTTATCATTTTATTAGTTCTTTTTAGTTATACCTAATTTTAGAATTCATTTGATATTATAAAAGATGAAATATTATTTTTCTAATTCAGTCTCTAGTTCTCCTTCCCTCTTTCCTCACCCTTTCCCCTTCTCTCTATTCTACTGGTCTTTCTGCTATTTGCTTAGTTGTGTTTTGTTTTGTTTTTTAGGTAATCTCTATGGATTGAAGGATTTACTATAGTGTATGTAGACATGCACATAGAAAAGTTAGGTTGGATTCTCTTCACTGTTCTTCCTAGTCCAATCCCAACTCCTTTACCTCAAAATCATCTCCATTAAATCCACTGATTTTTTAAATTATACAAATTCCATAACTTCATTTTCTTTACAGCTGAGTAATATTTTTGTTGTGTACATATATTTTCTTTATCCTCAGTTGTTGAAAAGCACCTAGGTTGATTTCATAATTTGTTTTTTATAAATTTCACTGCTAAAAATAAACATTGATGTGACTGCTTCACTGTAATATGCAGATTTTAATCCTTTGCATATATACCCGAAGTGGGACAGCTGGGTCTTCTGGTGGTTCCATTCTTAGACTTTTGAGCAATTTCCACTTTCCAGAGAAGTCCACTAACAAGCAGAACCACCAACAATGTGTAAATGGACCTTTCCCCCCATATTCTCACCAATACTTCGTATTATTTGTGTCCTTAATAACTGATGAAATCTCAAGGTAGTTTTTGATTTTTTAACATTTTGCTAAATAAACTTTTTTTTTCTTATAATTTGATTTTTCATAATTTTCATAATTAGAATTACTGAGTTCAATCTCCAGGACAAATAATCAAACCAAAATATACACAATAAAAATAAGTCTAGTAGAAACTGAGGAAACATTAAAAATATGTCCTTTTATTCCACTGGTATCAATTTCTTGCCTCATTGGATTTTTATAATTCTAATTTCCCCTTAACATGCAAAGAATTTAATAACTACATATGTATAGAATTTATATGACAAAGAGAAAAGTACATTCATTTTAAGGTTACCAACAGTGGCAAAAAGATAAAGTTTTAAGTATCTGGCAAATGTCGGTATGATCAAGGGGGAAAAAAGATAATGAAACTTAATAATAGTAATGAGATAGAAGGGAGACTTACTTTAAAAGTTTTGGTGCTGAATATATATAGGTCAATGGGTAGAATAATTGTCTAGCATTCCTGATACATAACAAGTCAAGGAATAAAAAAGGTCTAATATAAAAAAAAGGAAATACAGAATTCAATGCTTATCTTCTCTCACTATTTCTGTACTCAATATTATTATATTTATTTTTATAAAGTATATACAGTGCTTACTTTTAATATTCTCTATGAACAAATCTTAGGAAAAGTATAAAACATAACATAAATATTTTCTCTCTTTTCAAAACGCTTTTATTTGAACCCACATACAGTGGCACTTGTCTGTTACCCTAGCAACTTGAGAGATTGAGGGGGCAGGAGGATCATAAGTTCCAAGTCAGCCTAAGCAACTTAGCAAGACCTTCTCAAACTAAAATAAAAAAGTTCTGGGGATGTAGTACAGTGGGTTCAATTCCCAGTAGCACACAAGAACACAAATTTCTACCACGCGGCCTGTGCAATGGTTTCATTAATGAGGTTCTAGGCATAAAGTTAGTTAGAAGAAATTGAAATAAAACACACAGCAGACTCAGTTACCTTATTTCTATTGCTAGGTCCGAGACGGCTCCCCTCTCTGGTTCGCTCCTCTAGCCGCCCAGCAGGGCAGCAAGGATTACTCAGGGCTAGCAGGAGAGAGAGAGTGAACACGCCGGGGACTAGCCTTTTATTGGGGAACAAGAGATTCAGGGGAGAATTCCATCCAATGAAGGTTGAGTGGGGGGCTGCATTCCAAGCTCAGGGTCAGTGATTGGGTCCCCAGGGTCAGTGGTCAGGCACACCCCCACACAGATGGGCTCTCTCATCAGGAAAGGGCCGGGAAAACTTCGACACAGCCAAAGTGCCTCAGACCCTTAATGGGAGCTACCCAATCACGTGTTAGAATGGCTTCCCACATATCGCCCCTTTATTTTCTTAACAATGAGGCGGTGGTTCACTCTGGAGTTTCTGGATTCTTGATTGGAAGAATCGCCATCCTATGATTACAATACAAAAGAGAATTAACAGCAAAGAGAATAATCCAATAATGTACCAAGCGGAGTGTTTAAGAATATTTCCAGGGTTGAATCCATTTAATTCCTTCAATATTTGGTTAGCCAAAGAAGAAGGATCTGAAAAATCAGCTCTATTATTTTGAATGCCTTGGATATGGTGATGAAGTTCCAGAATATCCAAGCTATTATTACTATTTTGCCAAATACCTAACAAATGGTTTTTAACCTTCTCCCAATCCCAGAGAGAAGCATTGTACTTGGCAGCTGTAACACACACATACTTATAATTAGCATGGCATTTAAGCCTCTCCTTAAATTTTAAGGCTGAAAGTTCATTACCTATGTCTATAACAGTCGCCTCTAAGGCGTTTAATTTAGTCTCAATCCTTTCATCAATATTTACTTGATTACGCAGAGCCTTGGAAGTATTTTGAGCTAAATTATTAAGAAATTTTGCATGCTGAATATTTTGAGACAATGTCAGAGACACAGAGACAGTTGAGGCAATAAATGAGACCAGTGCTAAGACACCAACAATTATGACTCCAATAGCATGTTTAGATCTTGTTAGCTGGGCATGAATTTGCTGCAAGACTTGTAAACCAGCATCAGCATACCATGGCTCTGAAATATTAGCAGGTAATAAAATGAAAGAGGGCTGATGAAGTATCAGCACTCCTTTTCCTCCATTATACCTAGTAATACAATTGGTTAGGTTGCATTTATTACAAGTAACAACATATCTGTCATCCATCCATTTAACTTTTACATTTCCAATAATTAAAACATAAGGAGATTGGACACAAGCTCTTAAGCCATAGCAAGATCCCACTTTACAGCTCTTGCCGACAAATTTTGGTAAAGGTTTATATGTAAAATGTAAATATTCTGAGGCAGCGATTAAATGCCAAATATCTTTTTGAACACCTCCTTCACTATAAGTCAAAATATTACTAACAAATCCTGCAGGTGTCATAGCACAATTTTTTCGTAATTGTCTCATCAGTTTTTGGAGACCATTCTAAAATATACCCTCTATCTTTAGACACCTTATGTCGTACAGGAAAGGCATTTACACAATCCATCCATTTAGGAAAGGTGCCGATCTCAATTGTAAAACTGTTTGGACAGTGGGGTATCGGAGGAGGTTTGGCAGAAATGACTGGCTTGTTATGGGAAAATCCCATCTTAATTACTGATCTAGTATTAGGTTTTAAGTCCCCATAAATAGAATTATTTGTCAGTCTAGGTTTACCAATCGCTGTCTTTTCTTCAAATGATACTTTCAGACAGCCAGCATGTTTATCATGTGACCAACACAAAGGTAATTGGGCACTGTAGCCAGAATAATTAAATCTAGTCACATGATTGGGAGTAATATGAGTATCTGTAAATCCTCCCATCATGAATGAGTCATTAGTAAATACTGGAATAGATTCTCCAGTCCACACAGCTGGGTGTACCAGGGGTGGATCTGGGAAATATGTCCAATAAGTGTCTACTTGATTCCCCTTTACCTGACAGCCCAGTAGGGCAATTACTGTGGCTACCATCAAGACTGGGGTCCTGTTTTTTCCTAGGCGTCGAAGTATTCGGGAAGCCTGGGTTGTTAACTTCTTCACATCTTTCCACGAAATCACCTTTTCGGCTGGTTCAATCTGGTCTTTCTTCATCTTTTTCCGAAATCTCCTCCTTCTGGGTAGTGGCTCCTCTGGGTCGATCCTCAGTCGCTTGAATCTGGGTTCTATCTCTTCCATGTCTGATAGCACGATCAGGCACCCAAATAGGACGGAAAGCACCTTCTGGGAAGATACAAGCATGGCCTTTGCCTTGCATTATCACTGGGTCTGGACCCTTCCACTGACCAGTCTGTAAATCTTTCCACAAAACTCTGCCTAAAGAGCCTGTTACTGAGGGAGACATTTGCCTCTCAGCAGCAGTGTGACCTTCTGAGTCACAGTTTAAAAAATTTAAAACAAACAAGGCATGATTAAGGCTATTTTGGGGAGTCACAATCCTATTCCCCCCTTTTAATTTTTGTAATTGAAGCTTAATAGATAAATGAGCTCATTCCACAATGGCTTGACCTTGGGGGTTATAAGGAATCCCTGTTTTATGATTAATTTTAAACTCTTGACAAAATTGTTGAAAAGAAGAGCTTACGTAAGCTGGAGCATTATCTGTTTTAATCTGCATAGGGCACCCTAAAACGGAAAAAGCTGCTAAGCAATGAGAAATTACATGTTGAGTATTTTCCTTAGTACGTGCTGTGGCAAAAATAAATCTAGAATAAGTGTCCACTATGACTTGCATATAACATTGCTTACCAAATTGAGGAATATGAGTTACATCCACTTGCCATATTTGATTTGGTTTTAATCCACGGGGATTTACCCCTGATGGCAGAGATGGAGTGTGAATAACACACTTAGGGCACTGGCTTACAATCTGACGAGCTTGTTCTTTGGTAATATTAAATTTTTTATGTAAGCTAGAAGCATTTTGATGATGCAAGGAATGGGAAGCTAGTGCACAGTCATATAAAGACATCTGCTGACAAAAAGCTACTAATTTATCAATTTTGTCATTACCTGAAACTAGAGGTAGAGGAAGACTAGTATGGGCACGTATGTGTCCTATGAAACATGGGTACTTTCGCATTAGCACTGTCTTTTGTAAATTATGAAATAATTCAAATAACTCCTGTGATGAAGTATACCCAATAACTGAGGTTTCAATATTTTTGGTAACTCCGACTGCATATAAGCTGTCAGAATAAATATTAATAGGCTCATTTGAAAAGTAATCTAAGGCACAGATCAGAGCTTGAAGCTCTGCTCTTTGGGCAGAAGTATAAGAAGTTTGTATCACCTCTGTGTGAACACGACTGAAAAAACCTGCTTTACCTGAGTTGGAACCATCTGTTAATACCGATAAAGCTCCCTCTATTGGATGAGCTCGTACAATTTTTGGAAAGATAAGTGACATTAATGATGCAAATTGTACAATCTTATCACGAGGATAATGGCTATCTATCTGGCAAGGAAAATCAGCAAAAGCTATCTGCCATGAGCTAGAAGTTTGAAAAAGCCAATTAGTCTGTTGGACAGAAAATTGAATAATTATGATATCAGGCTCAGATCCAATTAATTGTAAAATCCTAGTTCTACCTTTAATTATTAATTGAGCTATAGAATCATGAAAAGGAACTAATGTTTTTTGAGGGGAGTGGGATAAATAAATCTACTCAATAACTCCTAATCTTTGCCATATGGCTCCTGTTGGGGTATGCTCAGTTGGGAATATTAATAAATACACTATTTCTTTAGGATCTATTCTAGTAAGCTGTGCATTTTTAATTGCAACTTCAACTTTTCTTAAGGCTGCCTTAGCTTCCAAAGTTAGCTGGCGTGGAGAGGTTGGAGAGGATTTCCTTGTAATATCTGAAATAAAGGACTTAACTCAGAAGTACTTAGTTTTAAGGATGGCCTCAGCCAATTAATATGTCCTAATAGTTTTTGAAAATCATTAAGGGTATGTAACTCTTTAACTCTTATCTGAAGATTTTGAGGACGGATTGTACGTCCTTGAATTATCTGACCTAGATATTAAAAAGGAGATACCTTTTGAATTTTTTGAGGAGCTATACATAAACCCATTGCTGTAAGCGAAGTCTCTAACTGAGTAAAAATTTCTGAAAGTACCTGTGGATCAGCATGAGCCAATAATATATCATCCATAAAATGAATAATATATGCATCAGGAAAACTATTTCTAATGGGATTTATCGCCTGGTCAACGTATTTTTGGCACAGTGTAGGACTATTATGCATTCCCTGAGGAAGAACCTTCCAGCAATATCTTTTAACAGGTTCCTTAAAATTAATTGCTGGGACAGTGAAAGCAAATCTTTCACAATCTTCAGGATGTAACCTTATAGAGAAAAATCAGTCTTTTAAATCTATTACCATCAAGCTATAATCTAAAGAAATGGCTGTGGGGGAGGGAAGTCCTGGCTGTAAGGATCCCATAGGCTGAATTGCATGATTTATTGCCCTTAAATCCTGTAGTAATCTCCAATTTCCTGACTTTTTCTTAATAACAAAAATAGGTGTGTTCCAAGGACTAAGCGTTGGTTCAATATGACCAGCCTGAAGTTGTTCCTCAACTAATCTGTGAATTATTTTAAGCTTTTCTCCTGAGATGGGCCACTGAGAAATCCATATAGGCTCCTATGTGAGCCACTTAATTTTTTCAGCTGTCTTAGGGATCGGGGAAGTACTCAGGGCCCCCTAGTAAAAATTTTGGTTTGGAGCATTTACTAATCTTTGTCGTGGAGACTGGCTTGTAAACAGATATTCTTCCTGAAAGGTCTCCTTATCATCTCCAGGAAAATACCTCTGGTTAACTTCCTCAAATGACCTTATAGAATTTGGAGTAACTAATAATAATCCCATTTTGGCTAAAATATCTCTTCCCCATAGGTTAGCTGGTAAAGACTCTAACACATAAGGCTTAAATACTCCACTGTTCCCATCGGAATCTTCCCAACGGAGATAGTTGGCACTTTGAGCAGGCTGTGAAACCTGTCCTATTCCCTCTAGGTTAGCTGGTGCTACATGCAAAGGCCAGTTCCTAGGCCAAAATCGATCAGACAGTACCGAGATATCAGCTCCTGTGTCTATTATCCCTAGAAAATTTTTATTATTAATTCTAAGTTTTAATAAAGGGCATTCTTGCTGTAGTAACTGTGATCAGTATACTCTGTCCGGCTGTTTAGAAACTGAATCTACCAGCAGGTGCCTTTCTGAGACACAAGGCAATAATATTAATTGGGCAAAAGTATCCTTTGGGGTGAGCCTTAGGGCATAATTTGATTTTACAGTAACATATAACTGTCCTTTAAATTTTGAATCTATCACACCAGGTATCACCTCGATGGCTTCCTTTAAATTATTATGTCCCCAAATTAAACCTACAGTATTATCAGGAAGCGGCCCGAAAATCCCAGTAGGGATTTGTTCTGGCCCCATTTCAGGATTTAATTCAACTGTCTTTGAAGGTCCTAAGAAAACTGTTTGTGATCTCTGTCCTGATAAAAATCGCGGGCTGCTCTGGTCAGTGCCAGTGACGTCACACTCTGCGACCTCCCTTGGAATTCCCCGTATTGTTGCTCGGCTCCCGCTAGGAGGAAATGATGGTGGTGAGAAGGCGGGCTGATCCGTGCCATCTGAATCTTCCACATGGGGCTGTGAGTTTAAGTTCACATTTCTAACCTTTGGCTTGGCCCTTAGTGCCTTTGTTTTTAAATGGCTTAAGGGAAAGGGAATTAACTTAGCCTCAGGCTGATTCTCCATTTGAATAGACCTAACAGCTCCTTGAATGCCTTTTAAAAGGTCCTCAGGGGGCCTTGTACTCTGGCCCATATATTCAAAAAGACAAACTTCTAGAGCCGTCCATGTTTTCTGTATATTTTCTATGCCTCCAGGTAGTTCATTAGAAAGACAAACTCTCTGTAACCTTCCTAATTTCTCCCAAGTAAGTAAATTTGGAGACTCCTGTTCACAAAACCAAGGACAATATTCACCTACAATCTTTAAGAATTGTAATAACTGAGTTTTCTTTATCTGTTTTCCTTTCTGATTAATTGTACTGTCTAAAATAGTCAGGTACATTTCCTTATCCGTAGAAGTTGAATTTCCCATTTTAATTAATTTAATGTCTCTTTCCTTCAATAACTCTAGGTACTTTTGTGACCCAAATGTCACTTCTTTCTTTATCTTTATTCTTTTCCTTATCTTTATAGCACGCTCCTACTCAGTCTAACTAATCTAGAATGCCCCCCTCTTGGGCGCCAATTCTACTACCATGCGGCCTGCGCAATGGTTTCATTAATGAGGTTCTAGGCATAAAGTTAGTTAGAAGAGATTGAAATAAAACACACAGACTCAGTTACCTTATTTCTATTGCTAGGTCCGAGACAGCTCCCCTCTCTGGTTCCCATCTCTAACCGCCCGGCAAGGCAGGAAGGATTACTCAGGGCTAGCAGGAGAGAGAGAGTGAACACGCCGGGGACTAGCCTTTTATTGGGGAACAAGAGATTCAGGGGAGAATTCCATCCAATGAAGGTTGAGGGGGGGCTGCACTCCAAGGTCAGGGTCAGTGATTGGGTCCCCGGGGTAGGTGGTCAGGCATACCCCCACACAGATGGGCTCTCTCATCAGGAAAGGGTCAGGAAAACTTCGACACAGCCAAAGTGCCTCAGAGCCTTAACGGGAGCCACCAATCACGTGTTAGAATGGCTTCCCACACAAATTAATTTAAAAAGCAAGAATTTTTTACTTGATTTAAAACTGATTACCTTACAAAATTTTAAAAGCTAACACCATACTTTGTGTTTTGAAATAGAAATTTATAAAAAGTACTCACCTTTGCTGCTTTTTTGTCTCCTTCTGTACGCACACCTAGTAGCCATCTAAGTAGAAAGTGGGAAATTTCCAGTTCTGTAAATATCTCAGGTAATGCTACAACTGCACCAAGTACCTGACCCACCATTCTGTCAGCTCGACACAAGGTTGGGTCAATTTTGGTTCCAACTCCTAATAACGATATAAGATTCCACATATTCCTAAACTTTGTTTATTAAGATAACTCCAAAGCTAAAGTTAGTCAAACAAGGACAGCACGGGTTTCATATAACAGCTACATTTTGCTTATACCATCCAACAGCTGCACAATTAAATTTCTCCTCTATCTAAAAAGTCAGATAATTGACAAAATTTTTCCTAAATATTTAATAACCAAGAGTTTCTGATATAAGCTGAGGCAAATAAAACCTGGTTAATCAAAGTAAATTTTACAAAGTAAAATGTAATCAGTAAAGACTTTAAGATAAAAAGTTCATAATGACTAATTTTCAGAAATAATAGTGACATTTTTAAACACTGGTTGGTAGATAAGCAAGGACTGTCACTACACTATTTTATTGTATGTTATCATGCGTTTCAGTAATAGAAAATTAGATTATAAAATTCCCAGAACTTGTATTTAACCATTCATATACATACATACACAGAGAACTCTTCTGTAAGAGCTCAATAGAGAAATAGCCAGGCACAGTGCCACATGCTTATAATCCCTGTGGCTCGGGAGTCTGAGGTAGGAGCATCAAGAGTTCAAAGCCAGCCTTAGCAAAAGCAATGTGCTAATAAGCAACTTAGTTTGATGCTGACTCTAAAGCATCTATGAAATAAAGTTCTGCAAAATGTCAAAGACTCCAGAAATTCTCTTTTCCATAAAAAGTAAAGGAAAAACTGACAAAAATGTGAGATAAACTTTTGAAACTCTGAAAATTAAGCAAAGGCTTTGAGGCAATGTGACAAATGTTCATTAAAACAAAGAGTCATACTAGTTAGAATAGTGAGTTCTGTGACATTAAGATATCCATGAGGGGTTTGAAAAACTGGCATTTTTCTGCAATCCAGAAGGTCAAATGAATGGGTAAGAATGTCATATGATTAGGCACAACCCAAGTAAACCGTAAGCCCTCACCACTAGCTAACCTTAAGGTTGTGTTGGAAATAGACTAACTAAGGCATATGTTAATTGCCTGGTTTAGTGTTGCAAGCTTGCTCCAATGTTAACAAGGACTGAGAAATGCAATAACAAAATGCAATAACAATAAACCATCCAGGAGGGGGCAGAATCTCATATGCGGCCACTGAACTCTATTATTTCACGTATCTTCAATAGAAAATTATCTGAGACCTGCAAGGCAGGAAATATGGTACAAGCTATTTTTAAAATATTTTACCATGCAGATATACAAATGTTAGAATTACTAGGCAAAAGACTTTAAGTCAACATTTGACTTAAAAAAAGTTTGAAACACCAAGCATAAGGAAGATGTTTCACCAAACATACAACACTAAGAGTCTAAGAGCACAAGACAATCAAATAGGTATTCTAGAATTCAAGAGTATAAAAATAAAAAAATTGGCCAGAGTAACTCAATAGCAGATATAAGCAGTAATAAGAATCATCGACCTTAAACGTAGTAAGTTATCGAGTCTTACAAACAGAAGAAAAATGAACAGAACCTCAGAGATCTGTCAATTATACCAATTTAAGTAAAATGAGTTATAGAGGGAAAAGACAATGACAAAAAGAATATTAAGAAGTCATACATAAAAATATTCAGAGTAGAAAAAGGAAAAAAATCTACAAGTTAGAGATTCAACAAACCATAAGCTGAATAAAGAGATTCACAATAAGACACATCATAATGAAATCACTGAAAGCAAGAGAAATGTAATGATTATGCACAGGGGTTCTTTAAGATTAATAGCTAATTTCTCATGAGAAAACAGAAACCAAAATACTACCATAAGAGGTCTCCATAGTTGAGATGCATAAAAATAACTAAAACATTTGGAACAAAAGCCAAATTTCTTTTCATCTAACTTTTTTCTTTAATCCAATGATAAAAAAATAAAAACTCTCTCAGAAAATCTTGCCTTTCCTGAATAATGCTAGTGCTCTAAAGAGAAAAAAACTAAAAACTCCCTAAATTGTTCTCTTCTACAAAGGAGAAGTTATCTCTTAAGTAAAATCCAGCATAAATGACTTCATACAATATACAATATTTCAGCCTGATTCTTTGTAATAATATACATAATAAGCAGCTAAATACCGCGCAGATAATAGTGAAAATTTTAAGTTCTACACATAAAACCCAAATATACTCTTTATGAATACTTACTTTAGAAACATAATATCATGTAATCTAAAATCAAAACTTAAACAATGTGTATTAGGAGTTAAAATTTCTAATTACACAGATGACATATCCTCTTGGATAAAATGACACAAAGCCACTAGTAAAAGTTTATCAATGAAAGAAAAGTTCTTACCAATAAGACCCCCCGGAAGAGCATATTGTGTTCAGCAAAAAGTGAAACAATTTTGGAAAAGATTGGTTCACACATGAGTTTTCCTTCACTATCTTTGGAAATAATACCAGGTCTGACTTCTATCTCCTGGCTCACCTGAAACAGAAGTTGTTGACACATATGGGTAAAAGAATAATTATTTAAATGTATAGTTCCAATAGATAGATAACTAAACTAAAAAGCACTGCTATTCCCAAGAATGTTTTCAAATATCACAACAAAAAGAATAAAAATCCAAACAGTTTATTTTTAAAGCTACAACCACTCAATACACTAATTACCTACAGGAAATATACATGTTAAATATAAGACTTGCTATATTCAAAAAACAATAGTAAACAATACATTTTTCTGGAGAGGAAAAAAAAAAGAAAATTTTTTAGATTTCCTTTTGCCACTATCATTTTCTGGTTAAGAAGAAATAAAAAATTTAGAATTCAGTGTTTACCTTTAACACTCCTTTTAAAATACTACCACCAGCTACACCCCCTTTAAGGTCATCAACCTCACAGCCAGGTTTATTAACATCAAAAGACCTAAGCACTGAGGAAGAGAAAGGAAAACTATTAAATTTCATTCTTCACATAAAAAACAGCCAATAATGTAGAAAAACTAAGTCAATAATTAAAAGACAAGAGATAAATTCTTACCAATAAGCCGAGGTTCTGAAGTAAAGTCTCTTGGAGGCACTGGAATTTTCTTTACTATATACTCACAGACAACTTCAATATTATATTTCAGCTGAGCAGAAATTGGAATAATAGGAGCTCCTTCAGCTACTGTACCTACATGATAAATTCAAATAGAACGAAAGTTGTCAGTTTAACAGAATCCATTCTACATTATGTATTATATAAAACAACTATTAAGTTTATAAAAATAAACATCCCAACATTCAAGTAAGCAAAAATAAAAACAGTTATGTTGTTTAGAAAATCTATGACATTGTTTTTCCATCTAAGAAAAGAAATCATTTTATAATCATTTGATAGCAAGTTCTATCAATATAAATAAGCAGATAGAAGAGATTAAAAAAATATGTCCATTACCAGCAAAGAAATGTAGCCAACTGAAAAAATGGAATCCAAGTTAAAACATTCGGCCTCTCTCAAAACAGATGTGACCTGTGCCTTGTGCTTCTTGAAGATAATCATGACGTTTTCTGACTGAACTATCCTTCTATAGTTCTGCGGCTGACAACCCCAGATTTTAGTAGCTTATCCCCCAGGAAAGACAAAATTATAAATACTCTGCTTATCAGATTATTGGCACATACAATATGTGCCAATACTACTACTTACATGTCACACAGGATAATAAATGAAATGGAAAATACACAATGAGATTTTAGAAACATAATGAAGTATTTTATTTACCACATAATAGGGTAAAAGACTTTTTTCATAAGTAATAAGAATAAGAAATCAAATGTGAGAAACACATCACAGATTCCCGAAAGTAAGGGGGAAGGAGGGAGAAAGAACACTATATAAAGATTAAAGATATCACTGTCAATTCCAATTTTTGAACACATAATCATTGAAAATCAGTGGTGTAAAAAAAAAAGAATGTTTGTTTAAATAATAAAAACAATAATAAATAATAATTTAATAATAAAACAATAATTGAATAATAAAAAATTTTTAATAATAAAATGGGAATGTTTGTATAAATTATTTCTAACTAAAATATCAGGTTGCTATAAGCAACAAAGGTTTTAAGTACTAAGAAGAGAACACAGATGTTCCAACCATTAATTAATACTGGATAATCCATTATATTACAATACCAGGATTCTTACCTTGAACAAATGCAAGGATCTGTTCATACTGTTCTTTAGCTTGACTTTCTTTTACCAAATCAATTTTATTTTGCAGAATCAATATATGTTTCAGCTTCATAATTTCTATGGCAGCTAGGTGTTCAGAAGTCTGAGGTTGAGGACAAGATTCATTACCAGCTAAATGGATGACAAAAAAAAATTTAAACAAAGATAGACAGGATGAATAATAAGAATTAACTGGTATCTAACAGACCTTCACTTGCCCAATTCAAGACCTGTTTTGGTATGCTGTTTAAATTCTTTGCCTTATTTCTTCTGATCCTCCCAGTCTTTTAACTTCCACTTCTAGTAA
The DNA here is from genome assembly GCF_045843805.1 of Urocitellus parryii. Taxonomy (NCBI): domain Eukaryota; kingdom Metazoa; phylum Chordata; class Mammalia; order Rodentia; family Sciuridae; genus Urocitellus; species Urocitellus parryii. The sequence goes on from NC_135548.1 coordinate 4,160,505, forward strand.
TGACTGCGATCTGCCGCAAGCCCTCGTCAGCAAAGGAAACACGACACAGGATTCTTCCTTCAGCAGTTTATTCAGGCCTTTGTTTTGACATGTCTTTTAGCTTGTTTCTCTCTCTTCTCCCGTGTGCCCCAGACTTAATAATGCAGATAAAGCCCCAATGCACAACTGCCATGTGGACTTTTCTCATAGGGTGCCAAGTCACAGTGTGCCAACTCATTCTGATAAGGAGTTGTTTGTCACAGACTACAGCGGAAACCAGCGACATCTTGTAATGGCGGCCACAGTTCACAGAAACGGCTCACCACAGCGATCCGGGCCTCAAGTTTACCTTCTTAGGGTTTACAGATAGCTTTTGCTCAGTCAAAACATATATTCTGACTTTAATTAGTATTTGGAATATTGTGATCCATTCTACTTTAGGATAGATGATCACTACCATCAGTTTAAACCTTATAAAATCTTTCCTTAAAATACAACTTTTGGGGGGAAACAGGTAGTACCAGAGATTGAACTCAGTCAGGGGGACTCCACCTCTAAGCCCCATCCCCAGCCCTATTTTATATTTTATTTAGGAACAGGGTCTCACTGAGTTGCTTAGCACCTTGCTTTGGCTGATACTGGCTTTGAACTCATGATGCCCTTGCCTCAGATTCGTGAGCAACTGGGATTACAGGTGTGCATCAACACACCTGGCTCAAAACAACTTTAACCAAGAAAATACTTCAAAAGTAATTGAATTTCACTTCTAAAATTAGTTAAAAAGGCTCTGACTTCTGACTTAAAGTAGAAGCTATGATAGGCAAGGAAAAAACAACATGGAAAACGAAAGTACAAGTAATCTTAAAAGCAGATTCAGTTCCAAACAAGTCTTGATATCTCTGAGTGTATGCCTCACTGGTATGCACTCCTTAACCACAGAAACAGATTAAATATTTGTGGTTCCTATTTGTGAGATATTTTGTTACACAGCAATAGAGAGCAGATAGAGCTATTCATTAACAAAAATGGAAAGAAGAAAAAAGAAGTTCAAAAGCAACCACTAATAATTTGTAATAAAATATAGTTTTGTTTTGTAAACTGAAGATCATCTTTCCCAAGTAGCTGTGTTCATTTTCCTGGTACAATATCTGAGATCATGCTTGTAGAAGTCTATTCTTATTTGACCTCTCCCCAAATAGACCTGACCTACCTATGCCTTGTGTTTCTTGAGGTAATCATTATGTCATCTCTATCTGAAGTATCCTTATTTAATCTTGGGATTGAACATACCAAATTTTAGGCTGAGGCTTCCAAGCTATGTGAAGGCTGGCCATGCCAGAAAGAACAACTACGTGATTCAGTGATCAATCACATGATTAGTCATCATTTCTACATAACAGGAAGTCCCACTAAAAAAAATCTAATTAGATAAAGTATATCAATTAGGTTGACAGTATTTTCATATGGAATGTTATAAAAAGAAAACCACATAAGCCTCACATTTAGAACTCTTTTAGATTCTGCCTTATGTGTCTCTTTCCTTGGTTGAATCCTTTTCCTGTAACAAACCAAACTGAATAAAACTGACAGTGAGTAGCATGATTCTTTTAACAAACTTAAGGGTGGTTTTAAGAATCCCCTCAATTTTCAGGTAATTCAAGAGTGAAAGCAACCTTGTGTGGGGCAGTATAGTGCATTCTAACTTTGCATGTGGCTAAATTCCACATAGCCCTCCACAACATTCACAAAGAAAGCACATCCTAAGCCTTGAAAATCTATCTTGACAGCTCTTGTTAGCATTTCACATGAATGAGACTGGAATCTAAATAAACCATTATTCAAGATAAAGTACACAACACACTGAGACAAATAAGCCAACACATACTTTAAAAAAAAAAAGTCTACATAAAAAAATGTACAACCTCATGTCTACTTGTAGATAAAAAAAAAAAAATGCACCACTGATTTCAATATTTTTTTTTTCCTTTTACATACCATGCTTCTTATTTTAAGATAATTAAGGGACATGGTCATGATTTTGGAAAATTAGCTATAAAAATCTCTATTTATGTCACTTTAAGTTCCCCAAGTCCTCAGTTTTCCTTTAATTATTCCATCTCAGGCTGACCACACTTTTTTTTTCTCCAGATTAATCCTGATATATTTACCTGTCAACAGAAGAGCTGCATCCATTACTGCTGCACCATTGAGCATAGTAGCCATCAAAATATCATGACCAGGACAGTCAACAAAGGAAACATGCCTAACAATTGAGACATAATAACCATCTTTTAGACAATTGAAAGACAGAAGTCAGACTTTTTAGATTTACTTTGTTTTAAAAGTAATGAATATTGCTACAAAGTGGCTAAAAAAACCTGGTATTTACACAATTTTGAAATTACAGTTGAAATTAAACTGAAGATCACTGCAAAGCAGATACAACTATGTGCACACATAACTTTTTTTAAAAACTAGGTTCTGATATGCTTAGGTACACTCTCAAATTCAAAACAAAGATGACAGAATATACAACACAGACGTAGTTAACATTTTTTGAACATTTAAACCTAATGAATTATAAAAACTATTTTATTTGCCATCTATGTAAGTTCACCAGGTTTCCTGTCATTTTCCAATTGAAATGTTTCTAACAGTTCCATGTATCTTTTACTTCCTCACTAGACATGTGATTTACAATTATTATGAAAGTGGTAGCTTGTCTTTTGAGCTCTATAAAATGCAATTTTTATTTTTGATAAAATATATCCAATCATCTTCATTTGTGATGTGTACTCTAGAAACTTTTCACCGCGCCCTAAGACTATCCACCATAGTTTCCCTTGAAACGTTTAGTTATATCTAACCCATTTGAGAAAGTACTCAAAAAATGTATATTTTGAAATTAAGCCATTGCTTTTTAGTAAACTTGGAGACTGGTCCAGGACCCAGATCCATCACCTGTAAAATATAAAAATTAGAGGATGCTGAGGATGCTGAAGTCCCTAATATAAAATGGAGAAGAATATTTACATATACATTCCTTACATATACTAATAATCTCTAGACTACTTGCAATACCTAGAAAAATGTAAATGTTATTTAAATAGTTGTTATACTGTACATTTTAGGATATATAGATGAGAAGAAAGTCTGTACATATTCCCTAACTTTTTTCCCCTGGAAGTTTTTGATCTGCAGTTGGTCTGAAGAGATGTAAAACCCTTAGACATTTAAGATCATTCACACTAAAAAAATCTGAACAAAAATATTGAGTATATTCAAAGAATACAGAGAGAGAGAGAGAGAGAGAGAGAGAGAGAGAGAGAGAGAGAGACAGAGCGCATTAAAATGTAAAGTTTAAAAGTAGGCTCTTTTCTGGTTATAAACAATAATTTTTAATCATCTACTGAAGTATTTTTGTACCTCTTTCAAAGATCAGTCAAACACCTGTGTGGTCTCTTTTACATTCTAAATTCTGTTCCACCAATCCTTACCTTCAGTACAATCTTGAGCACTACAGTTACATTTTTTACATCAGAAAGACCAATTCTTCATATTTTATTCTAATTAATTCCTAATTATTTTAGCTATTCTAGTTTGCTTCACTTTCAAAATAAACTTCACAATATTCTTAAGAAAAAAATTAATAAAATTCTGACAGGAATCATACAAATGCTTCTACATAAATTTGAATACCATCAACAACCTCCATTTTTTTGTTACTCAAGTCACGAATACAGTCTGTTTAATTTATGTCTGTTTAATTTTTATCAATTTTAAAATATATTATATAATTTTTAGACCATTTGCACAATGATGCTGGATGATTATTTCTTTTTATTTTTCCCATGTTAGTCAAGATGATGATAGCTTCTCAAGAAAATTTGGTTAAGAATTCTCTGTTTTTAAGAGCTTTAATGTCTATCTTTTGGTGGTAATTTTTATAGTTCAAGTTTTCTGTGTTCCACATCTCCACGTTTTCACGTTTTTTGAGATTTTAAAAGAAGTCATTTTTAAATTTTTCAGAACATGTATTTGTTGCTAATAAACACACATAAAGGCAAATTTTTATTGCTCTTATATTTCACACTTTCAAAAATAAATTTTTTGCAGCAAACACTTTATAATTTTCTATATAATCATCATCTGGAAAAGTTTTTTCAATCAGCATGCTCTACATTTCCTTTGCTTGCCTTATACAAAACATAGAGCACTGTGCATAACACAAATAGGGCAGATATTCTTGTATTTCCTTTAGAAACAACATTCAGTATTTCAACATTTGAAGTCCTGAAGTTTTGCTGTAGAGGTTATCAAGTAGAAGAAACTCCTCCTTATTCCCCATTATCAGCATGTTTTACAAGAATTTCTGCATAAACATTTTATTATGCAATTTATAAGAAAGGTATTTCTTTCTTTCCTTCTTTTTTGATACTCAGGATTGAACCCAGGGACACTTTTCATTAAACTGCAGCCCAAGCCCCTTTTTATTCTGAGACAAGGGCCTTGCAAAGTTACTGAGGCTGGCCTTCAACTTACCTTTTAAGTTGCTGGGATTACTGGCATGTGCCACCAGACTTAGGAAGATGTTTCTTTAGTCTACTGTAATGCTACATTAACAATGAATGATTTTCAGACAATCAATCTTGCATACCTGGAAAAAAAACCCTACTTGATCATATCATGTACTTCTTTTTATAGTACCAAATTTTACAGGCTAATATCTATAAATTTTGGTGTTGATATATATGGTTACTTGAGCAGCAGTATCTTTTTGGGTGGCGGGGAGCATACTGGTCTAGACTTCTTATCAAAGTGATAGTGGCTTCTCAAAAGGTTAGTAAATGTGTTCTTCTACTAAACTTTAGGTTGATAAAGAATGAATCCATTCACCTATAATAATTAATTGTGTAGAATTTTTTCAGTAGTCCCTGTTTTCCTTTAGATGTTAGCTAATGTTTCAATCTTCACAACTCTAACTTGTTTTCCAATTGTTATTTGCTTAAACTCTATCAATTTTGAAACAAAACACCTTTTAGTTCTATTAACATTTTCCAATGTTTACAATTTGTACATTATCACAAAACAGGAATCTTATTACAAACTAAATATAATACAATTATATAAGAATATGGTTACATTAATATTAACTAATAAACTCCAGATTATGATTGTCAATATATTTTGGTGCACTTTTTTAACTTAGCTGAAATATTTTTCAGAATCAAATACTGAGTCTTAATAGGCTAATATTATTGTATTCTTTCTGCTTGCTTTGTGTTAATTTGTTTTTCTTTTTATAAACTTGTTCTTTCGAACTGGAAGATCAGATTATAAATTTTAGGTTTTATTGTTTAAGTAAGCTTTTTAATTTCCTCCTAAGAAGGTTTTGCTGTGCACAACAAATTCTGATATTCTGTATTTTCATCTAGTTCAATATCACTGATGATTACGAAAATGCAAATTAAGATGACACTGAGGTATCAATAATTAAAAGTAACCTCAATCCCTTACTGGGTAGCAATGTAAATGGTACAGATATTCCAGAAAAGTATGAGATATGTTTTCAAAACACTAAACATATACTAATCATACAACTCATTACATTACATATGTAAGTATATGTCGCACAAAATGAAAATTTACATCTCCGAAAAACTTATACCCAATTGTTCTTAGCAGTCTTTTAATAGCACAAATCTGGAAACAACTAAAAAAAATCTACAATAGTTCAGCTATATCTCTGTGGCAGACTACTATTTAACAAGAATAAAATAGTGAAAAATGACAGCAACCAGGGTAGGTGTCCAGGACATTTTATAGAATGAAATGAATAGAAAGGCAATACCAAAAGGTAACAACTATACAATATATGTAATATTTCTGAAACAACAAATGCATAGCTAAGTAACACATTAGTAAAGGAGTAGGTATAGCAAGGGAGAATTGTATGTCTATAAATGAGTAACAAAGAGACCTCTTGGTGGTACAATAGTTCTATATCTGAAAGCAGTGGTAATTTTTAAGTATAAACGTGGTAGTAAAATAATGTATGTCTAAACATACATACATTATGCCAATATCAGGACTCTGATATCAATGGGATAAAAACTTTCCATTAACTCTTTAACTTCACATAAATTTTAACTATTTCAATTTTAAAACTATAAAACAGAGTCCTTCTTAGAAAATGAAAGTATTATATGTTCAAAGATATGTAATTTTAGGTGAATATACTTTTAATAAAAAATATATAAAGCAACATTAAAAATGTGTAGATTTGAGCAATTTTGGTTCAATTTTTGGAACTTTTCTAAAAAAAGCTTAAGATGTTTTTGGAATGCTTCCACGGGGAAAAACTGTGATGAACTGAAGTACAGTAAGCTGCTATTTTAAAACAATAAAACTGTTAATAGAATGAGAAGAGTAATCCAAAAACAATTTGGCAAAGATCTCCAGCACCTTGAAAACCTAAATGAATTTTGAACATAACAAAGGGCAACACAGAAATTTAAAACTAAACAAACTAAGTACACTGTGCACTCAGAACTTGTGTTTAAAAACTGTGTTTGTATAATCATGATCTATACTTTCCTAAGGTGAGACTTATGCTTACATATCACATATAGACATCAGTGTTCTCTTATGAAGAATGAGGATAGGGTATAAATGCAATTACAATCCCCAAAGGCATAGAAAAACAAGTCAATATGCTAAAAAGAAGTAAGACTGGAGACAGAGTTCAATGTTAGAGCACTTGCCTAGTATGTGAAAGCTGCCCCCACCCAAGAAAGAAAGAAAATAAGAGGAAAGGAGGGAAGAAAAAGGGAACAAGAGTTAAGAAGAAAAAACAGAACTTATTAAGAGTATGTGTTTACTGTTCTACAGGAGAAAAAACAAAAACAAAAAAAAACAACATCTAAAACAAAAGAAACCTGGAAAAAGACACCATCAAATCTAATGAATTATTTCTTGTTATGTGATAATACTTCAGAGAATTTGCATTTTTTTTAGTTTATTTGGATTTAAATAATTAACTTTGCACATTAGAAAAAAATTTTTTAATTAATAACTAATGTATACTCTATTTCTTGGCCAAAAATAATGTTGTTCAAGATTTCTCATCTCATTTTGTCAGCTGCATCAGCATAAGTTTAATTTTCAATAGGAGTTAAGCTCCACTATTTCAACAAGTACAGGAAATGAAAAGCTCTTGAGCATAAAAATCATCACCTGACTAGTCTGAAGTTTCCCTTGGTCCCTGGAATATCTGTAGGAAACTCATCAGGTGTACTACTTCCACAAGATCTATAACATTCTAGCCAAAGACAACTTGAGTGGTCAAGTTCATAAATCTGAAAGTTTCAAAGAAAACAGTAAAATTGGTCAACTGTATAATTACAACTAAAGTAAAATGTTTCTCTTTCCACAGAATAATATACACCTTGGCATTAGCATATCCAAGCTTGATGGTAATATTCCTTTCCAGTTCATTTTTGAACCTCACAGTGTGAACACCAGAAATAGCTTTTACAACTATAGATTTCCCATGAGCAACATGACCAATTGTTCCTATGTAAAACAAAAAATATTTAGGCACCTATTACACCAAAATTTCAATAGGATAATCAAAGGTTACAACATAACATAAATCTGTAGTTAACAGTGATTTCACTCTTCCCTTCCACATATTCTCTTTTCTTAATCAATCGTGTTTCAAACATGACTGAAAAACTTAATCTGAATAACTTATTTAAAAAACATATCCATTGTTTACCTATACATTTTAATTTATGTAAGAAAAGATTGCCTTTTTTTAAAATACTCAATGAAATGTATGTAAAATTTTATACACTAAGAAACATTACAGTATTTCCAAAATGTAGTAATAACTATGATGGTCCTAGATTAAAAAACAAAACGAAACAAAAAAAACCCCTCAAATTCTGGGAAACTGAAAATAATCTGTTTAATAACAAACAATGCTGCTAAGAGTAGTATGTTTTCACTTATCACTTTCTAATAATTGAGTCTTATCCTGGTTTTCACTCAATTTTACTTTTCTTATAAAGCACCCAGGATATCATTAGGAAAAGCACTACTGAATTTAAAAGCCTATTTATTCATCAAGCCGTCCTGTTATTTTTCCCCAAACATTATTTTAATAATACTGTGAGCAAACATTCTCACTTCTTAAACAGTTCCTATGTTTGTGTATGGCACACTGCTTTTTCTTGTACCCGTGTTGTTCCACAATAGCTACGTGTTTGTTTTTCTTGTTCCACTACGGATTAGGCCATGAAGACTGAATTCAGGGCCTCAGCTCGCTAGTCAAGCATTCTTACACTGAGATACATCTCAGAATCCAACTGTGCAAGACAAGAATGGAGGGAGGGCATTCTTTACATTTCCCAAGACAAAGGTACTTCGTATATAAAGGCTCAAATGTACTCATTAAATATCTGAATCATTCTACAAAAATAATTTAATCATACTAAATTTTCCTACCAGAAAGCACTCAACTCAGGACTTTCAGAAGTGTAGAATCTACGTAATAAATTGTTCTTACCTATATTGATCGTGGGTTGTCTGCTGATAACTTCATGTGAAAGTGGAGTCAATTTGGTAACGTCCTACAATAAAACATCATGTTAAACCAATGTCCAGAAATCAAATCAGGACTTTTTTTTAAACTTCAGGTTTGGTTTCTACAGCACTACTGCAATCCATACTGTCAAACAACAACAACAACAACAACAACAACAAAACAAAACAAAACAAAAACAGCCTTTCATGTAAAAACAGTCTTTATTTCAGCGAAAGAACTTAGGAATGGAGAGGTAAAGTTCTTCCTGTTTTCGAAACGGACAATGCAAACTGTCACTATAGATCGCAAACTTTAGTAATACTGAAAAAAAAAAAACTCCTTTATATATCTTTATTAAAGTTGAAAAGCTTAATACGTTTAACACACGATTCCTTCCCGGACCTTCGGAGCTCAGAATTCTCAATAAGTGTCATGAATCACTCCGAATTTCGAAGTGTCATGAACCATATCCTAAACCAGACTCCCAGGACTACATAAGGTGCACCAGGCGGCGCCATCAGGGACTATGGTGCATGGTTACACCGCTCCCTCCTAACCCATGTTTCCAACAGCAGACAGTGCCTCGCCCCAACTCCTTCTTCATTTCCCAGCCCACTGTGAATTCCCAAGGGGGGGGGGTGGGAAATCCCGAGGGGGTGGGAAATCCCTCACCAACGTGGCGAGATCCTGCCGAGAAAGGTGCGGCTGCCCCAGAGTCACTCCAACCTCGCCACCCGTCAGATCGCCCCGAGAAGAAGGAAATTGCTCTGTTGCCGCCTGAGACTACGCAGGCCCCTTTAGTGGGGCGGGGAAGTAGATGTGGGAAAGGCCTAGGCTTGGACAAACGCAAGACAAGTTCAACCGTGGCCTCGCTACCCACTCTTTGTCCAGCTTGTATTTACAGATAACCTACAAGGATGTCCTTTTTTTTTTTTTTTTTACGATGCAAAGATTCAGGATCTAGTTGTACAGACTACAAGACTTTTTAGATATTTGTTAAGGCAACACTAAGGGCAGTCCCATAAAAGGCCCCTTGTGAGGTGAGTAATGCAACGGGACATGCGCAGTGGCAAGGGAAAAAGCTGTTTCTTTCCTATTGAGTGGGTGGAAAGAATCTCCCAGAATCTGGAAATCTTTGCCAGGGTGTGAGAATGGAGAGGAGTGCTACAGATATATTTGTCTATTTGAGCAGTTTGTATAGTTTAATAACGCAAGACAGGCGTGGGGACGCTATGTGCTGAGCTAGCCACGCTCAAGTGCCCCTTAATCCCTGGCCTGAGTTGGGGAAGGCGGGCTTTTGGGGATGTTAGCGACAGGATTAAGTTCCTAGTTTATTTTCAGGGAGCCTAAAAGCGGAGGACTGCGGCCTCAATGATCCATGGAGCTACTACACAATGCCTTCAATGGACAGAAGTTAGTTAGAAGATTTTTGTAAAAAAACACTTAAGAAATGACCTCTTAAAGTTAATATAAGCCAGTAAATCTGTATTTTCTTATTTGTGCGTGATTTTGAAAGTAATCTTCCCACATTAAGTTTAAAGAGGCGAAATTATGGTTGAAGAATATGGTTATATACTTGCAGGGTTTTTTGTTTTTTTTTTGTTTTTTTTTTTTAAAGGATATTGGTATTCTGCACATTTTCTATTGAGTTGTAAAAAGCAAATGACAAATCTGGGACTAACCTACGCACGTATTAATTTTTTTTTAATACTTAAAATTCACTTAAGTAGATTTTCATTTTACAGTTGGATTGAATTTTACAGATTAATTTGTCGAACTTACTGGTATTTGTAACTGCTATATTGCCTTACTCAACGCCTTGGTGTGATATCACAATGGGCAGAAGGTGAAACCTATGCAGTGAAGGAGGAGAAATAAGGAATGTCCTCATCTCTGCCCTTTTCAGTGCTTTATTCACTCAAGTCACTCAATTTTACTTTATAGGTCTTAGTCAAGAAAACAAAAATCCTTAATGATAGGCCCTGCAATAGGCATAATTCACAGAAAAAAAATTCTAGGTTAATTAATTTACAGCAAATAATTCTAGATTAATTAATTCTAAGCACTGCAAATACAATCATGACAGGCTAATAACAGACATTCCCTCTGAGCCAAGTTCAAATGTCAGATCAAAAGTCTCAAGTCTTAGGCTTTAAGTCCAGCAGATGCACACTCATTCAGACCAAGGTGATAAGGTCAGGAACCAAGGCAGGCTTCTCCTGGTATGGAGCTGATAGCTAGCTGAGGAGGCAATCCTAGGGAAAAGTCAGGGCTCTTACCAGTATCAAGATGTATAGAGTTTGAGAAAGGTGAGGATGATGGAGAGGATCAGCAATGGATGACAAGTGATGGGATGTGAGTCCAGGTCCTCATCAGGCTCTCCAGCTTGTGTGCCTCAGTATTGGCTGGCTAAATATCTGTTCATTTGCTCATTATTTATATGAAAATTTGGGGCTTTTGATCCCCTTTCAATCCTTATCAGCTCCCACCAGATTTCTCAGTGACATTATTTATCCTGGGGTTAAATCGTCTGGTCTGGTGGTCCCCACCCTAATCTTTTGGCCTTATCCTCTTTTTAGGTAAGGACAGCCTACCAGAGACTTCAATCTGAGCTTCTCAGAGTGGGGGTAAGTGACTTGTTTGTGTCTGAGGGCCATACAAGAGGGCTCTATTAAGTGTGCCTAGTTAGACTGAAGGTTTCAAACTGGAGTTTTTAAAATGGAGTTGCTTAGGCTCAGACCTAAGGCCACCCTTACATATGCCTAACGCTCTCATGTGAGAAATAGAAAGTCAGATCAACCATTTCCAAAATATAGTAAGGGGACTTTAAATATAATCCAGGGGAAATTTCCCACCAGAGGAGAATAAAGGGGGGGGGGGATTAAAAGTATATTTCTTTAAATAACCCAATAGTATATAATAAAACCTAGGTTACATTCAGAAGTTTATGCACTCCCTACATCTCAGCTAATGAAGAATCAGGGAAAGGATCTTGTTCTCTAAGAAATAAAACTGGTTGTGCACACTCTGAGAATTCCTAAACACAAATGACCGAGCCTTGGAACACAGTCAGTAAAGTCACATTTTATACTGTTCAGTTGTGCTTGGGCAGGTGAGCTTTTGTTTCTCACAGTCATGAAGTCAGTGCTGTTTGTTACTGTTGTCACTCTGTTAGTGAACTTTCTGAAATTCAGGTATTATTTGAATCAGGCCTCAACCAAGATGTTCTTGTGTGAAACTCCTTCTGGAAGTTGTTGAAAATAGTTTTTGTTTGTTTTTATTTTTTGATTTTAACTTATTTATTTTCTAGTCATAAATATGTGGTTATGGTTAGAATATGAGTGAAGATTAAAAAATGCTTGAGTCAGCCAAAACTGGTTAGAATCCTAAGTTTCTTTTATATCCTGTATCAATAAATGTCTCTGGAAAGATCACTGTTAGGAACATAGTTTTGAAGCCAGTAAATTGCCACAAACCTTAGATCATTCATCTTTAACCACTCTGAAGACCTAAAAGTGTAGTTCTTGGAACAGAAATTACTCAAATCTTTTAAAATCCCCTTTTCACCATATAAATAGTATGTTTAAAACCTTGCAGTACTTCAACTCCCCTCAATTCTAAGATACCACCACAGTGTGTGCCTGTATGTATACGGTACATCCTCACACACCTGAACTTGATTTCTTTGTTAATTTGTAGTATAGTATTGCGTTTAATTTCACAGAGTACACAGATTACTTTATTTGAATGTTATTATTTTGTTTAAAATAGTCTACATCATTTTAAAGTAAAAACAAGCAGTTTGATTGAAACATTGGCTTATTCATTTACTAATAGTTGATGTGTAGTTATTAATAGTGTTTTTCTGGGTTTTAGAATGCTCCTTAATCATCACATGTCAAAAATCTGATTTCTTTTATGCTTAATTTGTGGTAATCTCTGTAGCTGACTAGTCTAATATATCCCAAATGTTTAGATCTTCAACCCTGATCTTTTTTTATGAGAGCATTATAGTTATACATAGTAATTGGGTTTAGTTTTACAAAATCATACATGAAAGAAATTTTATTTCAATATTCTTTGTGCTCCCTTCCCATCCTTTCTTTTCTACACCATTCTCTTTCATCAATTAATAATTTTTTCCTAATTTACTTTTAATTCCTACCTTCTACTTTTCACACATATGAATGTGAAATTCTCATGGTAAATTTAGATATGCATAAAATAGGGTTTTGTTAAATTTATTTCATACTTCCATCCCCTTTTAAGCCTTTTCCATTTTTCTTATTCTCCTGTTTTTTTTACTCCTGACTTTCCCCCATGTATTTAGGATAGTTGACCCCCTGACACAACTCCATTGTCATCTTTTCTTTAATTTGCTCTGGCTTTCACATTTTAAATAAAACATTTGACCCTTGATTTTCTGAGTCTGGCTTTTAAAAAAATTTTAGCATGATGTTCTCTATTTCTGTTTATTTACTGGAATATGCCATAATTTCATTCTTTTTTATGGCTGAGATATACTCCATTGTTTGTATATATTTTCTTCATTCATTCATCTTTGACAGACATTTGGACTGACTTTATGATTTAATTATTGTTAATTGTGTTTCTGTGAATGTTGAAGTGGCAAATTGCTGTAGCATGCTGATTTTAGTTCTATTGGATAGTACCAAGGGGTGATATAGCTGGGTCTTAAAGTAGTTTGTTGAGAGCCACAGCCAAAGGGGCCCCAGCAAACTTCCAGCTGCCAGCAAACTTCCAGCTGCCGGCTGATGATTGGCTCACAGTGGCCCCAGCAACGTCTAGCTGATTGGCTCCTCTGCAGTCATGTTCACTGGGCTGTTTCCCTGCCCTTCAGACTACGGAACTGCTCATTGGGGGACTTCTTTGGCTCCGCCCACGCGACCTAGCCAATCGGCCTCAAGAGCAGGAGGATTGTGGGAGGTGGTGGTTGGTGTGTGGGAGAGGCTTGTGGAAGCCGGTGGTGGCAGTTGGGCTCTGAGGGTTTTTCCTGAGGAGCTGTTTTGTTTGGCGTTTGTAGTTTTAAAAATAAAGTTGGTTTCTTTTGACAAGTGGCTCCTGAATTGTGCCCAGTCAGACTGCGGCATTAGTTCCATTCCTAGTTTTGAGAAATCTCCATGCTGCTTTCTGTAGTCATTGTAGTAACTTGTAATGTCATTAACATTGCATGAGTGTACGTTTTGGTAGAATTTTTAGAGTCATATAAAAGTAAGCTTTAAGCACTGATCTCATATATTTCCTAAGACTACCCATACAAACATTTCCACTATCTAAACCTTGTGTTTCAGAGGCACATTGCTGAGCATTGTTTTTATTTCTTTCTCCCAATTTATATGTTATAATTTCAATATAGAGATTATTAACATTTAGTCTTATAGATTACAGTCTATTAATTCTTGATACTTTTATTTGTTTTAATAATTGATTCAGTCCTATTTCTCATTTGCTTAACTTCCTTCTAATGATATCTATTTACTCATGAGTTCTAGAGTTTTTTATCTTTTTTCTTTTATTGTTACATTTTAAAAGCATTTTTGAGTGTGTCAGCTTGTTGTTCATGAATTCATTTTGTTTCTGCTCATTTTGGAAAGATTTTGTTTTTTATTTAATTCTGAAAGATAGCATTGATGGGAATAAAAATTTTGTCTGAAAGTCATGTTCAATATTACATACCCTCCTGCATTTTAAAAGTTAGTGCTCATAAATAAAATATAATATTACTTGATGCACTTTGAAATGGGACTGATATTTTTCTCTTGAGGTATTTAAAATTCTATCTTTTTTAAAAGGCAATTATGTTTCATAGGGCAATTCTTTTGTGGTTTTGTCAATGTGGGGTTCTGAGTGCCTCCTACATCTTGATATCCATCTTATTCTCAAAATGTGGGAAAATATCTATTGTTATTTCTCTGAATAGATAATGTAGGCCCTTACCTGCATACCACAATCTTCTTTGATTCCAATGATTCTTACATTTTATCTTTGATGTTTCTTTTATTTCTTCTGGACTCTGATTATGATTATTTATTTTCTTTGATAAGTACAACAAATTTGTGATCCAACATGTAGAGTCTGTCTTCTGCACAGTCTACTCTATTGAAGAAATTTTCAACAGATTTTTTAAAAAATATATTTATGTTTTTAGGTGTAAATGGACACAGCACATGCCTTTGTTTTTATGTGGTGCTGAGGATCGAACCCAGGTCCTGCCCGTGTTAGGTGTTCACTCTACCATGGAGCCACAATCCCAGCCCCAATCAACAGATTTTTTTAATTTGATTTATTATGCCTTCATACCCAAAATCTGATTTCTTTTCTGTATCTGTATCTCTATATTAAACTTTTCATCTGTATCCTGTATTGACTTGCATTATCTTTATTTTTAATTGGTTCTTTTTAGTTATACATAACAGTGATGAATTGATGGACTATATTTTATTCTAATTAGGACTCCACTCTTCTGTATCACTGTGAAGTATTCATATATGAACATAGATTCATTTCACTCTTTCCTTTACCTATGCTCCCTCCCTTCCCTTCATTTCTATTTGTTTAATCCAATGAACTCTTCTTTTTTCCTGCTGTCCCTTGTTGTAGGTTAGCTACCATGTATCAGAGAGAGCATTATATATTTGGTTTTTTTCAGATTGGCTTATTTGCATGACAATTTCCAGACCTGTCCATTTACTAGAAAATGTCATGTAGTCATTCTTATTTATGGCTGAGTAATGAATGCACTGCCACCAAGCATGATTTTAAAAAATGCTCTCAGATTTTCAACATCATCATTTCTAGTCACTGAGGTAAGGGTGGTATCCAGAAAATAATTTGAAATACATTGTCCATCTAAAGCAAAGCTTTAGTAATAGCTAGAGCCCCTGAAAGGAAAATCAGGTATACCTGCTTAAATCAGGTAAGAAAAAGACTGTCAAGTCTGAAAAATCAAGCTATCAGCCAGTCAGAATGGAAATGTTGCTTCTATAGATGCTAAAATTCCAGTTAACTTATCAACTTTGCTTAAAGTCTCTGCCCAAAAGTACATGACATTTCCTTTATAAAAACATTGTTTTGGTAGAATTTTTAGAGTCATATAAAAGTAAGCTTTAAGCACTGATCTCATATATTTCCTAAGACTACCCATACAAACATTTCCACTATCTAAACCTTGTGTTTCAGAGGCACATTTATGAGAACTCATAAACATACACAGACAAGCCAAAACTACCAAAATCTAAGAGTTCATGCTTGATTCTGCATATTCTGAAGATATTGAAAAAAATTTGTAATGACATGTAGAGGCCATTTTAATACACAGAATAAATTACCTTGTTCTTAAATCTTCTGCACTTATTTGCTACTCTCTTGCCCTCCATTACTGGAAACTACTAATGTTTCTTTATATGTATCATTCTTTACCTTTTCAGATGTCATGTAATCAAAATGTCATGTAAACTTCCTTTTCAGAATGGTTTCTTTCACATAATATATTGCATAATATAAAGGACAGCAGAATAAAATAGACATTATTGCTGTGGGTATATACATGACTTCATGACCAATGTGATTCTGCAACCTGTACACTCAGAAAAATGAGAAATTATATCCCATCTGATTCAAATGTATGATATGTCAAGATCATTATACTGTCATGTGTAACTAATTAAAACAAATAAAAAATGGAAAAAAGAAGCAAGAATCAATTTGGGAAAAAAAAGCCAATCTGAGTCATGGAATACACATATTGCTGTCATAGGATTCTTGCATCTTATTACTCTTGTAGCATTCTTTTACTTATACCATCAATTAGCATGCTCTTCATATTTAAATCAGGTTATGATAAAATTAGTGGCTGTTTACAATGAAAAATTGTTGTGTCACTTTGTTAAAAGTTGTAAAAATTAATGGAGAATAAAAGTTTGATTAAAAAACAAATTTAAATTGTCAGTGTCCAAAATAGGGAGGAATATTGGCACGGTGATTTGACTTATATGAAACTGGAGGAGCATGGGAATGTGAAAGAGGTAGCTGTGGTTGAAAGAATCAGGGAAAGGCGTAATGTTACTACACTAGAGATTTGTGGTAGGATGTCCTCCTGGGTATTTTTCACCCAAATCCACCCTCTGATCTCCCCTTGAGTCTTTACTATCTTCTTTTTTAATATTTATTTTTTAGTTTTAGGTGGACACACATTTTATTTTACATTTATGTGGTGCTGAGGATTGAACCCAGTGCCTCCTTTATGCTAAGCAAGTGCTCTACCACTGAGCCACAACCCCTACCCCCTTTTACTACCTTCTTTATCTTTTTTGAGCTTTGATGTTTGCATTTTTCCACATTTTATATTGGTGCATTATAATTGTACATATTGATGAGATTTGTTATTACATATTTGTACATGCATACACTGTAATAACATAATTTTGCCATTATCACTCCTCAGAACTTCTCCCCTACTCCCAACCTTATCTATGCCCCTCCCCACAAAAAGCCTTTATTCTTTTTCTCTACAGATTTTCCTTTAATTTTTAGAACAACCAATTTTCCTTCTTTTTCCTCTCTACCTTTCACATATGAAGAAAAACATTCAACTCTTAACCTTGTGAGTTTGACTTAATTCTCTTAATATGATGTTCTCTAATTTCATCCATTTTCCTAAAAAATAATATAATTTCATTTTTCTTTATGCTGAATAAAACACTATTGTTGATATATACCACATTTTCTTTGTCAATTTAAGAATTTATGGACATCTAGGTAGATTTCATAGTTTGGCTGTTGTCATTTGTGCTGCTATGAACTTGGGTATGCATGTTTCACTTTAGTAAGATGAACTTAATTCTTCATGGTGTACACCAAGAAGTGGTATAGTTAGGTCATATGGTGGTTCCATGCCTGAGTCCTTTGAGAAGCCTCTAAACTGATTTTCATAGTGCTTGAACTAATTTACAGTCCTATCAACATTTATTATTTCCAGGATCTATTATTTTTTATATTCTGAATATCTGCCCTTCTGCCTAATGTGAGATAAATTTTCAGTGTAGTTATTATTTTTATCTAACTATTAATGATGTAGAATATTTTAAAAATATATTTGTTGGCCATTTGTATTTTTTAAGAAGTATCTGTCTAGTTCCTTTGCCCATTTAATGATTATTTAACTTTTTTTGGTGTAAAGTTTTTGAGTTCTTTAATAGTATAGATATTAATCTCTGTCAGAAAAGTAGGTAGCAAAGATATTCTTACATTGTATGGGTTCTCTCTTCACATACTTAATGGTTTCCTTTACTGTGCAGAAGCTTTTGATGCTGTCCTATTTATTATCTCTTGGCATATTTCCTGAGCTTTAGAGATTCTATTGAAAAAGACATTGTGCCTAAAAACTATCTGTTGACTCTACATTATCTTCTAGGAGTTTCATAGTTTCTGGTCTAATTCCATAGCTACATTTTTTTGATAAGAGATTAATATCCAGAATATATATAAAAAACTCAAAAAAAAAAACACTTTACACTAAAAAAGAAAAGAAACCAAATAAATAAATAGTGGAGGGTTTAATTTTTTATTTTTTTAAAAATACTCTTGATATTAACCCTCTGTGACATGAATAGCTAGCAAAGATTTTTTTCACATTCTTTCAGTTTTGTCTTCATTCTGTTCATTGATTTCTTGGCTATGAAGAAGCTTTTAAATTTGAGGTAATCTCATTTGTTGATTATTGCTGCTACTTCATGAAATAGCGGAGACACATTCAGGAACAGCTTACACTAATACCTAGAAATATTTCTTACATATTCCTCTCTGGTAGTTTCTGAGTTTTATTTATGTCTAATTTCAAATTCTATATTTCAATATGATTTTTTAGCATTAATTGTTGAATAGATTGTCTTTCACATCAGATATGCCTGGTTCCTTGTAAAGAATCAAGTGGTTGTTTATATGTGAGACTGTTTCTAGGTCCAAAATGATATCTGTCTTTCTGTTTTTATGCCAATATTATGCTGTTTGTACTATAGTGGCACTATAGTATATTTTAAAATCAGCATATTTTAAATTAAGATCATTTTTATGGTCAAGATTGCTTTGTCTATTTGAGGTCTTTTGTGCTTACATATGAATATTAGAATATTTTTCTAGTTACGTGAAGAATGTTACTAATATTTTGAAGCAATGGATCTGTAGATCAGTATCAGTGAAATAGTCATTTTGAGTGTACTACTTCTCCCAATCTGTCAACATAAGAGGCATTTCCATCTTCTAATGTCTCCTTCAATTTTTTTCTTCAATTTTTTTTAACTTTTTTTTTTTTTGAGAGAGAGAGAGAGAGAGAGAGAGAATATTTAATATTTGTTTTTTAGTTTTTTGGCGGACACAACATCTTTCTTTTGTATGTGGTGCTGGGGATCGAACCCGCGCCACACGCATGCCAGGCGAGCACGCTACTACTTGAGCCATATCCCCAGCCCTTCTTCAATGTTTTATAATTTTTCACTGTAGAGGTTTTTAACCTCTTTGATAAGGTTTATGGTATTTTATTTTTTTCTGGTATTCTAAAATGTGAATTTGTAAAGTTTTTTCTTTGTCAGTGAGTTCATTTTTGGTGTATAGGAAAGCTTACTGATATTTTATATTGATTTCATATTTTACTTCTTTGTTGAACTTATCAATAGTAACAGACTTTTGGTGGACTAGTAAGAGTTTACAAGTTAAAGCACTATATCACCTACAAATAGATAAAATTTTATTTCCCCTTTTTCTATTTTTATCGCTTTTCTTTTCTTTCTTTTTTTTTTTTTTACCTGATTACTATCAGGTTTCCAGTACTGTATTGAATTAGTGATGACAGGGGGCATTAATCTCATTACTGATCTTATAGATAATGTTTTCAGTTTTTTTTTTTTTTCTTTTCAGTATGTTATGGGACAGGCTGTATGGGAAATGACCAAATAGACTCTATTTTACCTGAGACTCCATATCATTTAAGAAATGCTTTCCCCAAGGGGGAGCCCCACCTCTGTACTCATTAATAGTTACCTAGCATAACAAATGTTACATGGAACACAAAACAGCAATTCTTATTCGATGTAAAATTGTTCTTTGGGGTCAATTTTTCTTGAGAAATGTACCTTGTCAGAAATTGTCTAGGCATTAGTAACCATTCTCTAACACGTACTGAAGTAGGATTATTTTGATCCCCTTCGCTTCTGCTTTATTGCTGCTATGCCAATCTGGAAAGCCCCATGGGAAATACCAATATGCCCATTGCATTGTCTCGCTAGCTGCTGAATTCAACTTCTGTACCTGTTGCTTGCAGCTATGTTGACCTGGATATGGTTTTGCCTTTAAATATCTTAAAATGTAGAGGCGTGAGGTTATTCCTTGCAGAAACAGTTATGGGTCCTATGGGGAACAGTCACCAGCCAGCTGGCTAAATAAAGACTTCTCGATTTGGACAAAACTCCTGAAAGTTAAGTGGTGTGTGTGTGTGTGTGTGTGTGTTTGATTTATAATTTTTTTCTGTGTGGTTTTACTTAAGGCTGAATACAGAGAATACCAAAAAATCAGCACTTATTAGGAAACATTAATTTTAAAAAGTGTAATGTATTTACATATATTAACCTCTTGCATATACTTAGATTTACAAATGTAAATTCATTCTGAATATACTTTGAATTTGAGTTCTTTTTCTTTTTATAATTACACCAAGTATGTTTAATTTTCTTTGTATCTAACCTAAAAGCAAGACTCTTGTAAGCTGATCCTAAAACAGTAAATTAGGAATTTATAACAATACTTTAAGGAAAGATAAAGCCATGTGAAAGAAAAAGGCTTCAATACCAGATAAAAGAGAAAATATAAAGAAACAAAAAAAAAAAATCACAGAAGTACCAATTCTACTCTGTTACTTCTAATTCCAGCAACAATTCAACTAGCAATATCTTAGATGCTGTTCTAGAAAATAAAATAATTCATTCTTTCACTACAATTTTTAGACTTCACTCAATGAACAATTATTTAGCAATCAGATTCATTTGTAATAACCTAAGAAATAATTTATACCTACAAAACAATAAGAAAAGAGCCCTTGAAACACACTGCTGAAAGCTGCAATACAGTTTGTGGGCCAGATTTCAATGTACACAATGTTTCCAATCAAAAAGAGTTTTTAATATTCTGTACTGTTTGAATCATGGCTGAGGCATACTCCATAACTGAGGCATACTTCAACCATTCCTATCATCAGAGAATTGTAGATGTAGATGAGACCATGACAAAATGTATGACAGTTCTCTAAATAGCACTGCACGTTAAGTAATTATGATGCAACTGTGACAACACAAATTACAGAACTGTGATTTTTCACTGAAACAGAACTTCAGAATTCTAGTGATAGTTATATATTAAAATTAATTTTCCCTGAAAATTATTTAGTAGAAAATGATTTCTGGCTGCATTTTTGGTCAATAGGATACTTCTAAGATGTACACAAGGGGAAATTAGAAAATAAGTAAATTTAAACTAAATTTTTACAGGTACTAACAAGCAAAGCAATTAACTATAAATCAGAATAACCTTAAAGCAAAGATTTAAATCAGTCAGTTTTGTAGAAAACAGCTTATTTTAAAAGTTTTGTGTTGTCTTAATTTTTAAATTTTGTTTTAATTAGTTAAACATGACAGTAGAATGCATTTATGCACTTTGAAACAAGATATAATTTTATACTTTTCTGAGTGTTGTATAATCATATTGATCATGCAGTCACATATTTACATACAGAAATAATGTCTGTTTCATTCTACTATTTTTCCTATCCTCACATCCCCTCCTCTCCCTTGTCTTCACTTCCCTCTACCTAATCTATGGTAATGCTATTCTTCCCTAGTGCCCCCCCCCAACCTTATTATGAATTAGCATCTGCTTGTTAAAGAAAACATTTGGCTTTTGGTTTTTTGAATTAGCTTATTTGGCTTAGCATGATATTCTCCAATCTCAACCATTTATAGCAAACAGCATAATTTCATTATACTGTAAAGCTGAGTAATATTCCATTGGGGGGAATATATATATATATATATATATATATATATAATATTTTCTTTATCTATTCATCTATTGAAGGACACCTAGGTTGATTCCAAAAGTTCAGTTATTATTAATTGAGATGCTATAAACATTGATGTGGCTGTATTACTTCAGTATGCTGATTTTAAGTTCTTTGTGTATAAACCAAGGAGTAGGATAGCTGGGTCTAATGGTGGTTCCATTCCAAGTTTTCTGAAAAATCTTTATACTACTTACATAGAGTTTGAACAATTTGCAGTCCCACCACCAGCGATGTATAAGCTTTTCCATCACATCTTTTCCAATATTATTGTTGCCTATATTATTGCCATTCTGGCAAGAGTCAGATGAAATCTTAGTGTAGTTTTGATTTGGATTTCTGTAGTTGCTAGAGAGTTGGAAAATATATATATATATTTGTTGATCAGTTGCATTTCTTCTTTTGTGAAGTTTCTGTTCAGATCCTTTGCCCATTTATTGGTTGGGTTATTTGGGTTTTTTTAATCTTATTTTTGTGTGTGTGTGTTTGCTGAGGGCCATTGCCAAGTAGGAATGACGCATCAAAATTTCCTTGCCAGCATACCCCATGCTGCTTAGAGGACATTCGATGGGACATTGCATGTGTGCTTTAGTAAGGTGACCTTGCTCAAAGACCAGGGCGGATCCGGGTTTAGAGCTGATCAGGTTTGAGGAAGTTTCCCGCTCCTTGAGTTTAAGGCGTTTCTGGTTTAAGACAATAGGGGTTTTAGGGAAGTTGGAGGTTGAAGATTATTGCTGCTGGGATTAGGGTGTTCCTGCTGCTTGTTCCCATTGAGTTCTCCTGAGATTCAAATGGGATTTGAACAAAAGCCTCCTGGAGTAGGATTGGGGGCGGTGGATTATTGGAGATTGGACCAGAATGTGTTTGTAGAGGCCGGTGTGAGTTCGGGAATAAAGGATTGCTGTTTGAATCTACAAGGTGTGTGGTGGCTTGTGATTCTGTGCCAAGCCGTGTTTTATATATCCTAGAGATTAATGCTTTATTGCAGATACATGTGGTAAGATTTTTCCCCCAACTGTAGCTCTCCTCTTGTTTTTGATTTTTTCTTTGCTGAGAAAAAGATTTTTAATTTGAATTCATCCCATTTATTGAGCATGAAACACTTTATTTTTCTTTTCTTGTCACTGCCACAGAGCCAATCTGTACTATGCTCTGTTAATCTGAGCAGTCACTTTGCTTTGCTTTGAAATATTTATAGGCTGACAGTGTTCCAAACAGCAGGGAGATTTCTCATGATATCATGAATATGCCATGTTATGTACCAAGTATCTGTGGCATATAATTTTTAATTTATTATGTCTCAGCTTAATGGCTTCATGTAGCCATGTTGTGTCAGGTAAAAAAAAAAGTCCACTTGTTTTCTTCCACTAATTTTCCTATTTCAGTATTCAAGAGTTCTATGTTACACAAATATAACAATACAGTTCAGTAAACTTTTTCTTCAGACTACCTTTTTATGTAACCGACAACCTTTATCAGTTTTTAATAACATGTTTCTTATTTCTTTTTAAGATCTCATCAGAATGATTTTTAATATCTGTAACTTTACCAAAATTCTGATTTTTAAGATTTCCCTAACATACATCTGAAAATTACTCTAGTCTCTGACCATTATTCAGTTCCAAAGCCACTTTCTTGTTCTTATACTTACTGTGGCATCCCACTTAATGGTTTTAATCTGTCATATTGTAGGTAATTATACAAAAATATATAAACTGGGAAGCTTAAAAAAACTCATATTTTTCCCATATTCTCATATGCCAAAATTAGGTTCTAATAAGAGTTCTTTTTTGGGTTATGTTACTAGATCCCCACACAATTAAAAAAATCTCTATTCTTCTTCTTAGAGGAAAATTAATTCTATCAAATTAAGCTTTCATTTTATGACTGAACTTTTATATGATACTACTAGGTGTTAGAAATTCAACATATAAATTTTGCAGGGAGAAACAAAATTCATTTCAGAGCATTGACTTTCTGAAAAGTGCATAGCCCACATAATCAACAGAGTTTATAATAGTTTTTCAGAAACTATAGGAAAATAATAAAATATTTAAAGTTTAAAATAAGAAATTATTATTTTTCTTAAAGAAGAAGAGAGTGTAATTGCCTTTTGACAATTTTTTTTTGAAAACAATCATGAACTCTCAAAAGAAATGAAAGGAAAAAAAACTAGAACTTAAAATTTAACTAATCATATTTACTCATTGACCAATCTTAACAACACTAGAAATGACAAAGCCACACACATTTTACTTCCTGAAACAATATAGGAAGTAATGAGTATAATCTGTAATATATTTGTAGTCAGCTAAAACCATCTTTGAGCATAATTTACTCACTAATTCACTTGGAGGACACAAACATTTTTCATGAAATAATTTTTAAAAAATGCAACCATACAAATTCAGGTTATAGAAAAAAATTTAAAAATTAATAATATTTTTTAACAAATAAATTGCACTTCAAACAAAGTGGAAACCACAGTGAATTAAAGATATATAAACTAAACAAAATGAAGTAATTATAAAAAAATTAGAAAAAAAGTAAATACAAATAAAAAAGACAGGAATTATTGTTAAGCTATTGAGAGTTGTATACATAATATAGTTGTGCTTTAACAAAATAATAATTTTTTAAAGATGCAATGACAATAACAGAAAAAAATGACACCTGCTTGTTTATTTAAAAATTCTGGGAAAAAAAAAATTCTGGGGAAAAAACATATTATTGGATTTAAAGGTTGGAAAATGTTGATGACTGTTGAAGTTCAGAAAAAAAATTAATGGGTGTTACTTATATTATTCTCTCATTTTTAACCTTTATTTTATTTATTTTTATGTAGTACTGAGGGTTGAACCCAGTGCTTCACAAGCACTCCACTGCAGATTTACAACCCTATCCTCTCCATTATTCTCTTAACATAATATATATTAAACTTTTTTAAAAAAAATTTAAAAGTGTGTTGCAGCAAGAAAAAAAAGTGATTTGGTTCTTACTTCAATATGTTTTCCACAAAATATTTTATTTATGTATTTATTATTTTTAAATATATATATTTTTTACCATACCTGATTGGCCAAACAATGTCTGTCTTATTAAAATTTATTCACACAAACTGCTAAGTACACAAAATGATAAAATTTATTCTTCTTTTAAATCTCACGTCTTAACTATAGCAGCCATTTGTAAATTCATGTTTTTATCTTATGTGTGTGTAGCAAAAGTGTTTTCTCATTCTGTGGGCTGTCTTTTCACATTATTGATCATTTTCTTTGCTCAGAAGAAGCTTTTTTCAGGCTATGCTATTTTGCCTTTTATTGTTATGTATACTCAATTAATTACTGATGGGTCATACTAAAATTTTACCCTTAACCAAAATGATCATTTATGTTTTATACCTTACTTTATACCTTGGAAAAACTTTATATCTTCAATATTTGCAGTTCTTCCTCTACTATCAAGTTGTATTAACAAATTTTTTAAGGAACAATTGTTTTTCACATGCCTCATGATAGACAATTCTCTTTGTATTTTTCTCTTCTTCCTTAATTTCTACCATTCCTCTTATAAACGGGTTAAAGGTGTATACAAATAGAGATAAACAAAGAGTAGTAATATCTGTTCTTATTATAATAAATAAACTATTTTACCCCACCTCAAATCTCTCCACAGTGAGCTGAGTAAATTAAAATTGTCCTGGATCTAAAACTATTTTCTACTATTTTAAACATTGTTACAGATTCTCAATATATGACTAAACTTGTTCCTCATATTTTCATAGCTGTTTTATGCCCTCATTTGTATTCCAACTTACTACCTCTTTTTTTAAACCCTTTAAACACTCTTACAGCATTGCACATCTTTTTATTTCTTGCTCATATACCCAGCCACACCAGAATTCCTAAACCTTTGATGGAGGGTAATGCTATGCAGATGAAACTGTGAGATCCCTTTGTCCTTTGTTTTCAGATACTATAGAATTCCATTGATTTTTTTCATCAAAATGCTTAATCATTAATAAAGATGTTTTCTATCTCTTCAGAAAAGTCCCTTGCTATAGTTAACAACTGTTCTCAGTGTATACCCTTTGGGCCATATATGGGAGTCTGTAAATACACAAGGCTTACAGTCTAATACATTTTAACAAATCCATGTTACTTATTTCTCTTCTTTTCATCCATACTTCTTTTCTCATGTTTCTATTGATACTCATTCTAAGCTCATTTGGACTAGTGCCCAAAGTTCTTATAAGCCATCTACTTACATTTCTTATTTACCACTTTGTTTTGCCATCATGGGCAAGCCTATTTCTTTGAAAAAAAAAAAAACAGAAAAGCCCCTACATATACATATCATACTTTTGCACAGTGTTGTGACCAATAAAAGATAATTTTCAATCATAAAATTCCTTATAATTCTACAAGAAAACTTTTGGGTAATTGAGCACACTGTACTCTTAAAACTTGCCTTAAAAAATGAGGGGTGGGATCATTTTTTATCATATTAATAATGCTTTAAATATTGTTTTATTTATAGTCACACTCAACATGCAAAAAAAAAAAGTTTTTACTCACAATTGGTCATCTTATTTTGCTGAGAGCCACAGCCGAGTCAGAATGGCCTCTGGCATTTTGCCAATAGTATTGGTTGAGAGGCAAGCCGTTAAGATGATACTGGATTGATTCGATTGTATATTAGATCTTTACTATCCACCTTGGCCTGCTACTTTGGAGTTCTCGAGTGGATTCCCAGAGAGTTCCCATTGGTTGGGGAAGTGCGGGAGGAGGGATTTCTGGAAGAGGGATTTCCAGATGTTGGTTCCTGGAGGCACCGCGTGGCATGTGGGAGAATTCCCAGGGAGTGGGTGTGGAGTGAGCTGGTGGAGTTCAGAAATAAGGTTTGTTCCTGCTTCAGTGGCTTGTGATTTGTGCCCAGCCAGACTGCGGCATATGGTGGCCCGTGTGGGGAACGCCTGAAGCTCGGAGGTAAGCGAAATTGCTTGCCCCTGAGGAACTGCGAGAGAATGGGTGACCATTTCTAAAAACAATGTGTTCTTGTTTTGATTTGTTTTGTTTTTGTTTCGAGTTGCCTATCCCTAGAAATTTCTCAGGAAAACTGGAAAAAATGGTTGACTCAAGGTTTGAAGTTGTTCACCCCTGAGGAAAAGATAGAAATAGACCACAAATGCATGTGTCAAAAATAGGAAAATTGATACAACAATTTTTTTTTTTCTGTTTTTGTTTCATTCTATTTCATTTTTGTTTTGTGTTATCTTGTTGGGTTGCGTTATCTTTATAGTAGATTAGAAATTAGTAAAAAACAAACTGAAAGAGTGTTAAGTAAGTTGTTAGAGGTCCAGACTATGGTAGAAAACATGTTAGATCAAGCAAAAGAGAAGGTCTCTCGAGTTAGTCAGAAGAAGAAAATTTAAAGGAAGAAAGCTTAGAGGAGAAACACCTATCAGGGGGGAAGCTACAACAGGAGGCTGCTAATAACTCTCTTCTATCACCAGAGGGTGTAATTCAACCAACACTCCACCTATGCAGACAGCTGAGTGGCCCTCAACCCCCATAGTTGATAGATGGGATCCTGAGACAGGACCTCAAAGATTAGCAGGCCCTGTACTCTGAGCAGGCAGGAGGGCAGTGAATTCACCATGCTTTAGATTTCAAAACAGTGAAGTAGTTAAAGGAGGCTGTAACAACCTATGGTCATCAAGCACACTTCACTGTAAGCATGGTTGAATCCATTACCAACTTAGACATGACGCCAGCAGACTGGGCTAGCATGTGTAAATCTGTGCTAAATGGAGGACAATATTTGTTATGGAAGGTTGTCATGAGGAATTTTGCACAGAGACAGCTAGGCAAAATGCAACAGCTGGTTACCCTCAAAGAAATCTAGATATGTTCTTAGGAAACGGACATTATGAGGGTTAATGGCAATAAACTGAATATGATCCTGCTATATATACACAAATTGCTGCGGATGCAGTTAGGGCATGGAAAACTTTACAAGGACTTGGAGATTTACAAGGTCAACTGTCTAAGATAATACAAGGAGATAATGATCCTGAACCTTACCCTGAATTTGTAGATAGGCTTATTCAAACAGCTACCAGAGTTTTTGGGAATACAGAACAAGCAATGCCATTAATAAAACAAATGGCTTGTGAGCAAGCAAATCATTGGTGCATAGAAGTCATTAGACCATGGAAACATGGAGATTTAAACATATATATTAAATTATGTAGAGACATTAATGAACAAGGGCAAGTCTTGGCAGCTGCAGTACAACAGCCTTAAATGCCATGCCAAAAACATGCTACAATTGTGAACAAACAGGACATTTTAAAAGGAATTGCCCCATAGGAGGAGGGTTTAACAAAGCTAGGTATCAATGGAGTAGAAAACCGGGTATTTGCCCATGATGCCGTAGAGGGAGACATTGGGCTAATGAATGCCATTCTCAAACCACCATAGAGGGTGCTACAT
Source organism: Urocitellus parryii (assembly GCF_045843805.1). Taxonomy (NCBI): domain Eukaryota; kingdom Metazoa; phylum Chordata; class Mammalia; order Rodentia; family Sciuridae; genus Urocitellus; species Urocitellus parryii. Next base: position 4,188,694 of record NC_135548.1, read on the forward strand.
TATCAAAAAATGGACAAGGACCAGGTGTTTACCCACAATATCGTGGAGAAAGGCATTAGGCTCCATTGCCATAAAATGGACAGGGGGGACCAATGCTCCAGGTTCCACAACCACAAATATACGGGACACTGGAGGAACACAGAAACACCATGGAGGATTTGGCTCCACAGGTGTAGATTGGGCTATGCTGTCTTTAAATTTAGATTCTCGCCCCATGCCGAATCCTCTGGAACCTCTTTCTATAGTACTACTGGAAAATTTATCATGTAGGCTGGGTACTATTAATAACTGTGCTATTCTATCTCCTGGTGAAATTACTGATATACCGTTTGGAGAACTAGCTATAATTTTTATTTCAGCTTTATAATCGGGATCAATTACCCCAGGGATTTATCATAAGTCCTTTTAGAGTAGAAGAACTGCATCCTAACAATAAGTCTACTGTTCCTTTGGGAAGAGGTCCTTTTACTCCTGTGGGAATGATTTGAACTCCCATCTCTGGAGTTAGTACTGTTCTGGCAGAGGTGCAGATGTCCAACCCTGTGCTCCCTCTGGTTTGTCTGATGAGAGAGCTGATGGATAATGTGTCCTGGGCACTACTACCCTGATGGTGTGGCTGGGTTCCTCCATGGTGTTTCCTTCGGATTTAATTCAGTCTAGATACAGGTGCAGAACTTAGCATAATCTCTCATCAAGAATGGCCAAAACACTGGCCATTACAAAAAGCCACTCAAATGCTTCGAGGCCTAGGAGTGGCGACTAATCCCCATAGAAGTGCAATGGTATTAGATTGGAAGGATCCTGAAGGATGTGAAGGAACTATAGAGCCATATGTATTGATCATCTTCCTATAAATTTATGGTGACAAGATTTTCCAGATCAATTAGGTTTGACATTAACAAATAACATCAATCCAACTGCACCCACTATTATGGCTAAACTTGGTTTTAGGAAAGAAAAAAGATTAGGAAAACAAGAACAAGGTATAGCAGCACCAATTCAAATAGATCAATGAATAAATAGACATGGATTAGGTTTTCAGAAGGGGTCACTGAGACAATAAAAATTACTTGGAAATCAGAAAGACCAATATAGGTTCCTCAGTGGCCCCTGACTAAAGAAAAGATACAAGCAGCCCATGACCTGGTCAAACAACAATTAGCGGAGGGACATATACAACCTTCCATATCTCCCTATAATGCATCTCCCTATAATGCTCCCATTTGTGTCATTAAATAGAAATGTGGTAAATGGAGATTATTGCAAGATTTAACAGACATTAATAATGAGATGGTTATTATGGGACATGCTTAATCAGGGATTCCTCAATTGTCTTCCTTTGCAAAAACCTGGTATGCTTTAGTTATAGATATTAAAGATTGTTTTTTTCAATTCCAATTCATCCTGAGGATAGTCCACGTTTTGCATTTACTATCCCTGCACTCTAAATCATGAAAGTCCTGATCGGAGATATGAATGGAAAGTTCTTCAATGGATGGCTAACAGCCCAACTATGTGTCAAATTTATGTTAGATAAAGCAATCCACCCACTTAGAAATCAAAATCCTGAGCTACAAATATTTCACATTATGGATGATGTATTATTAGCACATGAAGATAAAAACACATTGCTAGAATGTTATGTCACACAAACTTATTTAAAAATTATGATCTAGAGATAGCAATAGATAAAGTACAATTAAATTTTCCAATTAATTATTTAGGAGTTATATTATCCTCAACCATGGTCCCTCCACCAAAAATTCAAATACGAGTAGATCAACTCAAATCTCTTAACGACTTTCAAAGTTATTAGGAGACATAAATTGGGTAAGTCCATATCTAGGCATACCAACAGGAGAGATGGGACCTTTATTTGATATCCTAAAAGGTCCATCAGATCCAAATTCATCCCGAATGTTAACGCCTTAAGCAAGAAAGGCATTAAAAATCATTGAAACATATATGGAAAATATGCATTTGGATAGAATTGATATGTTTGTTTTATTATTTATTGTAATACCAACAAAAAATATTCCTACAAGAGTATTTTGGCAAGATGGTCCATTATTATGGATACATTTATGTTATTCTCCTAACACTATTCTTACTAGGTATCCTGAGGCTGTAGGATAATTAATACTCAAAGGAATAAAAGCAGCAAAGGGAGTGTTTGAAATTTCTCCCAATAAAATTATTACTCCATATACTATGGATCAAATTGATGAGTTAGCTAATGAGTTAAATACTTGGGCAATAATCATACACAAATCTAATGTTTCATTTGATAACCACTTACCATCTGATCCTTTATTGTCTTTTCGGTCTTCGCATCCTGTAGTTTTTTCAAAAATGACAAGAAAAACACCTATCATGAATCCTCCAAATATATTCACTGATGAATTTACAAAAATGTTTTAAAATAACTTATTAAGGCAAAAGGATGGAACTGGAAAGGGGTATATACCCCCCAAAGGTAAACTTAAAATAACCCTTTTTACTCTAAACTTTTTAAATTTGGATTCATCAGGCTTAGTGCTGCAGAAAGGCATATGTGTCCAAAAAATGTACATAAGCTCAAGGTACTTTGGAAGGATATTCTAACAGGACAATGGAAAGGTCCTGACCCAGTGATTGTCTGGAGTTGGGGGTCTGTTTGAGTGTTTCCACAAGGAGAACAACAGCCGATTTGGATTTCAGAGAGATTAACTAAGGTCCTGACCCACTGATTGTCTGGATTCAGGGTTCTGCTTGTGTGTTTCCACAGGGAAAACAGCAGACGATTTGGATTCCAGAGAGATTAACCAAAGCGATTTCTACAGACCAAAAAGAAGATGATTTGACTCAAACCCATAACAGCTGATATCCTGAGCTCCAGCTTGGCTATTCTTACATCTGCAACAGTGATTCTCTGACACCTGGAGGCTAATGAATAATGAACACCATTAAGGCCTATTTCAAATGTAAAAAACCTTGAGGCTTGCTTGTGGGAATACCTTTAGACCCATATGCAAGTTATACAAAAATAAGATGGGATATCCAAAAAAGAGTCAAACCCGGGTGGTAGCCAGGATGTCTTTTATCAATATCTATTTTATTATTGCCCTTTCCCACATCATAAAGTTCTATTTTATTTTTTGAGCTCATATAGACCTAGATTAATGTTTTTCTGATGAGATTTATTGTTTGACTGTAGAGTTTTTAAACATTGCAATGGAGATGTCACCTGTGTAAAGCTACAAGGCTTTTACTATTGTCTTATGTGTTGTATGTTATGTGTTCACACTTGTGTTTTGTGATGTATGTCTATATACTTTAAATTGGGTAAACAGCTGTTGAGGATTGTTTTAATAATGTGGACAAAAAAGGAGTTTAACAGATCTGTTTGTTTACTTTCACCTTTCCTGCTGCAGTCTGGCTGGGCACAATTCAGGAGCCACTTGGCAAAAGAAACTAACTTTATTTTTAGAACTACAAATGCCAAACAAACAGCTCCTCAGGAAAAGAAACACTCAGAGCCCAACTGCCACCACCGGCTTCCACAAGCCTCTCACCCACGTAAACCTCACCACCTCCCACAATCCTCCTTGAGGCCGATTGGCTGGGTCACAGGGGCGGAGCCAAAGAAGTCCCCCAATGAGCAGTTCCGTAGTCTGAAGGGCAGGGAAACAGCCCAATGAATATCACCGCAGAGGAGCCAATCAGCTAGATGTTGCTGGGGCCAATGTGAGCCAATCATCAGCTGGCAGTCTGAAGGGCAGGGAAACAGCCCAATGAACAGCACTGCAGAGGAGCCAATCAGCTAGATGTTGCTGGGGCCGCTGAGAGCCAATCATCAGCCGGCAGCTGGAAGTTTGCTGGCAGCTGGAAGTTTGCTGGGCCCGTTTGGCTGTGGCTCTCAACATCTCCCCCTCTCTGTTTAAACAACAAGCATGTGGCTTAGGGACCGTGCCTGCCTTAGGATGTCCAATATGGTCCTTACCCGTCTTCGGATGAGCTGACCTCAGGGCGTCAGCCTCCTGTCTTAGGTTGGTACCATTGTAATTGGATCTTACCCGTCATTGACTACCAGTCCAGTATACAGCCACACGTGTGGGAGGTACCAGTGGGGGGGGGTGAGGTTCTTTGCCTCACCTCTGTTGGCCCCCAAATTTTAGCTGAACGATCATGACAAGCAGAAGGGAGGAAGATATACCAAGCCAACTGATGGCTCCTTTTGGGAAAATTGTACCACCGATGACATCATCAGCAAAAATACTCCAACACTACCACAAGTCGCTGCACCAGCAGATAGTTCACAAAGAATACAAGTGACTTCATAATGCACACAAGTGACACATAGTTTAGGCAAGTTCTGTAAGCGGTTCAGTGATGGCTATTGCAGAAACTGTAGATTAGTTTTATCTTTGTCTTCACCGGCACAGGGATGAAGATAGGAATTCTGGCAATAACGGCTAAAGAAAAAATTATGTAACATTCCAGAAGGTACTAAAAGAAAAAAATTTTCTTAGCAATTTACATTGTCTTCACTGGCACTGGGATGAAGATAGGAATTCTGGCAATAATGGCTAAAGAAAAAATTGTGTAACATTCCAGAAGGCACTAAAAGAAAACAATTTTCTTAACAATTTACATTATCTTCACCGGCACTGGGATGAAGATAGGAATTTTGGCAATAATGGTTAATATTAATAATTGTGTAACATTCCAGAAGGCACTAAAAGAAAACAATTTTCTTAACAATTTACATTATCTTCAAGAGAATTATTAAATATAATGAAAAGGAAAGGTGAAAGTAAACAAACAGATCTCTTAACCTCCTTTTTTCTTCACATATTAAATCAATCCTCAACAGTTGTTTACCCAATTTAAATTAAACCATTTAAATCACGTGAATAAAAAAATTTTTTTTTGGATCCATTTTTTCATGAGCTCTCATCATATATGATATATGGACATACGTACATTCAAACATATAACACAAAACACAAGTGTGCACACATAATATAATACATACAACACATAACATAATAGTAAAGGCCTTATAACTTTTTATAGGTGAAATCTCCATTGCAATGTTTAAAAACTCTATAGTCATAAAAAAAATTTGAACTGATCAGCAAAACATTAACCTAGGTCTGTATGAGCTCAAAAAACAAAATAGAACTTCATGATATGGGAAAGGGCAATAAAAAAACAGATATTGAAAAAAGCATCCTGGTTCTGTCGCAGATGTAAGGATAGCCAAATTGGAGTTTTGGATATCAGCTGTTATTGATTTGAGCGAAATCATCTTCTTTTTGGTCTGTAGAATTCGCTTTAGTTAATCTCTCTGGAATCCAAATTGGCTGCTGTTCTTTCTGTGGAAACACACAAACAGACCCCTGACTCCAGACAATCACTGGCTCAGGATTTTAGTTAATCTCTCCGGATTCCAAATCAGCTGCTGTTCTTCCTGTGGAAACATACAAACAGGCCCCCGACTCCAGACAATCACTGGATCAGGACCTTGGTTAATCTCTCTGGAATCCAAATAGGCTGCTGTTCTTCCTGTGGAAACACACAAACAGACCCCCGACTCCAGACAATTACTGGGTCAGGACCTTTCCATTGTCCTGTTAGAATATCCTTCCAAAGTACCTTGGGCTTATGTACGTTTTTGGACACATATGCCTTTCTGCAGCACTAAGTCCTGATGAATCCAAATTTAAAAAGTTTAGAGTAAAAAGGGTTATTTTAAGTTTATCTTTGGGGAATATATACCCCTTCCCAATTCCCTCTTTTTGCTTTAATAAGTACATTTTAATAGTTTGATGAGCTCTTTCAACTATGCCTTGTCCCTGTGGATTGTATGGGATTCCTGTTATATGAGTAATGCCAAATGATGAGCAAAATTGTTTAAAAGAAGTAGACGTACAACGAGGGGCATTATCTGTTTTTAACTGTTTTGGAATGCCCACAGTGGCAAAATTTTGTAAGCAATGAGCTATAACATCTTTAGTTTTTTCTCCGGCATGAAGGGAGCCCATCAAAAATCCAGAAGAAGTATCAACTGTAACATGCAAATATTTTAATTTTCCAAATTCTGGCAAGTGTGTGACATCCATCTGCCAAATATGGTTAGGTAGCAGTCTTCTAGGATTGACTCCAAGATTAACTTGTGGTAAAAAGGTCACACAATTTTGACATTGTTTTATTATTTGTCTAGCTTGTTCCTTAGTTATTTTAAAACGCTTTTGTAAAGTATTAGCATTGACATGGAACCTTTTATGAAAATTTATAGCTTCTTCTAGTATAGAGAAAATATGTATGTCATGTGTAGTTTTATCTGCTAAATCATTGCCCAAACTAAGGGCTCCAGGCAATCCTGTATGTGCCCTGATATGTCCTATAAGGAATGGATCTTTTCTGTCCCAGATTAAACTTTGTATAGTGGAAAACAAAGAGAAAACAGTAGAAGAAGGGGAAATCCTACCAGCATCTTCAAGGGATAATATAGCATTAACTATATACTGACCATCAGAAAATAAATTAAATACAGAATCTTTAAACATCACAAAAGTTTGTAATAGTGCATTAAGCTGTACCTTTTGAGCTGATTGTTTGGGTACTAAATATGTAAAAGTTCGATCAGGTGTAACTATTGCTGCTGTACCATTATTTGACCCATCAGTGAATATATTTGGAGCATTCATGATAGGTCTTTTTCTTGCCATTTTTGGAAAAATTACAGGATGCAATGACCAAAAAGACAATAAAGGATTAGATGGTAAGTGGTTATCCAATGAAACATTAGATTTGCACATGATTATTGCCCAAGTATTTAACTCATTAGCTAATTCCTCAATTTGATTCATAGTATATGGAGTAATAATTTTATTGGGAGAAATTCCAAACACTGCCTTTGCTGTTTTTATTCCTTTGAGTATTAATTGTCCTACAGCCTCAGGATACCTAGTAAGAATAGTGTTAGAGAATAACATAAATGTATCCATTATAGTGGACCTTCTTGCCAAAATACTCCTGTAGGAATATTTTTTCTTGGTAGTACAATAAATAATGAAGGCAAACTTATATCAATTCTATCCAAATGCATATTTTCCATATATGTTTCAATGATTTTTAATGCCTTTCTTGCTTCAGGCGTTAACATTCGGGGTGAATTTGGATCTGATGGACCTTTTAGGATATCAAATAAAGGTCCCAATTCTCTTGTTGGAATACCTAGATAAGGCCTTATCCAATTTATGTCTCCTAATAACTTTTGAAAGTCGTTAAGTGATTTGAGTTGATCTACTTGTATTTGAATTTTTGGTGGAGGGACCATGGTTGAGGATAATAGAAGTCCCAAATAATTAATTGGAAAATTTAATTGTACTTTATCTATTGCTATCTCTAGATTATAATTTTTAATAAGTTTGTAAGAGTGGCATAACATTCTAGCAAGGTTTTTTTAGCTTTGTGTGCTAATAATATATCATCCATATAGTGAAATATTTGTAGCTCAGGATTTTGATTTCTTATTGGCTGGATTACTTTGTTAACATAAATTTGACACATAGTTGGGATGTTAGCCATCCCTTGAGGTAGTACTTTCCATTCATATCTTTGATCAGGACCTTCATGATTTAGTGAAGAGATAGTAAATGCAAAACATGGACTATCCTCAGGATGAATTGGAATTGAAAAAAAACAATCTTTAATATCTATAACTAAAACACACCAAGTTTTTGGCAAAGCAGACAATTGAGGAATCCCCTATTGAGCAGGTCCCATAATGACCATTTCATTATTAATGGCTCTTAAATCTTGCAATAATCTCCATTTACCAGATTTCTTTTTGATGACAAAAATGGGAGTATTATGGGGAGATACAGAAAGTTGTATATGTCCCTCCGCTAATTGTTGTTTGACCAGATCATGGGCTACTTGTATCTTTTCTTTAGTCAAGGGCCACTGAGGAACCCATACTGGTCTTTCTGATTTCCATGTAATTTTTATTGTCTCAGTGTCCCTTTGTGAAAATCCAACCCATGTCTGTCTGTTCCTAGATTTATTTGTATTGGTGCTGCTATACCTTTTTCTTGTTTTTCTAATCTTTTTCCTTTCCAAAAACCTTGTCTAGCCATAATAGTGGGTGCATTTTGATTGATATTATTCGTTAATGTCAAACCTAATTGATCTAAGACATCTCGTCCCCATAAATTTACAGGAAGATGATCCAATACATATGGCTGTATAGTTCCTTCACATCCTTCAGGATCCTTCCAATCTAATACAATTGCACTTCTATTGGGATTAGTCGCCACTCCTAGGCCTCGAAGTGTTTGAGTGGCTTGTTGTAATGGCCAATGTTTTGGCCATTCTTGATGAGAGATGATGCTAAGGTCTGCACCTGTATCCAGTAGCCCATTAAATTCATGTCCTTGAATATTTAGTTTTAGCATGGGGCGAGAATCTAAATTTAAAGAAAGCATAGCCCAATCTGCACCTGTGGAGCGTAATCCCTTGGAACTTCTTTCTATAGCATGACTGGAAAATTTATCATGTAGGCTTGGTGTTATTAGTAACTGTGCTCTCTATCTCCTGGTGAAATTACTGATATACCCTTTGGAGAACTGGCTATAATTTTTATTTCACCTTCATAATCAGGATCAATTACCCCAGTACTTATCAAAAGTCCTTTTAGAGTAGAAGAGCTGTGTCCCCATAATTAGCCTACTGTTCCTTTGGGAAGAGGTCCTTTCATCCCTGTGGGAATGATTTGAACTCCCATCTCTGGAGTTAGTACTGATTTGGCGGAGGCACAGATGTCCAACCCTGAGCTCCCTCTGGTTTGTCTTATGAGGGATCTGATGTCCTGGGCACTACCCTGATGGGGTTTCTGGGGTTGCTGGTTTCCTCCAGTGCTCCGTATATTTGTGGTTTGGGGCCCTGGAGCATTGGGGCCCCCTGTCCATTTTTTGGCAACGGAGCCTGATGCCTTTGTCCACGATATTGCGGATAAACACCTTGTCCTTGTTCGTTTTTTGATAATGGAGTACCCTCTATGGTGGTTTGAGAACTGCATTCATTAGCCCAATATAATGGAGTACCCTCTATGGTGGTTTGAGAACGGCATTCATTAGCCCAATGTCTCCCTCTACGGCATCATGGGCAAATACCTGATATTCTACTCCTTTGATACCTAGTTTTGTTAAACCCTCCTCCTATGGGGCAATTCCTTTTAAAATGTCCTGTTTGTTCACAATTGTAGCATGTTCTTGGTCTGGAATCTAAAGCCTGTTTTACTGCAGCTGCCACAATTTGCCCTTGTTCATTAATGTCTCTGGCATCTAAAGCCTGTTTTACTGCAGCTGCCATGACTTGCTCTTGTTCATTAATGTCTCTACATAATTTAATATATGTGTTTAAATCTTCCTGTTTCCATGGTCTAATGATATCTCTGCACCAATGATTTGCTTGGTCATAAGCCAGTTGTTTTATTAATGGCATTGCTTGTTTTGTATTCCCAAAAACTCTGGTAGCTGTTTGAATAAGCCTATCTACAAATTCAGCATAAAGTTCATTAGCTCCTTGTATTATCTTAGATAATTGACCTTGTAAACCTCCATGTCCTTGTAAAGTCTTCCATGCCTTAACTGCATCTACAGCAATTTGTAAATATACACCAGGATCATATGCAAGTTGTTGCTGCCGATCCTCATAAGGTCCCTTTCCTAACAACATATCTAGATTTCTCTGAGGATAACCAGCTGTTGCATTTTGCCTAGCCGTCTCCTTGCAAAATTCCTCATTGGCAACCTTCCATAACAGGTATTGTCCTCCAGTTAACACAGCTTTACAAATATTAGCCCAATGTGCTGGTGTCATGTTTAAGTTGGCTGTGGCTCTCAACACTTTCCTTTTCATTATATTTAATAATTCTGTTCAGGATAATGTAAATTGTTCAGAAAATTGTTTTTTTAGTACCTGTTGGAATGTTACATATTTTTTTTTTTTTTAGCCATCATTGCCAGAATTCCTATCTTCATCCCAGTGCCGGTGAAGACAAAGATAAAACCAAACTACAGCTTCTTCAATAGTTATCACAACAAACTGTATAAACTGATGCATCAATGAATAACTCAACAAGTAATGCTCAATCAACGATCGATTTACTTTGGGAGGAAATGGATATATTAATGGATTCCTCTGCTTTGAACTGCTTGCAGAACTTGCCTGGACTATGTATCACTTGTATGCATTATGAACTATCTTTTGATGCAGCGAATTGTGGTAGTGCTGGCGAATTTTTGCAGATGGTGTCATAGGTGGTACAATTTTTCCAAAATTTTTCCATTTGGCTTGTTGTCATGGCATTTTGCATCCTCCTTCCTCCTGCTAGTAACGGTCTAAAATTTGGGGGCCAACAGAGGTGAGGCAAAGAACCTCACTCCCCCACTGGTTCAAAGGCCTATCCACAAGTATGGCTGTATTTTGGACCGGTAGTCAGTGATGGGTATGATCCAACTGCAGTGGTACCAACCTAAGACAGGAGGCTGACGCCTTGAGGTTAGCTCATCTGATGACAGGTAAGGACCATATGTAGTATTGGACAGCCTAACACGTCGGTCCCTAAGCCACATTGCTTGTTGTTTATTCAAACAGAAGGGGGGAGATGCTGAGAGCCACAGCCAAGTTGAAATGGCCCCTGCCATTTTGCCAATAGTATTGGTTGAGAGGCAACCATTAAGATGATGCTGGATTGATTCAGTTGTATATTAGACCTTTACTGTCCGCCTCGGCCTGCTACTTTGGAGTTCTTGCACTACTTTGGAGTTCTCTCGCTACTTTGGAGTTTTTGTGGGGATTCCCGGAGAGTTCCCATTGGTTGGGGAAGTGCAGGAGGAGGGATTTCTTGAAGAAGGATTTCCGGGTTTTGGTTCCTGGAGGAGCCGCGTGGCATGTGGGAGAGTTCCCGGGGAGCGTGTGTGGAGTGTGCTGGTGGAGTTCAGAATTAAAGTTTCTTCCTGCTTCAGTGGCTCGTGATTTGTGCCCAGCCAGACTGCAGCAGCTTTGGATATATATCTTTTTTCCCCCAAATAGCCAATACAAAAAATTTATGTAAACTATAGGGCTCCACTATACCCAGGATGATAAGACCCTATGCCTCTTATCACATAAGTAAAAGGATAGATTGCTGAGATGCTTACACAAACTGGTCCAGATTGGATTCCAGCTCAAAGCATGAGACTGCCAAAGTCTGGCTCCAATGGGGGGAGTGATGGTCCAGAGGGTTCTGAAGGAGGAGTGGTGCCAGCAAAAGAAGAAGAGTTGGGATGACAAGTTGCAAATTATGAGCAGCTTCCAGAAGACATCTCTGCTGCCTCTGAAGGGATCTTTATTTTTATGCCTTTTTCACAGATGTCTTTCCAGGTAGTTAATGAATAGCTTTAAAGCCTCAAACTTTTTTGATTTACATAATTTTCAAGAGTTGCCATCTTTCTGACATACATTGATTACCTAAGATATTGAATATATTGTTCAAAATATTTTCCTATAACCTTAGCCAATCATGATTAAGCTTTTAGGTTTTTATCTCAATCACTAGGTACTAGGCAACATAACTAGACTACATCTCCTCACCTATTATTCACTTCTAACTTTAAAGCACACCTATAATTATTTTATTAACCTTTAACTTTAAAGCATACTTACAATTATTGTAAGATTTCTTACTTCTAAACTAAAATCCCAGTAAAACACACTTAACGTAGTGAAAGTCTATTATTTAAAAGCCTACACTCTTAAGTGCCTCTAAAATATATCTATGTTAATTTTACATTATTTTATTTTTAATTTCCAAGATAATTTTCTTTTTTCATATGACCTATTCAACTGCTTTCTTAAAGAACTTTCTTGATCCTTGGTCAAAGCACATCAATTCTTATGTCTTTGTAATCTTTAACTAAGGGGCATGTTTTATACCTCAATCCATTTGTCATTTATATTAACCATGTGTTTTCCATTTTCATCATAAGTTTCTGTGTAAGGCAAAGGGTCTATTGGTTGGGGGAATGTATTTTTATTAGCTGCTTGTCCTCAAGGGTGATACCATAAGCTACATATGTTTGTTGCAGCAATTGTTTTTCTGTAGCTAGGCTGTTGTACAGGTTGTGGCTTTAGGATGGGATTGGGGGTGGGGCTAGTGTAAATCCTTAACCATGGGATAAATATTTCTTGTTATTTAAACTTGAAGAATAACATTATTGTTTGTATCCTGAGAAATATTGAAACGCACCTCATGGCATGTCTCAATTTTAATCTTGGTCTCATTCTGGGAATTTTCCTGCAAACTAGAGCAGTACATACTTTTATTATTGATAGACTATGCCCTGTTATCCATATCATGAGTATTATAAACAAAACACTTCACATGCCTAATGGTTCTAGATGGTACTACCCTGCTGCAGCATCACTCGCGCTGTGACCCTGTCAGACAGTGGGTGCAGGGTCACCGTCACCATGAGACCTATTTTGAAGATGACCTTAGGTGTGTGCTTAAGCAACTCCATTTTTAAAACTGCAGTTTGAAACCTGAAGTCTCACCAGTCACACTTAATGAAACCTTCCAGTATGGATCTCAGAAAAGTCACTTCCCCTCACTCTGGTAAACAGAGTGAAGCCCCTGGCAGGCTGTCCTCACCAGATAAGAGAGAAAGGGGAGAAGATCAGGGTGGAGACCAAAGACCAGATGTTTCTGACTCCAGGGTAAATGATGTCATGGAGAAATCTGAAGGTAGCTGATAAGGATTGAAAGGGAGGTCAAAAGCCCCCAAATTTAGTATAAATAATAGAGCTAACAAACAGGGATTCAGCCAGCCAAAACAAGGATGCATTCAAGCTGAAGAGCCTGATGAGGATTTAGACTGATATTCCATCACTTATCATTATTTTCCTGATCCTATGCATGATCCTACCGCCCTCAAACTCTACAACTTCATCTGGGCCATTGTGAGAGCTGCAACTTTTCCATACAACCCTCTTCTCAACTGGTCATCCACTGCATTCCAGGAGAAGCCTGCCTCTGTTCCAGACCTGATCACTGCAGTTGATTGAGTATGCATCTGCTGAACATAAAACCTAAGGCTTAAGACTTTTGAACTTAGCACACAGAGGAAATGTCTGTCATTAGCCTCTCAGGGTTAGGTGTCTTTGCAGTGCTTAGAATTAATCTAGAATTGTTTGCAGTGAATTAATTAATCTAGAATTATTTGCTGTGAATTGATTATGTCTATTGCAGTGCCTAGCATTAAGAATCATTGTGTTCTTGATTAAGAACCTATGGAGTAAAATTGTATATAGTAATTTGAGTGAGTAAAGCATTGAAAATTGCAGAAGCATGTGGACATTATTTATTTCTCTTTTTTCGAATATATCACAATTTTGCTCCCTTGTGACACCTATCAATTATGAATGGAAATAGGGAGTTCCCAACTTGATCCCAAGTTTTGTTTAATTATGGATGAGTAGAATCCCACCAAATAAAAGGACTATCATCACTCTCCTTGAAAGGGAAGATACACTAAAAGAGGATCCAAAGCTACTAGACTTCCAATGACTTGGGGAGATACAAAATCATTAACAGCATCAGCTCAACAGCTTTGGCATAAATTGGGTTAAATTGTACTCCAAAAAACGTAGTTACTGCTTTAATTAAATAACTCACACAAAACTCTGTAAATGCTGTGGTTGTAACAATAATCTTATTCTGTTGTTGTAACCCTGCTATGGAACTGAAGAATAAATAAGTCAGTATAGTCAGACTCCTTAACTCCTAAAATCCATTATAATAATACGTTCATTTGGCTAAAATTGTTATACACCTACAAAAATGACTCATGGTACCCATCATTGTCTTAACAGGGTAACAGTATTCTTACCATCCCTAAAGGACTTAAAAGGCCATCATCCTGCATAATGTATTAATAAAAGAAGTATTTCCTTTGAGAAAAACTGTGATGATATAGTGAGGCTTGTCTCTAAGGCAAAATTTGATGCTTTGCCATTTTTCTTAGTTGGTGTCCCTGGACTGGCTGTTGGAGCTTACAGAACCACTATAAAACTGGACTGTGCTCTGGTAAATAATATTAACCATACCTCTATGGCAATTAATATGCTTCATGAACAACAAAGACAATACCATCAATCTATATTTGACAATTGGGCTACAACTTATTGTTATTATTAGATCATAAAAAATGTCAGGACTTAAGTGACAATAGTAATTCTATTTTAAAAAGTTAAATTACTTTAATTTTATCATTGATAAGGTCCAACCATATGATGAATGTTTAGACTGATTTTTTTTGGATGGCTAACTTCATGATTACCCAACTTTACTTGGGTCAAACAATTATTCATAGGTAGATGTTTACTAATACTGGGATTGTGGTGTTGTACTTGCTGTTGTCAACACCTACCTTATTTTTTGCCTCCACCAACATTAAGAAGAAGACAAATATTATTCATCGAAAAGGACTTTAAAAAAAGAGAAAGTGGATCTGTAGGAGTTCTGTGTTTGCCATTGGAGTCCCTTATGACCTCATGGCTGTGGCATGATTGGTGCCCAGTAAAGTTTGTGTGCAAGGGCATAGAATGCCTTCTTGCAATGGTAATGCCCTCCATGCTAGCTGCCCTCCAGCTTCAACCTTAATCTTAGGCAAATAACTCCTGAAAATAAAGAAATTTACTTATTTGGTAACTGCAATGTTTCACCAAGCTCTGGTGCTCCTGGAGCTGCCGATCTAACAGTAACTTCAAACAATGGATCTTTTTGAGAACTGCACAAGCTTCTAACATTGCATACTGTGATTATGAAATTTAACTTCAGAATAAGCAACTTTACTGATACTCTAAATAATAACCTGGTTATTAGTACTAATGACCTAATGTAACTAGTAATATAAATAAATGTGACTGCCTGGAAAAAAGAGCCATTCTGTCACCTTCCTTGCCCATTGTCTTTGTGTCTTCTTTCTTTGAGATTAAACAAACAAACAAACAAACACCATTTGACCCAGCTATCTCACTACTTTGGGTATCCAAAGGACTTTTTGTCAGATATGAGAAAAATTATGCCTGTTTATTTTCTTGCACCAAATGCATGAAAAAATTTTTCATTCTTTTAACTTCAGTCTGTTTGTATCTTGGCTATAGATGACTCTCTTTAAAACAGCATATAGTTCAATTTTTTCCTACTTATTCTACTAATATGCATTTTTTAGTATCCCAGTTCTTTAGGAACAAAGTTGTATAGCACAAAAAATTTGCAAAGGGGGGTGTCTTTAGAACTTCCAGCTAACAGGATTTTGACAAGCATCATACAAAGGCAGCTAGTAGGTTAATAATCTACACGGCATGATATTTCCAGACAGGGAGTAAATTCAGATCCCAACAATAGAATTTATGAGGTTCCATTGAAGTTCCAAAGGGGATTGTTATCTAGTCATGGAAAGCCAGGTATGAGTGAGTTGAAGGCATGGACAGGAATTCCAAAAAAGTTTAGAAATCACAGTAATTTATAGTAAAACAGAAATTAACTTTTCATGGATTTGTGATAAGATGGATCCCAATCTTAAGATAGAATTAGATTGTGTTCATCAGTTTTCTTTACTATTTTTGCTTGTTTATCAAAGTTTTCTTTCATCTTCTAAAATACAAGCCTTAACTTTTTTCTTAGACATTCTTTTGGTGCTTTGAACATTTTGATAATTAATTTTTTTAAAATTTCTTTGGTTTTTAATATACTCAATAATAAATGTAATCCTTTTGGGGGGTCACTGAATTTTTTTTGGGGGGGGGATTTGTTTGTCTATTTTTAATGTTCTCAGAGGCCTTGTCTTGACAAAAGCTTAAATATATTCCTCTATCTCTTTTTTTATAGGTACTTTTTTGAATAGGCATTTTATAAAAAGAAGAATCTTGCTTGATAATAAAAAATATGAATAATCACTTGAAAGAATATTTTTACTACCTTACACCTTCATTCCTAGATAAATATTTGTCAAAATTGCAAGTTAGTTTATACCAAAGAAGCATAAGAACAGTATACTAAAAAGGCATAAGAACATTCATAATAGCTATCTTTATAATAACAAAGAATAAAGCAATATAAAAAAACTTGGAATCCACCCAAACATTCATTAACAATAGATTATGTAAAGAAAAGCCAAAAAACATTCAAAATAGTTATCTTTATAATAATAAAAAAATCCAAAACCAAAAAACCCGGAAACCACACAAATATCCACTAATAGTTGAATAGATAAGTAAATTGTGTTAAATGAATATAATTGGTTACAGTGAAACAATAGAAATGATTAAGCTACTGCTATACATTAATAATATAAACATAAGTACTTTTATGTGTAATTATCTTTTTTTCCCTGAGGCTTTTCTCTGTTTTTAATGTATGGGTAGATGTTAAGGTTGGAGTCTGAGTTCCCTTTTAGATTGTTCCTCCTTGAGTTCTTATTGTTAGTTGGGGATTTTTATCTCCTCTCCTCTTTTTTAAAAAATAATTTTAGAGCATGTTTAGTTTATCAGCATAATCTTTAATCTGTATATTTTCATCCCTCTAGGTTATCAGTACCTCACAAAATGGGAACAAAATAAGCAATTGTAATTATTTTTGCAAAGAGCAAAGAGTAAACAGTGTTAAATTAAATACTCAGATCCTATTATGGTGTCTTCAAAATTAATTACCACCAATAAAGAAAACTGGTGGTAATTCAGCAACTGCCAGCAGTGAAAACAATAATCTTAAAGTAGCTCTGTCTTTGAAGCAAGTAGCAGATGTCAAGTGTTTAGTTCTCAATAGTAATAATTGTGTTAGTATTAGTGGTGGGGGGCAGGAACTACATAAACCAATTTGTTTGTAAAAATGTTAAAGCCAAACTTTGATAGGGGAAAAGAAAATGTGTCAGAAAGTTATAAAATAGTTTTATGATTTCAGGAAGTAAAAAGAGAATGCTAAAGAGTTGTAGCTGGTATTGTTCATACAGAGGCAGTTGTAGCTGGTATTGTTCATACAGAGAATGCTAAAGAGTTGTAGCTGGTATTGTTCATACAGAATAGGTTTTGGGAGAGGAGAGAGAATAATAGAATTTGGCTGTTAACAGAAAAGAGAGAAACAAGAGGAAAAAAAGTCTTAAAAATAATTAAAAATGAAACCAATATGTACAATCCAATGAACCCCAAATTTTAGAAAACATTGATAGAATAATTATATTTTCAAAAAATGTTAAATATGAGAAAGAAAAAAAGACAAATATTTGTTTACACTATATTCATGAAATGATCAGAGCAGTCAGAATAATCAGAATAGGCTCACACATTCACCCACATACATATGTGTGCATGCATATACACTGAAGGAATAAGAGGTATGAAATGATTTAAAGAAAAAGGGGTGGACATTGTTGTCTTCTTCCTGTTTTTGTGTTGCCAAATTACCAGTTAGAGAAGCCTAATATTAAAGCTATTCGATATAAGATTCAATTTTCCTTAGTACCAGTATGAAATGAAATTGGTAAAGATGTATAGTCAGTTTGCATTTTGACTCTCTGATAATTTTGGTGCACTCACAGTGTTGGAGGAGATACAGATGAGGATAGCAGGAGAATGAGGTTAAGAAATTAATTCTATAAAATTGTCCCACTGTGTTGAATCCCACATGATTTCTTTTCCAAGAAGCCATTTACCTGCACTTCTGTCTGTTCTAATTGAACAGGCTATATAACTTTCCTCAGCAAATTGTCTGTTCACTATGGGACAAATGTAGGCATAAGATAATGTCAATGGAAGGAACCCAAGAGATTTTTTTGTGACATATCCTGAAACTCTGAGAAATAAAAGCAATCTTTTCTAACCATAAAATCTGTAAGACTGTATAATTGGAAATCTATTTAGAGCTGGGTGTGATGGTGCAAATCTGTAATACCATAGATTCAGGAGACTGAGGCAGGAGCATCATCAGTTCAAAGCCAATTCAAAACAGCAAAAGTAAGGCTGTTGAGAGCCACAGCAAAAGGGGCCCCAGCAAACTTCCATCTGCCAGCAAACTTCCAGCTGCCAGCTGATGATTGGCTCACAGTGGCCCCAGCAACATCTAGCTGATTGGCTCCTCCACGGGGCTGCTCATTGGGGGACTTCTTTGGCTCCACCTACGCAACCCAGCCAATCGGCCTCAAGAGCAGGAGGATTGTGGGAGGTGGTGAGGTGGTGTGGGGGAGAGGCTTGTGGAAGCTGGTGGTGGCAGTTGGGCTCTGAGGGTTTTTTCCTGAGGAACTGTTTAGCTTGGCGTTTGTAGTTCTAAAAATAAAGTTAGTTTCTTTTGACAAGTGGCTCCTGAATTGTGCCCAGCCAGTCTGCAGCATAAGGCAATAGGCAACACAGTGAGATCCTGTTTATAAATTACAAAATAAAAACTATAGCTGGGGATATGTCTTAGTGGCCAAATGCCCCTTTGTTTAATCACAGGCCCCCCCTGCCAAAAGAAAATCAAATTAAAGCCAGTTAGCATGGGCTAAGGAAACTTAGAGATGTCATGTTAGAGACTTAAAAATATGAAAGTCAAGGTAGGGACATTTCTTTGGATTCTCTGGGACCTCAACAAAACTGTAAGGCAAGAAGGGCATGTTGTTACTCTCTTCTCCAAGAGGACATACATTCTCTCTCTTAAGACTGTCCCCTTCCCTTGTCCTATCCCTTTAATAAACTCATTCTTGTTACTCTGAGTGACATACCTGAAATCTTTCATATTTGGTCCCCAAAATCAGGGTTTGAAGTGGGGACTTCATAGTGATTAATTTCTCAGAAGGCTCTATCTCTATAACACCAGGGTACCATTTCTGCAGCATTCTGTGGGAGAAGATCCAATAGATCATGCAGATATTTAGGCCTTAGGTCTAATAAGGATTTGTTGAGTACTTCCTTCTTTGAAGCACTAACTTGACCTAACCCAACCTTAAGGTTAGACTTTATCTGAGTGTTGCATAGAGTTGTTATCAGGAGTCTCCCAAGAAATCCAATTATATGTGAAGGTGGCTGGTAATTCTCTACTCGCTGCTTTTTCAGGAGAAAAGCTTCCAAAGGTAAGTCCTTGAGTGTATTCAACCCCTTCTAATCAGACTCATGGCCAACTTTAACTGCCAGGGGCAAATGCTTTTTAACTCAAAATCCCTAGTACAGAAACTATTTTGGTTTTTCTTATATTTAGTCAGGTTTTGCTTTAAGTTCCTTTATAGTCTCCTTCTGGGATTTTATGGCTGTGTGTTGCTTTTCTTATCTTTTTCTTCTAAAAATAACAGGCAGTATGCTTATCCAGAGATGGCTTCCATCTCAGCTCTAAGACACCAATTAATACACAGATTAGCTTATTTAACATCCAAATGTAATTGTCAAGGACCTACATTGTTTGGGTAGCCTAATGGGTTAGATCATCTTATATGCAGTGTTTTCTGTCTCAGGTTTCTCCAAAGCAAGATATGCCACAGTGCAGCTTATTTTAAAATCCCCTCCCTATTTTTGGTGGAAGTCTTTCTGATGGCCACCAGCATTGGGTTTCTGTTTTTTAAATTTTATCTATCTATCTATCTATCTATCTATCTACCTACCTACCTACCTATCTATCTATATATCTATTTATCTATCTATCTATCTATTTATTTTAAACCTATGTTTCTGAGACCCAAAATCCTTTTGAGTGTCCCATATTAGATTTTAGTGAAATATTTTTTTCACATATCTCACTAAAGAAGCTGTTTACAAACTGCTTTCATCTTATGATTTGTCACAGCTTGGAATACAGCTATTGTCTACTTCATTATCTTCTCTTTTGCCCATTTATTTATTCTTTTCTCTTTATGTGTGAAGTCTTTTAAGCTCTTTATTCGACAGATAAAAGAACTCCAAAGCCCCTCATCTTCAGACTCCTTCAAACCTAATTCCTAGATCCATACTTGGATCAAAGTCATTCAAGACACATTAACATACCTAAACATGAGAGGCCCCTTGTTAGATCCCAAGAACTGTTTTCTTTGTGCCTCCCTGGAAGGGTCCCTCCTGGCCACAGTCCCCCTCAATTTCTCCTCATATGATCTCTCCTTCACCAGCATTAAAATGCAACCTGCCCTTTATGGGAACCTACTTCTGGTAACACCAATTTCTTTTTCTTGCCCTGATGGTTCTGCATTAGCCTTTCATAATATACCTAACACTACAGATGCTCACATTGCTTCCACATATAAATACACAAACCCTGGAGACTTTCTTTGGTGTAACAGAACCTTAGTGACATACATCTCTGACAATATAATCACTCCCCTTTTCATTGTCCAAATAACACCCCCAACTGACTTTATATAGCAAGGCATAGATTGGGCTTTTACTCCCTCACCCTAATTCCCCACAGAGCAACCACACAGCCTTTCTGCCTGTTTTAATAGGAATATCCTTAGCCACATCTAAAACAGTGGCTGGAGTCTCAGGAGGCACTGCTGTAGATGTGGCTTCAAACAGCTCTTGATACTACATCAGAGTCACTCTCCTCCCTTTAGACAGATCACCTCACTAGCTTAGGTGTTTCTCCAAAACTGACAAGTTGTAGACTTATTGACAGCCAAAAATGGAGGTACTTGTGTTTTTCTGAGGGAAGAATATTGCTTATTATGTGAATGACTCAGGCCTAGTAGAACAAAATGTTAACAAACTCACTAAACTTGCAGCTCAATTGCCTAAAACTACTTCCCAAATTGATTTTCTGGGATTTTTCCAAAATTCCTGATTCACCTGGTTTCTCCCCCTCATAGGTCCACTAATAGGCATACTGCTTTTTTGCATTTTCCTTCCATACATTATAAAATTTCTCTATAATCAAGTGAACAAAATTTCTAACCAAACATTTAATCTTCTCAGGGATTATAACTACTTCAAAACCTTTATGACTCTACCTCCCCCTGTGAAGCCCTCACCTGATGTTGACAATGCAAAGACAATGACCAGTGAACAGCAAGAGATGATGCTTTTGGCTTGTCATCATGAATTTTTGAGCCTTTCTGCCCTCTTAAGCCTCCTCATGGTCCTTGACCTTTTCTCTGCTAGTCCCCATAATGTGAAACTTCTACCCAAACTAACTTTAGTTTAATTATTATCCCATCATTGCTCATTCTGGCCCTCTTTAGGTACTGGTGACACCATGTGGAAATGCTTTTGATATTTCTTTGAGTTTCTATGATAGGATCAATGGCTGATACCAAAGATCTCTACTACTCAAAAATGTTTTGATGCTGTTGACAACCTATGGCTTCAAGAAACCTTTATGGACTTTGCCCACACTGAGATAACTGTCTATAGCCACTGGATGTTATCCCTAGCTGCCCTGATATTGCCAAGACTGTCCCCAAAGATTACCCACTCTCCCATGTAGGCCCCACACAGCCCCCTCTCAGCATGAAATAGCTAGAGGAACTATGATAACTCCCATGCCACTTAGAAAAACAGAAAGGGAGAAATGTTATATTCAAGAAAGGCTGAATAACGTTAGATGGGGGGTAAAACTGAGTACCCAACCCTTACTCTTCACTAGCCCTTCCTTCTCAGGATGGTTATTTGGCATCTTTTCTCTTTACTTCCTCTTGTTTTTTTTTTTTATTTAAAGCCTGTGCCTACCCCATACCCAATCTGCTTGAAGGCAGAAGATGACACTCTTAGCAACTACTATGTGAACCAATCACTGTACACCAACAAGGCAGCTTGCAGACCCAGAGACCCAGAGACCCTATTAGACATAAGTAGCACAACAAACCTTTTCCTGATGGGCTCTCTCTTCTCTTTCTCTCTCTCTCTCTCTCTCTCTCTCTCTCTCTCTCTCTCTCTCTCTCTCTCCTCCCTTTCTCCAATCAAACATTGCACAATAAAGATCTCTTGGTCTTTCCAAGTGTGGTATTTTTCCTTTCAGTAATCAAGTTATATACTTAATAGAAAACCTGGATACGTGTTTTCCATGCATCATTTGTTGAGAAGACTCTCTCTCAATACATGTTTTTAGCATCTTTGTTAGTATCAGATGATAGTAACTGTATAAATTTTTGCATGTGTTCTCTTCTATTCCATTGGTCTTCATATTTGGTTTTGTTAGAAGAGGTGTTTTTTTAATTAATGTTTATATCTTGTTAGCAATAAATATGCAATCATAATCTTAACAAATACAAAATGAGCTTCTTTACTTCTACTAATTAATTTTGGCTTGACATCCATTTTGCATGAAATAGAATAGCTACCTTTGCTTGCTCTGGTCTGTAATTTGCCATAGTAATTTTTTTCATCTTTCACCTTCAGTTTGTGGATGTCTTTACAAGCTGAGTTTCTTGAAAACTATACACACACACACACACACACACACACACACACACAAAATATTTAAACTAAAAAAAAATTTCCTGTGAAATGATAAGGTCTGGTTGCCCATTAGCCCTGTAGATAGTATAAAAAGAGTTGTTTTATTTCACTAACCCATAGTTATTTGTGGTACACCTCCTTCCCCAAACTTTAAAGGGATTACTTCTATGTGAGCAGAAATCATATTTCTTTTTATTTTAATCCATGTATAACATGCAACCATCTCCTGGGGAGATGGCCTGCATTGTACTTCCACGGTGAGAGATAGAAATGGTAAAGACAGGGTGATGGGAAACTAATAAACAATGACTTTAGTGGTATAATATGACAAAAAAATACAAAATAAAAATTCATTCAGAAAAGTCAATTGCAAAAGAAAAAAGAAAAACTCAACCACAATTGTAGCAAGGAAAAAAATCCTGAGAAAATGATGCTCTGATTTAAATGAGTCCCATTGTTTTCAAAAGATCAAGTTTTCAAGAAAAATTAAAAGAATGCAAAGAGCAAGGCAGCATAGCACTCTTATCAAAGTGTGGGATTGGGGAGAAATAGAAACTGCTTTTGAAGAAACCCAGAAATTGAATCAAGCAGAAAAGAAATTTTACATTGGCTATCTTAAATATGATTAAGAAATTACAGGAAGGAGTGAACAAAAACTGGAAAAAAATGTTTCACAATGTTTTCCCATATGCAAAAGGAAAGTGGATAAAAATGATTAACATAAAATAGGAATTGTTTATATAAAGTACAATAATTGAAATAAAAATTAGATAGAAATGTTAACCAGTACATGTGAATTGTCAAAAAACAAACAAATAAACTACAACAAAACAAAAAACAGAATTAATCTTATGCCAGCTAGAAAGTACAGAGGAAAGATTGGTGTTATTTTGTAGAATGTGGTATCATATTTTTTGGTCTTAGTTTCAGTTATCATATGCAAATTTTTCGGTCACCATGTGCCACTTTTGAAGAAAAATTTTAATATTTTTTAAATCACAATATAAAATACATTTTAAATAAAACTGACCAGTACAGAAATAGTAATTAAAGTTATTTCTAGGTACTCTTCTAGAAACAAAATTCCCACTACTCAGAATATGCACAATATACATACAGGCCTACAACTATTTATTCAAGGGTGAGAAGCAGAAATCTTTTTAAATACAACATATTTTAAAAGAGTTTGAAGATAATTATGTACTAAAAAATAATTAAAAGTAATTTGACGTAGTAATCAATATGTAGCAATTGTCTGTGAGGTTTGTTATGTGCACAGATACACGAAAATATGAAGATATACATGGAAGATCTCTGACATAATTTTGCAGTTTATGTATTAATTTATTTTAAAAGTCCCAAAATCTATGACCACCTAAATTTGGTCATCTGCATGCTTTTGATATTAATTCTCTTGTTACTTCCAAAGTGTTTCTCAGGCTGGTCATTGGTAATACTGCTGTAGGCATAAATATGGATTACTAGCACTCTGAGTAGAAGAAATTGTTGTTGTTGATGTTTTAATTCAAGTTTATCTCTCCAATTATAAGATATTTAGTAATTCTGGATCTCTCCTATTAAATGCCATGAGTACTCTCTAGTACCCTGTAATATTCAAGAAAACATGTTAGCGCATAAATTTAAATATTCTAGGAAGTGTGACTATGGCACTCATTGACAGTCAATCTTACATAAAGACAAAAATATAACCATATAATTTTCTCAGATTTCTGTAAACCTGAGAATGACCATTGCATTTTGAACAAAAAGATATCTAGAATGTAGCTGGGGAGCAAGAAATTAAAACTAGATATGAGTTCATATGTGGTAGCTCTATGTTTGGAAGACTGGATAAAACAAAACAGAAAAAAAATTTGCTATTCCCAAATATGAAATAGCATCATGTATACCAGGACCTACATTTGGAATTTTAGAAAAATTGTTTAGAAAGTTATTTCTAGCTTTTTTTTTTCAACAATCGAAAATGACACTTTAATGGATATATTTTTTCACACTGTTTTAATAGTGATTTAGGATGTTTAAATTCTAAAATTATAAAAAATGGATATGGCTTAACCCAGTTACTAATCTTAATATTGCATATAGATATGTTTTCAGAAATATCAATGTATTAAATTATTGAATTTTATTTCTTTCTTTCTTATTTATGCATTTTGTAGGTCAGAGTAATTTTCATTAAATCAGAGTTAATTAATTCAGAGTCATTTCATTAACATCAATTTGTAAAATTCTCTACTAAGGACCAATTATTATTTTCTATATTTAACATATATCAAATAAGGCAATAAATATTTCTACTTACACTGATATATCTCTAAATAACAAACTGACATTCTGTAAAAATTATGTAGGAATACAATGGTTAAGTAAAAAACAAGTGTATTGAAGATCTCAAGTTCCACCAGTAAAATATAATAAAGAAATTAAAAATATAATTATACAAAAAATTTCAGACAATGTTTGTAACAGTGCTACTCTAACCAGCAAAATGAAAGCTTATTACTGAGGTGCATAGTAGTTAACAGGTCCCCTTTCAGACATAGATTATTATTTTTTCCTCTTTGATGCAAACTTGCCAGGTAAACTGCTTAATAACGCAAATGTGGTAGGCCAGCAAGATGGCAGAACCAAGGAAAACACAATATCTTACCAGCACTCTGAAAGTTAATTAAATAAAATTATTTTAATAAAAATAAAAACTCTGAACAGGCAAACAAACTAAGATCTGAAGACTGAGGGAAATGTTGAGAACTGAGTGAGGTAATTAACAATCAGATGAAAACAACAACATATATATATATATATATATATATATATATATATATATATATTTCATATATATATTCATATATATATTAATGAAAGCAACAGATGGTGGCATCAACTGACAACAATTAACTCAGTATAGAAGGGGATGCTCCTCTTTAATGAAACTAAAAAAAAAATATTCCAACATTTAAGAAAATGATACAGATGATACAGCTATCCAAAAAATTCATAATCTGAAAAAAGAATAATCTCAGAAATGACAAGTTGAATAGGCTAGGGAAAGCCTCAATACTTCCCAGTTAAAGAGAGAAGCAATGATAGTTAATATATTTTATTTAGACTTCCCCAGAAGAAGACTAGTAATCTCTGAAATTTATCTGTTTTTAAAATGTTTATCTTTTTTTTCTTTCTTTTCTTGTTAGTTCCATCATGTTTTTGACCTCACTCTTAGTATTCTTGCTTTTAGGAAACCTAAAATTAAACAGCCACTAGGGACTACCTTTTAGTAGTCAGAAGTCTCCATGCTTTAAGTGAGTTTAGCCAGAAGAGTGAAAAACACATCTGGAGAAATTCAGAGTGATGATAGAATCTGCCAAGATTTTAGCTTTCAAAGTGAAAAAAAAAAAGCACTTTCACTTGAACTTAGCAGCTTTGAGTTCTATAATTTAAAAATTGGCTAATGTGGGGAAAGTGATGAGAGTTGGAAAAAAAGCAGTGAACTATGTGCCAACCCCACCCCCTGCAAAAAAGGATAGTAGAGTAAATCAGATATTTTTACCCAAGTTACATATATAATTATATGACCAGTGTGATTCTATATCATATACAAACTGAAGAATGAGAAATTATACTGTATTATATGATGTATCAAAGTGTATTGTACTGTATATATTACTAATTAAAACAAACAAAAAATTTAAGAAAAAAAACAAGTAATGGAAAAAGAAAAAAAAACAGCAATGCATTCACCAACGGTATGTGAAGGCAAAATTTTTTTAGCATTGCAAGCTAAGTGCCTAGAATTCTCAACACATATATGTTTTGTTCTAAGTTGATTACCATGTTTTATTTAAAAAACTGCTGTACTAATGATATTGTGGATCTAATGAACAGCCATAGGAGAAAAAGGAGTGGGTGGGTAAACAAAGCTGCCAAAGTAAGTTATTAATATGAATAAGACTCACATCTTCATACAAGATATAAATTGCACAGTTTGTATATTGGCAATTCATTAATGTATAATGCATTTATTTCAGATTATGGGGAAATATATAACTCATTCAGCAGGTTTCAAAATATATAACTCATTCAGCAGATTTCATGCTGAGAGCCCTCTGTGGACTGTGTATGAAACAAACTGACATTGTAGCCAGTGAATAGAAATATCTTATATCTAGGAATTTCCAGTGGCAATCCTGATAATTAAAACCACCCAGATATATGTGAGTTCTATTGGCTCCACCAGGTTCCATACAGCACTGGAAATGGGGCGAGCTCTTGTAGCCACCTAACCACATATACTCCCAGAGATGAGTGTTACTTCCCAAGGTGTTAATCAATGTGTTGACTGAAAGATACAGTGAAGGAATACTCCACCTGCTGAAACCTTATTCCTACCTTTGATGCTGTCCCTTAAGTGAGGAATTGGAGCCATTTTCTATCTGTTCATCTCCAGCTCCTTTGTGAATTAGACTTATCAGACACTTCCTGCATTTCAAAATCAATTCTGAATTTATCTCTTATTTCTTCACTACTTCAGATTTTAATTTTCTGAAGTGGCCTATTCTCTCTGGCAGGAAGAATTGCCCTGGCATGGGTATTATCATCTTCTGATAGCTTCATGCTGACAGTAAATTCTGAAGAGCATAGAAATGCAGCTTTGGAAAAAGAGCTCTTAGTAAGTTGGTGTGATACTGAAGGATAAGATGTAAAGACAAATCTTTGACAAGTATCAAAATGAAGGAACAAGAGATGGGACAAATACAATGGTCTTATAACTCAGTTTAATGTGAGTTGTTGCTGGGTTGTGAGATTTATGCAATGGTATAATCTGTGCAAAGGAGAACTGCAGTATGCCAAAAATTGCCTGTAAAAAGATTGTAATTTACACTTAATTTCTCAGACAGAAAGTGTTGATCAGATTCTAGTTTTATTTAATATGACTTTCATCAGCACTGTTGATTATCAAGTCTACTTATGAAAGCCAATGGTAATGAGAAATTATAATTTATGGTAATTCTAATACAGATAATAGAAAAATTAAATGGCTTATATAATTTTCAATAATAAAACAATGTCTAAGGAAATACAGTTTTACTCTTGGAATTCATGTATGACTAAAACCACAGTGTTGAATGGACTTAGTGCTAGGTGCAGAACAGGCTGAACTATGTTATCTGCAGTGCAGGCTGAACAAATGTTAGCTGCAGGATGGCCCATGCTCTCAAACCCCCCTCTGTCTGGTCCTTTATCACCTGTTTGCATCAAAGCTGAATATTCAACCCCTTTCAAGGATGAACACTCAACCCCCACTCAAGGCTGAACACTCAATCTTGTGCCAACAAGGCAGCTTGCAGACCCAGAAACCCCATTAGATTTGAGATATAAAAACTCCCTCCTGCTGGGCCCCCTCTCTCTCTTGCTCCCTTGTTCTCTTGCTCTGTCTCTCTCTCTTGATCTCTCCATCTCCCTTGTGTGCATGCTCTCCTCCCTCTCTCTCTCTCTCTCTCTCCTCCTCCTCCTCCTCCTCCTCCTCCTCCTCCGTTGCACTGCTGCAAAGAGATCTCTTGGTCGATCCAAGTGTTGTGGTCACTTTACTTTCACTTAGGACTTTCAGTAGACTTAAAATTGTGTGGAACAAAAAACTGAATATCCAGCCCTGTTCATTTAAGGTAGTTTTCAAGGTCACTTTGCTTTCCTAGCTAAGAATGGTTTGATTATTCTAGCTGTCTTGTTTACCAAAATGAATTCTATAATTACTTTTTGAAAAATCTCTATGAAGATAGTCATTGGAACTTTTATAAAAATTCAATTTAATTGCATTAAATCTGCATAGCATGTTTGAAAGTATGGCCATTTAGATAATATTAATTCTACCTATCCAGGAACATGGGAGATCTTTCCATCTCCTAAGGGCTTCTTCAATTTCTTTCTTTAGTGTTATATTGTTTTCATTGTAGAGGTCTTTCATCTTTTTTGTTAAATTGATCCTCATATATTTTATTTTTTGAGGCTATTTTAAATAGTTTTCCTAATTTCTCTTTTGGTTGATTTATCACTAATGTGTAAGAATGTAATTGATTTATGGCTGTTAATTTAAAATCCTGATATTTTGTGAATTTATTTATGAGTTCTAGAAATGTTCTGGTAAGGTTTTAGGGTCTTCTAAATACAGAATTTTCATCAACAAATAGGGAAAACTTGAGTTCTCATTTTCCTATTTTTATACCTTTAATTTCTTCATCTAATTGCTGTGTCTAGAGTTTTAAGAACAATGTTGAATAGAAGTGGTAGAAGAGGGCATCCTTGTATTGTTCCAGTTTTTAGAAGAAAGATTTTTAACATTTTTTCATTTTGAAAAATATTTAGCATATATAGTTTTTAACAATATTGAGGTATATTTACATTATCCCTAATTTTTCAAGTGTTTTGAACAAAAATTGTTACTGTAATTTATCAAATGCTTTTTCTGTATTTATTGAGATAATCACATAATTTTTCTTTAAGTCTATTTTTGTGGTAAAGAATGATTATTGATTTGTGTATTTTAAATTCATTTCTGACCCAAATTCACATCCCTGAAAAGAATCCCACTTGATCATGGTGCACTAGATTTTAAATATGTATTTGTATGTAATTTGCCAGAATTTTATTAAATATTTTGCATCTATATTCTGAAGTTTTCTTTCCTTGGCATGTCTTTGCCTGGTTTTGGTATTATAATGATATCAGTTTCATAGAATTAGTTTGGAAGTGTTTACTCTTTTTATATTTTATGGAGCCTGTAAAGAAGATAGAGAGAGAGAGAGAGAGAGAGAGAGAGAGAGAGAGAAAATAGACACAGAGACAAGATGCAAAGGCAGAAGAAATAGCTGTCCATCTAAACAGCCATAATCGTTTGTCTCAATAAGTTACATTTTTCATTAGTGGCATAACTGCATTATTATTTATTATATCAATAAGTTTGCTTATTCTCAGTTACATTCTAAAGTTACAATATACAATGTTAGGAGATGGTGTGCAACTCTCAAGAATGTCCCTTGTATGAAGTTACCATTAGTTGGGCAGGTCCAGGAGTACTGGAGCTTGGTGAAACATTGTGATTATCTGGCAAGCAACTTCATTTATTCCCAGGAGTTATGTGCCTGAGATCAAAGGTGAAGTTGATAAGACTGTAGCAGAGAGCCTCATGCAGGGCATTATCACAGCAGCTAGACATTGCACATGTATTAGTTATCTTACTAGTTTCAAGGAGAAACCACAGGACATTCTAAGCATGGGAAACAGTGTTACAGTTACCCGCCCCCCTCCCCACCAGGAGTTTGCTCACCAGACAAACACTTCCCTGTATATTTCCATGATCAGGAACCATTTGAAGAATATAGGTGTTAGTTCTTTTTTGAAGGTCTGGTAGAACCTGGTTTGGCTTTTCTTAGTTGGTAGGCATTTTGTGATAAAAACCCACCAATGATTTCATTGCTTGAAATTGATATTTTAAAATTCTCTGTTCTCCTTATTCACTATAGAAAGAAATTTGTCATGTCTAGAAATTTGTAGATGTCTTCAAGGTTTTCTATTTTATTAGAGTATAAATTTTCAAAATAGTTTCTGATTATCAACTGTTTTTCGGTAATGCTTACCATGATATTTTCTTTTTGATCCCAAATTTTAATAATTTAACTTTTCTCTTTCTTTCTATTTGTTATCTTGGTGAAGGGTTTATCATCTTATTTATTTATTCAAAAAACAAAGTTTTTGTTTTGTCAATTTTTGAAAACATTTTTTGTTTTTATTCCAATTTCATTGGTTTCAGCATTGATTTCAATAATTTCCTGTTTTCCCCTACTTTTGTTTTTTTTTTTTTTTGAGCCTTGAAATGTAATATGTAGTTATTTGGTGATTTTTTTTTATTCTTTTATAAAATCAGCTCAATGATTTGGAACAGTGAATTCCTGGAGGTGGAGTTTATTCTTAAGTGTGGTTCAAGTTTTCTGATGAATACCAATTGATTTTATGTCAGTGCATCTCCAGGGCTCACCAGTTACTGGTTCATGATGGAGAATTGCACCTAGGATATTTTCTGAGTTCTCTGATGTGGTGGAAGAGCCTATTCTTAATCCACTATGTCACCTGTAGTCCCCATGTTTTCTGGTCTCAGATTTAGACTCCAAATTCCATCTCTTCCACCACCATTCTTTTGAATTCTCATCTAGGCATATCTCTTCCATGGTCCTGTAAGCCACCAAATTGGAGGAGGAGGAGAACAGGGTGGGTTTCCATGACCAGTATTCCCCTGTGTATACCTCTTTTCACTTTTGATTTTTCTCCTGGTCTGTATGTCATGAAGCATGGGTTTGCCAATCTTGTGTTTCAGGACAAAATCAGGTTATCCAAGAATCAGCTTCCCTAGATGCTGGTCCCTATGCCTCAGCAGTAAAATGTTTCCTTCCTCTGTTTGGTTCAAACATGCCTGCGCTAGGAGAAATGTAGTTTCTTTCCTACACAAGAATATTGTAAGGCACACCTTTCAGTTTAGTTGGGCAGTGTCTTAGATCTCTAAATTTTCTGTACACAGACACACTTGAAGCCTAAAACAAATTATGGATTTCTTTAATTTCCTTAATATTCTACTTGGCTCATGGAAGAACAGCTCTTGCTCGTGTCTGGCTGTGGCAGCAGCTAAGGCATGGGAAGTTTTCTCTATTATTTTAATCTAATAAAACCTTTATCTACTTTGTCCTTGATCTACTTTGAATGTCAAGGATTAAATTACAATAAAGCCCCTCCACCTTTTATTTGTTCATTGACTTTTCTAAGAAGTTGCTTATCTGCTTTCTTAGTTTCATGCCATGGAGCAGCCAGGAAAGTGACCATCTCTATTTTTTCATCTTAACCATGCCCCTCTCATTTTACGTCTTTTTCTCTCCTTTCTTTCCTAATCCTAACCCTAAATTTTTCCTTTTTCCTCACCAGTTTCCTCTTTTTTTTTTCTCCTTGGAGTCTTTATTTTTATTATTTGAAAATTTTGTTCTAATTAATTATACATGAGAGTAGAATGCATTTTGACACATGCCACAGTCTGGCTGGGCACAATTCAGGAGCCACTTGTCAAAAGAAACTAACTTTATTTTTAGAACTACAAACGCCAAACAAAACAGCTCCTCAGGAAAAAACCCTCAGAGCCCAACTGCCACCACCGGCTTCCACAAGCCTCTCCCCCACACAAACCTCACCACCTCCCACAATCCTCCTGCTCTTGAGGCCGATTGGCTGGGTCGCCTGGGCGGAGCCAAAGAAGTCCCCCAATGAGCAGCTCCGTGGTCTGAAAGGGCAGGGCAGCCCAATGAGAAGCTCCATGGAGGAGCCAATCAACTAGATGTTGCTGGGGCCGCTGTGAGCCAATCATCAGCTGGCAGTCTGAAGGGCAGGGAAACAGCCCAATGAACATCACCGCAGAGGAGCCAATCAGCTAGATGTTGCTGGGGCCACTGTGAGCCAATCATCAGCTGGCAGCTGGAAGTTTGCTGGCAGCTGGAAGTTTGCTGGGTCCCCTTTGGCTGTGGCTCTCAACAGACACATCATACATAAATGGACAATAACTTCTTATTCTTCTGCTTATACATGATGTAGAATCACACTGGTCTTATAATCATATATGCATGTAGCATAATAATACCTGATTTATTCTGCAATTCTATTTACCCCCTACTCCATTTCCTCTTTTACTCCCCTCTATTTTCCCATATTTTGAATTAGCATCTGCATACCAGAGAAAATATTCAGCATTTGGTTTATTGAGGTAATAAATTTTGCAGTCATATTTTTTGCTTTTTATTTCAAGGTATCTGAGGTTACATATTTATTTGCACATCTAATGAAATGAGTTCTTCTTCCTGTTTCCCTGGAAGTACTTACTGAGTGGATGCTGTATTTTGTCAAATATTTTTTTTGCACCAATTGAAACAATCATGTAATTTTTGTTTTTTAAGTCTATATATGTGGGTAACATTATTGACCAGAAGAAAAACTAATGTAGAAAGAGATATACAAAGAGAGATACTGGTCAGGGAAATCAGCATGGCTCTTCCCTTCCTCCTCCAGGCTGGCCACTTGCAGGATCACCTGAGAGAGGTGTGCTTGTCCAGAAATTTTTTAAAAAAATGGATGGATATTCTTGGCTCTTATTTTTCTAAATAAATTTCATGAGTGCTTTTTCTATTTTTTTTTTAATTAAGAATGCATTTGGAATTTTAATAGGAATTGCATTAAATTCCTTCAAGGAAACCCACTTGGTTCATCCATTTACCTGGAAATGCTAAAATGTCATTCTTCTTTATGTCTGAGTAATATTCCATCATATATGCATGCATATATTTCATTTGTCCATTTGTCTGTTTAAGGGCACCTAGACTCGTTCCATAGTTTTACTATTGTAAATTCAACTGCTAAGAACACTGCTGTGGCTCTGTCACTGTAGTATGCTGATTTTAACTTCTTTATAATACTTTTCTAATTTTTATTATTTTTAATTTTCTAATTAATTATACTTACCAGAAGCAGTTTCTTCTCAGCTGGTTCTGAATTATTTCTCATATTTCTTTTTGATCAAAGGAATTATAGAAATAATTTACAATGTAAAATGATATATGTTCTTAAAATACCACTATTTCTAGTAGTTACAATTCATTCAAACTGATATTGAAGATATTTGAATAAAAACACTTGGTACCAAGTGGATGAGCATAAGCTAAGACATGCCCAGGTTGGAACTTGTGCAGAAACTTTATGACATTTATCAGTAAATAGATGGTTATGAACAATATCATCCTAAATAAAATACTCCAATCCTCAAAAAACAAAGTTTGAATATTTTCACTGATATTTGGAAGCTAAACCACAATTAAAATCAGGAAGGGGTAGAAGAAAATTCAGTAGATTAGACAAAGGAGAACAAGAGGTAGGGAAAGGAAAGAAATAGGAAACATAATAGAATAAGTCTAACAAGTTACCTATGAACACATATGAAATTACCTAAGTAATACTACCCCCAAAATTAGGTCCTAGTTTTTATAAGATATATTTTCTGCATTTATAATTTTATCAAAATGGATTCTACTGAAGAATCAAAAAACAAACTCTCTCTCTCTCTCTCTCTCTCTCTCTCTCTCTCTCTCTCTCTCTCTCTCTTTCTCTCCCCCCCCTCCCTCCCTCTTCAGGAGTTGCAATTTTTGAGAATTTGTTAATGGCAAATTCAGTTTTGTTCTTTTCAGGAGTTGTTACTTTCCAGATAAAATGGTCAACCTCACATTTGTACAACTAAGAATCACTCTCAGTGCTAGGCAACAGGAGTATGGAAATTGAAAGTTCTAAACAGAAACAACAAGGGTATAATGCTTTATTTCTCATTTATCTTTTCCTCTTCATTAGAACATTTTCCTTGCCAAAACTGTCATAGGATTAAATGTCTTAATCTTTTATAAATCCAGGTTAAAAAAATGTTAAGTATGCATACCAGTCTTAAAATGTAAATACCACAGTACATCAAGTATAAGATAGCTGTAAAAATTGTGTCTCAGAGAGGTTCCATACTTACATTCTCTGTGATTTCCAGAGACATAGCTCATTGCATTTAATGGTGGAAATTTTTCTTTAGTACCATCATATCACTGTATAGTATGAAGGAAGACATGAGAAACAGATTTGTAGAGAGTGTTCTCTCCTGACATTAGAACCTGAAGGCACTGGCTGCTCACTCAGTATTACCTTGAGATAAGTTTGCAATTTTCTATGACCCTACATGGCTGTGGACAGTGTGGTCTCTGGAGAGAGATAAGATTTTTATCCTACTAATTTTTGTTTTTCAATATTGATGAAAGGCTCTTCTTATGTCCTGAATTATTTTTTTCTATGTAGATGTGATTTTTATTTTGTTTAATTTGTATTAATTGATGAATTAATTGTGTTCTGTATGATACTTTTATGAAAGCAAGAAAAGTGAACTTATAAAATCCAACTTTCCCTTATTCACTCTCCTTCCTACACACTATGCCAAATCCTTTTTAGCAATATTCTACATTTAGGTTGACTTTTATAGCTTCCACATGTGAGCTAGAGAATATAATAATTTTGTTTATCTGTTTATTTCTTAATTACTTAATTTACTTAACAAAATGTCCTTTATTTCTTCTCATATCACTGTAAATGAAAAATGTAATCTTTTTTTGTGTCTGACTAATAATCCCTTGTTATATTACCATATTTATTTTTATTCATTCATCTGTTGACAAATACCTAGGTTCTTTACTTAAATTATTGTTCTTTTTTACTTATTATTTTATTGAATCATTTTTATTTGCTATAGATGAAATAGTTTCTCATATTTCTCTAAAACACATTTTTATGTCTTTCCTATTTTAAAATATTCCCTTTTTACCAGAATTTATTTTCTTATTTATTTATTTATTTATTTATTTATTTATTTATGACAGTTGAATAATTTTGGCCCATCAATTCTATTAGTTGTATAATTATACATGTACATAGGATGATAATGTCTAATTCATTCTCTTAGCCTTCCTACCCCCATACTCACTTCTCCCCTTACTCACCTCTACCTAAAGTAACTTTTTTCTTCCCTAGCTCTTCCCTGCCCCTTATTGCGAATTACCACCTGAATAGCAAAGAAAACATTCAGCCTTTGTTTTTCTGTAATTGGCATATTATTTGTAATTGGTTTATTATGATAATTTCCAGCTTCATCTATTTGCTGGCAAAGACAGCAATATTATTTCTTTCATGGAAATATTGCTCAGCCTTTTTAAGGCTGAACAATATTCCAAGATATATATTATATTTCCTGCATTCATTCATCTGTTGAAGGGAACTTAGTTTGTTTCCATAGTTTAACTATTGTGAATTGAACTGCTATAAACATTGATGGGGCTGCATCAATGTAGTATGTTGATTTAGATACTTTGGGTATAAACAAAGAAGTATGAACCTGGTTCAAATAATGATTTCATTCCAAGTTTTCTGAGAACCCTCCATATTGTTTTCCATAATGGTTGCATCAGTTTGTAGTCCCACCAGCAATATATAACTATAGTTCTCCCCCCTCTGCTCCATTGTTAGCAGCATTTATTGTTATTTGTATTTTTGATTATTGCCATTCTGACTGGAGTGAGATGGAATCTCAGCGTAGTTTTGATTTGCATTTCTCTAATTGTAGAGATACTGAAATTCTAAAAATATATTTATTGTTCAGTTTGATCAACAAATATATAAATATATATATATATATATATATATATATATATATATATATATATATATATAATAAGTATTTCTTTTGTGAAATGCCATTTCTATTCCTTAGGCCATTTACTAATTGGGTTATTTGTGGGTTTTTTTTTTTTTTGGTTTTGTTTTGTTTTGTTTTTTTCTTTGATGTTAAATTTTTTCAGTTCTTTTTATTTGCTGAAGATTAGTGTTCTATCTTAGCTGTAGGTAGTAAAGATTTCTCAAATTCCATAACCTCTTTATATTATTGTTTTCTCTGTCAAGAAGAACATTTTTAGTCCTATTTATTGATTCTTGATTTTACTTTCACACTGTTGGAGTTTTTAGTCCTCGTTCCCTCCCTGACCTTCAGGAGAGATAGGGAAAACATGCCCTGGCCAGGACAAGCCAAGAAAGGAGAGGGCCGACTAACTGCCAGCATGTAGCTCTCCCTCACCTGAGGACAATCAGATGTGTCAGGGAGGCCAGTCAAAACAGGAGCTCGGTTATTGAGGAAGCACACACAGCTAACATAAGGAAAAGTAGCCAATCAGAATAAAGATCAGCAGGGTGGGGAGGGTTCACGTGTACACCCATCCTACAGACAATAATGGGTGACATGAGCTGTCCACGAGGGCAGAAGGATTCTGAGCCTATCCTAGAGATGGTTCAATTTTTCATCACAACCCACAGCAATGCCTTCTGGCTGATCACCAGGTGCCATCTTAGCCACATGGGCAGCCCCAAGACTGGGAAATGGTAGTAGCCAGCAAGTTAGGTTTCCTCTTTTCTGATGCAACATGTCCTGTTGAGAGCCACAGCCAAAGGGGCCCAGCAAACTTCCAGCTGCCAGCAAACTTCCAGCTGCCAGCTGATGATTGGCTCACAGTGGCCCCAGCAACATCTAGCTGATTGGCTCCTCTGCGGTGATGTTCATTGGGCTGTTTCCCTGCCCTTCAGACTGCCAGCTGATGATTGGCTCACAGCGGCCCCAGCAACATCCAGCTGATTGGCTCCTCTGCGGTGATGTTCATTGGGCTGTTTCCCTGCCCTTCAGACTGCCAGCTGATGATTGGCTCACAGCGGCCCCAGCAACATCTAGTTGATTGGCTCCTCCATGGAGCTTCTCATTGGGCTGCCCTGCCCTTTCAGACCACGGAGCTGCTCATTGGGGGACTTCTTTGGCTCCGCCCATGCGACCCAGCCAATCGGCCTCAAGAGCAGGAGGATGTGGGAGGTGGTGAGGTTTGTGTGGGGGAGAGGCTTGTGGAAGCCGGTGGTGGCAGTTGGGCTCTGAGGGTTTTTTCCTGAGGAGCTGTTTTGTTTGGCGTTTGTAGTTCTAAAAATAAAGTTAGTTTCTTTTGACAAGTGGCTCCTGAATTGTGCCCAGCCAGACTGCGGCAATGTCCCACATGCTACATCATGCCTTACACACACTTGAGGAGTTTTGTTAAGGAATTCATGTCTTAGGCCCTCATGGTAAAGATTTGGGATTACTTTATTATCTATTAGGTCATGGTCTGTTTTAGTGCCTAAATGTTTGATCCACTTTGATTTAAATTTTATGCAAGATAAGGGATAGGGGTTTAATTTTATTTTGTTACACTTGAATTTTCCATTTTCTCAGCATCATTTGTTGAAGACACTATTTTTTCTCAAGATAATGGTTTTGGTGTGTTTTTCTAGTATGAGATAACTGTATTTGTGTGGGTTTGTCTTTATTTTTTCTATTCCATAACATTGGTTTATTTGTCTGTTTTTGTGCCAATACTATGCAGATAAATTTTATTATTATATTTTTATTTCTATAAAGAGTGTCATAGGGATTTTAATGGGAATTGCATTAAATTTGTATACCACTTTGGATAGTATGGCAATTTTGACAATATTAATTGTGCTTATCAAAGAGTATGAGAGTTCTTTCTATCTTCTCAGGTCTTCTTCATTAAAAAAAAATGTTTTATAACTTTCATTGCAGAGAACTTTCATCTTTTTTATTAGATTGATTCCAATTTTTTTGTTTGACTTATGAGTATGATTCTGCTACTTTGCTGAATTCATTTGTTAGTTCTAGAAGCTTTCTGGTGAAATTTTTCTGGATCTTCTATATATAGAATCATGTCATCAGGAAATAGTGATAATTTGAGATCTTCATCCCATATTTGTATATGTTTGTTATATTTCTTCTCTTTAATTTCTCTAATTAGAAGTTTCAGAACTATGTGGTAATAGAGGGTATTCTTGCCTTGCTTCAATTCCTAGAGGAAATGTTTTTAATTTTTCTCCATTTGAATTATGTTGGCTCTGGGTTTAGCATACACAGCTTTTATGATGTTGAGGTATGTTCCTGCTATCCCTAGTTTTTCTAGGATTTTGAACATGTAGGGGTGCTGTATTTTGTCACATGCTTTTTCTGCATCTATTGAGATTACCATATAAATCTTGTCTGTAAGTGTACTGATATGATGATTCGTGTTCATATATTT
The DNA here is from genome assembly GCF_045843805.1 of Urocitellus parryii. Taxonomy (NCBI): domain Eukaryota; kingdom Metazoa; phylum Chordata; class Mammalia; order Rodentia; family Sciuridae; genus Urocitellus; species Urocitellus parryii. The sequence goes on from NC_135548.1 coordinate 4,226,910, forward strand.
CTGTAATTGAACCATCCTTGCATCTCTAGGATGAACCCCACTCAAACATGGTGCACTATCTTTTAATATGTTTTTGTATGGGATTTTGCCATATTTTATTGAGAATTTTTGCCTTCCTATTCATCAGGGATATTAGTCTGAAGTTTTATTTCCTTGAGGTGTCTTTGTGTGGTTTTGGTATCAAAAGGGTGATAGTAGCTTCATAAAATAAGTATGGACAAGTGGGTGGGTTTTTTCTGTTTTATGAAATACTTGGAGAACTTTTGAGTTTTTTTTTTTTAAGTTCTTGTAAAACTCAGCAAAGAGTCCACCTATCCTAGGCTTTTCTTGGTTGGTAGGCATCTTTGATATTATCTTCTATTTTATTGTTTGAAATTGAACTGTTTAAATAATGTATGTCCTCCTGATTTAGATTTGATAGATCATAAGTCTCTAGAAATTTGATGATTTCTTAAAGATCTTCTATTTAATGAAATATAAGTTTTCAAAATAGTTTCTAGTTATCTTTTGTATTTCAGTAGGGTTCATTTTGATATTTATCATCATACATTTTAGTAATGTAAGCTTTCTTTCTATCTCTTCATCTGTGTAACACTTCATCTGCATCTGCATCTTCTTTTAAGAAATGTCTGTTCAGAATTTTTTTGATCAAGTTGTTTTACTTAGTATTAAGTATTAGGAGTTGTTTTATATATTGTGATGCTAATTTCCTGTTGAAAGAATAGCTGATAGAATTTTTCTCCAAATCTGTACATTATTTATTCACATTATCTTTCTCTTTGTCATAAACAGTGTCTTAAATTTAAAAACCTCTCATATACTTGATTTTATATCTTGAATTCAAAGGTCTATTAAGGTTTCTGTACAGGCATATAGCAGTGTTTACCTTATGTTACTTCAAGTGGTTTTAATATTTTTAGTTTAATTCCCAGGTCTCTGTTTAAGTTGCTTTTTATTTAGAGAGAAAGAGAGCGAGTTTCATTATGCTACCAATACATATCAGTTTTTGCAGAACTATTTGTTTAAAAGGCTAGTGTTCTCCATGATGTATTTTTCTCAAGATCAAGTAATTTTAGTTAAGTAAATTTTTGTGTCTTCTACTCTAAAGTTTGTCATTTTTCTTTTAATGTCAATATTATTATTTTTGTTTTTTATAGTTCTATAGTATAATTTGAAATCAGGAATTCTGATGTCTTCAGCATTGCTCTTCTTAACTTGCATTGCTTTGTTTACTCTGGGTCTTCTATTTTTCCAAATGGATTTTAGTACTTTTTATATACTCATGTAAAGATCTTCTATTTAATTTTTTTTTAAAATAAATGACAGTGTAATGAGTTATAATTCTTATTACATAAATACCACAGCTATTTATATCTCTGGTTGTATATAAAGTATGTTGATACCAATTCATGTCTTCATATTTGTACTTTGGGTAATGATGTCCATCATATTTCATCATCCTTGCTAACCCCCTGCCTCCTCCCTACCCTCCCAACCCTCTGCCCTATCTAGGGTTTGTCTATTTCTCCCATGCTCCCCCCTGCCTACCCCACTATGAGTCAGCCTCCTTATGTCAGAGAAAACGTTTGGCATTTGTTTTTTTGGGGGGATTGGGTGATTTCACAATGCATTATCTTCTCCAATGCAATCCATTTATCTGCAAATGCCATAATTTTATTCTCTTTTATTGCTGAGTAATATTTCATTGTGTATATATGCCACATTTTTGATCCATTTGTTTACTGAAGGGCATCTAGATTTGCTCCACAGTTTAGCTATTGTGTGAATTGTGCTGATATAAACATGGATGTGGCTGAGTCCCTGTAATATGCTGTTTTTAAGTCCTTTAGGTATATTTCGAGAAGAGGGAGAGCTGGGTCAAATGGTAATTTCATTCTCAGTATTCCAAAGTCTCAATACTGATTTCTATATTGGCTGCACCAATTTGCAGTTCCACCAGCAATGCATGAGTGTACCTTTTTTCCCCACATCCTCACCAATACTTATTGTTGTTCGTATGCATAATAGCAGCTATTCTAACTGCAGTGAGATGATATCTTAGAGAAGTTTATTTGCATTTATCTAATTGTTAGTAATGATAAACAATTTTCCTTATATTTATTGATTGATTGTATATTCTTTTCTAGGGATTAGTACTCTGATGTGTGAGAGGTAAAAATTTGTTCCCAGGATGTAGGCTCTCTATTCACCTCACAGATTGTTTCTTTTGCTGAGAAGAAACATTTTATCTTGAATCCATCCCATTTATTGTTTCTTAGTTTTAATTCTTGTGACAGATTGTCGAGATTAGGGCCTATTTTTCTTCCATTAGACTCAGAGTCTCTGGTCTAGCCCAAGATCTTTGATCCACTTTGAGTTTTGTGCATGGTGAGAGTTAGGGGTTTAATAACATTTTGTTGCATATGGATTTCCAGTTTTCCCAGAACCATTTTTAAAAGAGGCTATCTTTTCTCCAATGCATGTTCTTAGCACCTTTGTCTAATATGATTCTAATTTTATAGATTAGTCTCTGTGTCTTCTAGTCTGTACCACTCGTCTACCAGTCTGTTTCAATGCCAATACCATGATGTTTTTGTTACTATTGCTCTGAAGTAAAATTTAAGGTCTGGTATAGTGATGCCACCTGCTTCACTTTTCCTGCTAAAGATTGCTTCAACTATTATGGGTCTCTTATTATTTCAGATAAATTTCATTATTGTTTTTTGTATGTCTATGAGAAATGCCAGTAGGATTTTGATAATATTAATTCTGCCTATCCAAGAAGAATAGATCTCTCCATCTTCTAAGATCTTCTTTGATTTCTTTTTTAGGCTCCTATAGTTTTCATTTTATACATTTTTTACCTCTTTCATTAACTTAGATCCCAAATTTTATTGGGTTGGAGGCTATTGTAAATGGATTAGTTTTATCATTTATTTCTTAGAGGATTTGTCACTGATATACTGAAATGGCTTTGATTTATTGGTGTTGATTTTATATCTTGCTACTTTGCTGAATTCATTTACTAGTTCTAGAAGTTTTCTGGTGGAGCTTTTTGGGCCTTCTAGGTAAAGAATCATATCATCAGCAAATAGTGCTAATTTAAGTTCTTTACCTATACATATCCTTTTAATTTTTTTCATCTGTCTAATTGTTCTGGCCAGTGGTTCCAGAACTGTTAAATAGAAGTGGTGAAATAGGGCATCCCTGTCTTGTTTCAGTTTTTAGAGGATTGCCTTTTATTTTTCTCCATTTAAAATGTTGGACCTGAGGCTTCTCATAGACAGCTTTCAGTATATAGAGATATGTTCCTGTTACTCCTAATTTTTCTAGTGTTTTGAACATAAAAGAGTGCTGTATTTTGTCAAATGACTTTTCTGCATCTATTGAGACAATAATATGATTTTTTAAATTTTGAGTCTATTGATTGTCATTCCTTTTGTTGAACCAACCTTGCATTCTTGGGATCAATCCCACTTGATCATCGTGCATGATCTTTTTTATATGTTTTTATATTTGATTTGCCAGAATTTTATTGAGAATTTTTTTGCATTTTGTTCACTAGAGTTAAGGTTTTAAAGTTTTCTTTCTTGATATGTCTTTGCCTGGTTTTGGTGTCAGAGTAATATTGGCCTCATAGAATGAGTTTGGAAGTTCTGTCTCTTTCTGTATTTCCTGAAATAAATTGAAGAGTATTGGTAATAGTTCTTTTGTAAAGATATTGTAGAATTCATCTGTGTATTCACCTGCTCCTGGGCTTTTCTTTGTTTGTAGGCTTCTGGAAATGTCTTCTATTTCATCATTTCATATTGGTCTTAATTTGTGTATATCTTTAATTTGTGTATATCTTCCTAATTCTACTAGGCAAATCACATGACTTAGCAAATTTGTCAATGCCTTCAATGTCTTCTGTTTTTATTGTTGTATGAGTTTTCAAAATAATTTCTAATTATCCTCCGTATTCCTGTAGTGTCTGTTGTGATATTAACTTTTTCATCACATATGCTGATAATTTGAGTTTTCTCTCTCCTCTTCATTAGCATAGCTAAAAGTCTGTTGATTTTGTTTATTTTTTTAAAAGAACCATTTTTTTGTCTTGTCAAATTTTTCAATTGTTTCTTTTGTTTCAATTTCATTAAGTTTACCTCTAATTTTAATTATTTCTTGCCTTATAATTTGATGCTGTTTTGTTCTTTTATTTGTTGACTTTTTCTTCTTTTAAGGAATAAACTACATGTAATGAATTTTCCCCTTAGTACTGCTTTCATAGTGTCCCAGAGAGTTTGATATGTTGTGTCTATGTCCTCATTTACTTCTAAGAATCTCTTAATCTCCTCCTTGATGTTTTCTGTAACCCATTGCTCATTCATTAGCATATTATTTAGTCTCCAGATGTTGAAGTGGATTTAATTTTTTTTTAATTTTATCATTGAGTTCTAATTTTATTTTATTATAATCTGATAAAATGCATGATAGTTTCTCTACTGTTTTGTATTTGCTAAGAGTTTCTTTTTCATCTATTTTAGAGAAGGATGCATGTGCTGCTGAGAAGAAAGGGTATATATTTGATACATGTTGGAATATTTTACATGTCAGGTAAGTCTAAATTATTGATTGTTTTATTGAGTTCTATAGATTCTTTATTTAATTTTTGTTTGGAAGATGTATCCAGTGGTGAGAAAAGTGTGTTAAAGTCACCCAAGATTATTGTATTGTGGTCAATTTGACTGTTAAACTTGAGTAGAATTTGTTTGATGAACATAGCTGTCCCATTGTTTGGGACATATATGTTTATGACTGTTGTGTCTTGTTGGCTTATGATTCCCTTGAGCAGTAGTAATGTCCATCTTTATCCCTTTTGATCAACTTTGGGTTGTAGTCTACTTAATTTGATATGAGGATGAAAACCCCTGCTTGCTTCTGCAAACTGTGTGAGTGGTATGATTTTTCCCAACATTCACCTTCAGTCTGTTTGTGTCTTTTCCTATCAGATGAGTCTCCTGGAGGCAATATATTATGTTGGTCTTTTTTGTTGTTGTTTGTTTTTTAATCCAGTCTGTTATTCTTATGTTTTTTGATTGGTAAGTTTAAGTCATTAACATTCAGGTTTATTATTGAGACATGATTTCTATTTCCAGCGATATTTGTTTATTTTTGTTACTTAACTTGACTTAATTTTCTTCTTTGATTAGTTTTGTTTGTTTTTTTTTTAGAATACTACCACCCTCTGCTAATTTTCTTTCTTTCTTTCTTTCTTTCTTTCTTTCTTTCTTTCTTTCTTTCTTTCCTTCCTTCCTTCTTTCCTCCCCCCCCCCTCTCTCTCCTTTCTTTCTTTTCTCCTCTCCATGGAATATTTTGCCATGAATATTTTGTAGTTCCAGTTTTCTAGTTACAAATTATTTTGTTTATATGGAAACTTTTATTTCATCTTCAAGTCTAAAGCTTCATTTTGCTGTATAAAAATTCTTGGTTGGTGCCCATTTTCTTTCAGAGCTTTATAAATATGTTGTTCCAGGATCTTCTAGCTTTCAGGGCCTATGTTGAAAAATATGCCATTATTCTACTTGTTTTTCTTTATATGTAATCTGATTTTTTTCTCTCATTGGTTTTATAATTTTCTTCTTTTTCTGTATGTTGGGCATTTTTATTTTAATGTGTCTTTGTGCAATTTTGTTGTGATTTTTTTACATTTGATATTTTGTAGGCTTCTTGACTTTAGATTTCCAATTCATTCCTCATTGTTGGAAATTTTTCTGATAGTATTTTATTGAATATTTATTCATTTGGTTTGGACTTCTGTTTTCCTCTATTCCAGTAACTCTTAAATTTGGTCTCTATATGCTATTCCATAATGTTCTACTCTTGGTTTCTTACCATTATTACTGTGTGGTCTATGTTCTATTCAAGATTATATATTTTACCTTCATTATCAGATGTCCTGTCTTTCAAGTAGTCTACTGTCTTGTTGATGCTTTCATTTGAGCTTTTAATTTGGTTTATTTTTTTTCATGTCAAGAATTTCTGTTTTTGTTTTGTTGTTTAGAATCTCTATCTTCCTGTTGAGATGATCTTTTGCTTCCTTCATTTGTTTACATAGCTCCTTGTTGAAGTGATCTTTTACTGCCTGTATTTTCTCTCTTATATCTCCTTGAGTTCACAGAACTTTTTAACCATGTATATCCTAAACTCTTTCTCTATCATTTTTTTTTTCCTCTGTGGCTGCCAATGAGTCTAATGATGTGATTTCTTGATTTTATATTTTTATTTTTTTCTGATATGGGAATAAATCTCTCTCTCTCTCTCTCTCTCTCTCTCTCTCTCTCTCTCCCCTCCCCCCTTAGTGTATTGAAGGGTTTATCAGCCCTGTTTCCTCTTGAAAATAACCAACAATTTTTGCATTGATCCCTTATATTAATTTCCAATTTTATTAATTTGGTCTTAATCTTAATTATTTTCTGACTTTTACTGATTTTGTAATTAGTTTGTGACTGCTTTTCTATAGCATTGAGTAATAACATTAGAGTATTTATTTGGAATCTATCCTGTTTTAAAATCTAAATAATCTTCTCCATCACCTGAGGATCCAATGTTGCCTAGTCTCTCAGGTTCAGTATCAAAATTCAACCATTTTTTCATATTCATGGCAAGCTTATATCTCTTAGATGTTTCTGAAATAATCTGCTCCAGAAAGGAGGAACAGAAGCCTAGTGGGTTTCCCCATCCTGTATTTCTGTGGATCTGTGTCCACATTTAATTTTCTCCTTATCTCTTGGGGGAAACTATGTCTAACAGGCTTGTATTTTTTACCAAGCTTGGTTTGTCAGGAATTTGTTCTCCTAGCTGCTGGTTCCCATGCCAAGGCTGAAAAATGGTTCTTTCCTCTGTTCTCTTTGGGAAGTTGGAAGAAATTTAGCTTCTTTTCTGCCTGATTATATTATGCAGCATGCCTTTCAAGTTAAGCAATGTCTTTCATCTCTGATCTCTTCATAATCAGTTACATCTCAAGATTCCTAGAAATGTGGTTCCTTTAATTGCTTCATCTGTCCACTTAATTAATTGGGAGCACCACTACAGCAGGTGCCAGCAGGATGGAAGAGGTGCTGGTTTTTTTCTCTTTATTTTAATATACCCAACCTTTTCAGTTTCTGATCTGCTTTTCCTGTTTATAATTAATTTTCTGTAAAATCTCTCCCTTTTTGTTTTACCCACCTTTCTGAGAAGCTGCCTTTCTGCTTTCTTAGTTTTATATCATGGACCAGCCAGGAAAGTGACCTTCTATATACAGCCACCTGCCTGTAAATCTCATTTTTATTATTAAAATCCTGTATATGGGGTCCAATAAAATTTTTTCACCCACATAATAAATTTTATATATAATAGACTAATTATGACAATAATTGCCTTAATATTAAAATAAGCTTCCTTTAAAAATTTTTGTCATTGTAAATATTTTTGTCAATACAGGCTATTTTGTCATATTATACATATATGCAGTATAATTTATACTGATTAGGATCCCATTTTTGATTGTACATTATATGGAGTATATACACTGGTGGTGTATATATGAACATTAAAAAGTTATATCAGATTCTATTGTCTTTCCTCTTTCCAATCTCCCTCCAGTTTCTTTATTCTGTTTTTGTATAGTTCACTGTAAAACACAAAAGAAAATCAGCTCTGACTCACAACATTTGTGGGATGATCATAAGCAGCCATTTTCTTTACATCTCAAAAATGATTTTTTTTTATAAATTTAAATATCTAAAAAAAAAAGAAAAGAAGAAAAAGAAAATAAATCCTCTGCTAAAACTATTTGTATTTTGTAGAGTAATTTATTTTCTCAAATCACAACACCAGAATTGATTAGAAGGCATGATTGAGAAATGGATTGAATATGGAATTTGTAGTATAGTCATTTCATCTTTTTCTGTTTGCTCCAAAGCAAAATGCCATGTAGAACTGCACTGAACAATTCACTTACAATATTTTGTTTCAATAAAAGAAATATTATCTACAAAGAAAATTTAAAAGGGGGCTGGGGTTATGGCTCAACGGTAGAACATTTTCCTCACATGTGCAAGGCACTGGGTTTGATCCTCCCACCACATATAAATAAATAAAATAAAGTTATAAAAAAATAAAGAAAGAAAAGTAAAGAAAAATATCTTCAGGAAAAACTAAAAAATCCAGTATGATTTTTAGGCCCATGGATCAATTACACATTATTTGAACATTTTTAGGTTTTCAGAGTACTAACATGTCTTTATCTGTTCCCTTTTTAAAAATCAAACCTTTATAAATTATGCAAAGTTGATATTACTCTGTCTTGAATATAAGTAAATACAAAATAAAACATTTGATGTTAAAGAGAATGTAAACTTATACAATTAAAGTTATTTTATATATTATACCAGTCATGTAACAGAGAATACTAACTTGCCCAGAAATGTTATTTTTTAAATTTAGGGGAATGTATAAAGTAAGGTAAAAAAGCAAAATATAGGCACAACTCCAAATCCACTGATATTTTTGTCACAAACATGAATTCACTTAACATGGGTTAAAAGTATTAAATAAAAACAAAAAATCACCTGAACAGCACATGTACAGGATTTTCTCTTGTCATCGTATTCTTAAGAGTAGAATATGACAGCTGCTTACATAGCATGCACATTATATTAGGAATTTTAAATATTTAACAGATCAATAAAAAGCCCATGAAAAGGTACATCACATTTCTCATGACTAAACACTCAAGATCACTCTGGGGGAACTGGGATACATGAAATAACCACACAAGAGGCAGATATACCTTTTTTCAGGGAGTCCTGTGATGGCTCCTCTGATCTTAACAGTCCACAAAAAGAGAGAACATGAACCCAAGCTAAACCCTTTTATGGAGGAGAAGCCATTCAAATGAGGCAAGGGATCAGGTTTCAGGGGGTTGAGTTTAGCTTCTTGATGACTGCTGTAAGCAGGTTGACTGACATCTAGGAAGGCCACACCCAAAAGCAGAGTAAAATAAAGGGACACACAAAGAACGTTTTCATGGAACATTCTATCCCAAAGAGAGAAAAGGGGTAGTATCACAAAGGAACAGGTGAGCATAGCTCAATACATGGGGTGACATGTGTATGTCTGAAAATTCATCCTCAACCTCTGGGACAAGGGCAATGTCCAGGTCATTACAAGATATAGTGACAGTCAAAACCTCTTCAGCTCAAGGAAGGAGAATGCAAATCATTCAGACTGACCCCCACAAAGGTACATATAATATATCAAAATACTATATTTGATTTTTATATACAGTTAAGTATCCATGAATTTTGATATTTGGCAACCATTCCCCACTTAACACTGAGGGATAATTATGTAATTTTAAAATGAATAAAAAATGGGTCACCCAAAGTCTTTTCACCAGTTGCAGCTGCCAGCCTCATCAATGTAATCACCCAAAGGTTTGTTCTTTGGCTGCCAGTAACCCAAGTTTTTCCTCTGGGTGCTTCTCAGCAACCACTGCCAACCTACCACTGATCTGCACACAAGCCACCACTACCTCTGCAACTGCCACCAAGAGGTCTGCTGCCAGATGTCTGTGGGTTAGATTATTCACAGCTACCTTCATTTTTGGCTGTCAGCCAATGCCTGGGTGGCCAGAGTGCCAGCCAGTTTGTCTCCACAATTTCAAGACACAGCTGCCTCTGTTCTGGAGACAATGGTGGGGACCTGGAAATCCAGTGCATTTAGGTTAGGCTCTGTCTGTAGTCTTCCTGTAGGGCTTGAAAATGACCACTATCCTGGAGGTTCTTCTCTGGGTCACTCCTCTATGGATGTGTGAGTGCATCCATTGTGGTCTCTATGTAGTGAATAGCATTGAGATCTTGGGACTGCAACATGGTTGATTATGAAGTATCTGAAATCCAGATCTGTGGGATAGTGGCCAGGTGTGCTTGGGCCCAACTTGGTCTGGATGTCTTGTGAAAAGTTAGGAAAAAATGACAACAAAAAAATCTTTGAATGCAGACTAATATTTCAATTAAATTTCTTCTTATTTTTCTTCTTTAGCATCTCTACCATATTTGAATTTGGGTATTTTTTAATGCATCATTTTTTTGAGAACTGTGATAGATAAGTGTTATTTTTTGTTTTTCTTTGTATATATTTTTAAGTCTTGCTAGTCTGTTTTCCTGGATTCCAATTCTATGTTTTCTTCTGCTTGTAGACAATCTCCATCAATTTTTTTCTCCTCTCTTTCTATAGATTTTTACTCTGGCTTCTTATTCTTACCTCATGAACATCATATTCTATGCTTTTTGGCTCTCTGTTTTCCAGAGAGGAGGTCCACAGAACAGGGTAGTAGAGGAGAGAATGGCTGCAGAGTTTCTAATCAAGATCTCCAGAGAACAAGCTGAAAGCAGGTCTAATTTTGTTGCACAGTTATCACATATATACATACTCAGGCAGTAGCTAAGAATATTATAGGCAGCCACCAATACTATTTCCATCAACTGTCCTTGCAGTGACCAAAAGAGAAGAGGGTCATGGAGCAAGCGCAGGCACTGCAACACATGGCCACATACCCAGGTCTGTGGTCTTCCACTCACCTGCCTATCACAAGGGAAGTGGCCTGTCACTCAGAAGCTCTTAGCATTTGCCATTTATGCAATACTTCATGAACTTGTCCCCACATCTTCTCCCTCTGACTGTGCTTCAAAGACTTCAGCCAGTACTGTTGTTTTTCATTCAGTGACCTTTACATGGTTTCATAAGAATCTTAACACATAAGAAAAAAAAATCACTATTATAAACAGTAGGTCCAGGATAATAGCATTATAAGAATTAGGTAATTTGGTTATCAGATTTTTCCTATGTTTAATTAATCCCTGGAAGAAAGAAGAGATTGTCAAAATAGACACTTAGTCTCATTGATTCTGATAATTGCCTTAATAAAATTATGCATAGTAATAACATAGTTAGTATCCTAAGGACCATTAATATACTGAGAAAAATTGGAGAAGGGAAAGGTAATATCTTGAGATACAGCATATTGGGTGACAAAACAAGTGAGCCTTTTCAACATAAACAGAATATCTAGTTGTTCCCACTGAAGGTCTAGTTCTTGATGAATGAATAAAATAGTGGCTCAGGACAGTTTATTTAAGTCATTTTTTTTTGCCTTTAATTTATTTTATTTAATTTTTTTACCATACGATTTATTTTTATATTTTTAGTCATACATGACATCAGAATGTACTTTGATATATAATACATACATGAAATGTACATACATTAATCATATTGTCTATTTTATTCTGCTGCCCTTCCTATCCTCCCTACTCCTCCCCTCCTCTCCCATCCTTTCTCTCTATCCAGTCTAATGTGACACACTTTTTTTTCTTTTTCTCATCACAACATCATATATGTATTCTGTATAACAATGAGGTTCTCCTCCCATCTTCTGTGCAACTCCCCTTCTTCCTCTTTTTCCCCTCCCACCTCTCTTCCCTATTTAGTGGCAGTCTTCTCATGCTCTTCCTCCCTATCCCATTTTGAGTCACCCCCCTTATATCAGAGAAGACATTTGGCATTTGTATTTAGGGATTGGCTAACTTCACTTAGCATAATCTGCTTTAATGCCATCCATTTGCCTGCAAATGCCATGGTCTTGTTATTTTTTAGTGTTGAGTAATATTCCATTGTGTATAATGCCACATTTAAGAATTAATCCATTCTTCTATTGAAAGGCATATAGGTTGGTTTCACATTCTAGCTATTGTGAATTGTGTTGCTATAAACATTGATGTGGCTGTGTCCCTGTAGTATGCTCTTTTTAGGTCTTTTGGGTGTAGTCTGAGAAGGGGAATAGCTGGGTCAAATGTTGGTTCCATTCCCAGCTTTCCAAGGAATCTCCATATTGCTTTCCAAATTGGCTGCACCAACTTGCAGTCCCACCAGCAATGTATGAGTGTACATTTTCCCCAACATCCTTGCCAGCACTTATTGTTGTTTGACTTCATAATGTTTGCCATTCTTACTGGAATGAGGTGGTATTTTAGAGTAGTTTTAATCTGCATTTCTCTGATTGCTAGAGATGGTGAGCATTTTTTCATGTATTTGTTGATTGATTGTATATCCTCTTCTGAGAAGTTTCTTTTCAAGTCGGCCCATTTGTTGATTGGGTTATTTGCTTTTTTGTTGTTTAACTTTTTGAGTCCTTTGTATACTCTAGAAATTAGAGCTCTACCTGATGTTTGAGGAGTAAAAATTTGTTCCCAGGATGTAGGCTGCCTATTCACCTCACATCTTATTGCTCTTGCTGAGAAAAAAAAAACTTTTTAGTTTGAATTCATCCCATTTGTTGATTCTTGGTTTTAACTCTTGTGCTATAGGTGTCTTATTAAGAAATTTGGGGCCTGCCCCCACTTGATGAAGATTAGGGCCAACTTTATCTTCTATTAGACACAGAGTCTCTGGTCTGATTCCTAGCTCCTTGATCCATTTTGAGTTGACTTTTGTGCATGGTGAGAGAAAGGGATTCAATTTAATTTTGTTGCATATGGATTTCCAGTTCTCCCAGCACCTTTTGTTGAAGATGCTATCCTTTCTCCATTGCATGGTTTTAGCACCTTTGTCTAATATGAGGTAGTTGTAATTTTGTGGATTTGTCTCTGTGTCCTCTATTTTGTACCATTGGTCTACCAGCCTGTTTTGATGCCAGTACCATGCTGTTTTATTACTATTGCTCTATAATATAGTTTAAAATCTGGAATTGTGATACCACCAATTTCACTCTTCCTGCTTAGAATTACTTTAGCTATTATGGGTCTCTTATTTTTCCAGATGAATTTCATGATTGCGTTTTCTATTTCTGCAAGGAATGTCATTGGGATTTTGATGGGAATTGCATTGAATCTGTAAAGTGCTTTTGGTAATATGGCCATCTTAATAATATTAATTTTACCAATCCATGAGCAAGGTAAATCCTTCCATCTTTTAAGGTTTTCTTCTATTTCTCTCTTCAGAGTTCTGTAGTTTTCATTGTATAGCTCTTTCACCTCTTTTTTTAAGTTGATTCCCAGGTATTTTATTTATTTTATTTTTTTGAGGATATTGTGAATGAGTAGTTGTCCTAATTTCCATTTCAGAGAATTTGTCACTGATATACAGGAATGCCTTTGATTTATTGGTATTGATTTTATATCCTGCCTCTTTGCTGAACTCATTTACTAGTTCTAGAAGTTTCTTGTTTGAATTTTTTGGGTCTGCTAGGTATAGGATCATGTCATCAGAAAATAGTGCTAATTTAAGTTCTTCTTTTCCTATATTTATGCCTTAATTTCTTTTATCTGTCTAATTGCTCTGGTAGTGTTTCAAGAACTATGTTGAATAGAATTGGTGAGAGAGGGCATCCCTGTCTTGTTCCAGATTTTAAAGAAAATGCCTTCAATTATTCTCCATTTAGAATGATGCTGACCTGAGGCTTAGCGTATATAGCTTTTACCATGTTGAGGTAAGTTCCTGTTATCCCTAATTTTTCTAGACTTTTGAACATAAAGGGATGTATTTTGTCGAATGCTTTTTCAGCATCTATCAAGATGATCATATGGTTCTTATCTTTAAGTCTATTGATGTGGTGAATTACATTTATTAATTTCCATATATTGAAATATGAATGAATCCCAGTTGGTCATGGTGCACGATCTTTTTAATACATTTTTATTCGATTTGCCAGAATTTTATTGAGGATTTTTGCATCTAAATTCATTAGGGATATTGGTTTGAAGTTTTCTTTCTTTGAAGCATTTTTATCTGGTTTTGGAATCAGAGTGATGTTGGTCTCATAGAATGAATTTGGAAGTATTCCCTCTTTTTCTATCTCCTGAAATAGATTGTAGAGTATTGGTATTAGTTCTTCTTTAGAGTTCTTGTAACACTCTGCTGTACATCCATCTGATCCTGGGCTTTTCTTTTTCTTTTTTTCTTTTTTCTTTTTTTTTTTTTTGTGATGGCTTCTTCTAATTCCTTACTTGATATTGGTCTGTTTAGGTTATTTATATCATCCTGATTCAATCTGGGTAGCTCATATGCCTTAAGGAATTTATCATGCCTTCAGTATCCTCTATTTTATTACAGTATAGGGTTTCAAAATAATTTTTAATTATCTTCTGTATTTCTGAAGTGTCTGTTGTGATGTTGCCTTTTTTTCATCAAGTAAGCTAGTAATTTGAGTTCTCTCTCTTCTTCTCTTTGTTAGTGTGGCTAGTGGTCTATCAATCTTATTTATTTTTTCAAAGAATCAACTTTTAGTTTTGACAACTTTTTGATTGTTTCTTTTGTTTTGATTTCATTGATTTCAGCTCTAATTTTAATTATTTCTTTCCTTCTACTGTGTTTGCTGCTGATTTGTTCTTCTTTTTCTAAGGTTTTGAGGAGTACTTTGAGGTCATTTATTTGTTGGCTTTTCCTTCTTTTAAGGAATGAACTCCATGAAATGAATTTTCCTCTTAGTACTGCTTTCATAGTGTCCCAGAGATTTTGATATGTTGTGTCTGAGTTTTAATTTACCTCTAAGAATTTTTTAACTTCCTCTTTGATGTCTTCTGTAACCCTTTGTTCATTCAGTAGCATATTGGTTATTCTCCCATGTGATGTAGGTTTTTTTCTTTCTTATTTTATTATTGATTTCCAATTTCATTGTATTATAATCAGATAAAATGCATGGTAGTGTCTCTACTTCTTTGTATTTGCTAAGATTTTTCCTGTGACATAATATATGGTCTATTTTTGAGGAGGATCCATGTGCTGCTGAGAAGAAAATGTATCCACTTGATGTTGGGTGGTTTATTCTGTATATGTCATTTAAGTCTAAGTTATTATTGTATTATTGAGCTCTATGGTTTCTTTATTCAACTTTTTTTTTGGAAGATCTGTCTAGTGATGAGGGAGGTGTGTTAAAATCTCCATTGATTATTGTGTTTTGGTCTATTTGACTTTTGAACTTCAGAAGAATTTGTTTGATGAACATAGCTTCACCATTGTTTGGGACATATATTATATTAATGATCATAAGACTTATGATGTATGGTTCCCTTGAGCAGTATGTAGTTTCCTTGTTTATCTCTTTTGATTAACTTTGGCTTGAAGTCTATTTTATTTGATACAAGTATGGACACCCCTGCTTGCTTCCAAGGTCCATATGAGTGGTTTGATTTTTCCCAACCTTTCACCTTCAGTCTGTGTATGTCTTTTCCTATCAGATGAGTCTCCTGTAGGCAGCATATTGTTGGATCTTTTTTGTAATCCAGTCTACTAGCCTATGTCTTTTGATTGGTGCATTTAAGTCATTAACATTTAGGGTTACTATTGAGATATGGTTTGTACTTCCAGCCATATTTGTTACTTAACATGATTTGTTTTTCCTCTATGATTAGTTTTTCCTTTATTGTACTACCTCCTGCTGTTGATTTTCATTGTTATTTTTCATTTCCTCTTCCTTTAATGTTTTGCCAAGGATGTTTTGAAGAGCTGGTTTTCTAGCTAAAAATTCTTTTAACTTTTGTTTATCATGGAAGATTTTTATTTCATCTTCAATCCTGAAGCTTAATTTGGCTGGATACATGATTCTTGGTTGGAACCCTTTTTCCTTCAGCGTTTGAAATATGTTGTTCCAGAATCTCTGTTTCAGAGTCTGTGTTGAAAGATCAGACATTATCCTGATTGATTTACCCCTAAATGTAATCTGCTTCCTCTCTCTTGTGGCTTTTAAGATTCTCTCCTCATTCTATATGTTGGTCATCTTTATTATTGTGTGTCTTGATGTGGATCTTTTATGATTTTATACATTAGATGTCCTGTAGACTTCTAGTATTTGGATTTCTTTTTTATTCTTTAAGTCTGGGAAGTTTTCTAGTATTATTTCATTGAATATATTGCTCATTCCTTTGGTTTGGATCTCTATACCCTCTTGTATTCCAATAACTCTTAAGTTTGGTCTCTTTATGTTGTCCCATGATTCTTGGATGTTCTGCTCATAATTTCTTAACATTCTTGCTGAGCTGTCTATGTTCTTTTCAAGTTGAAAAACTTTGTCTTTGTTGTCTGATATTCTATCTTCTAAGTGTTCTACTCTGCCTGTAATACTCTTATTTGAGTTTTTAATTTGGTTTATTGTTTCCTGCATTTCCAGGATTTCTGTTTTTTGTTTTTTGTTTTTTTAATATACACTATCTCCCTGAAGAATTCATCTTTTGCTTCTTGGATTTTTTTATGTAATTCATTGTCAAAGTGATCTTTCATTGTCTGAATGAAATTATTTAACTAATAATTGAAACCAATTATTATATATTAGTTAAATATATAGTCATTAGTTTTATATTTGGTGGCATTAGAAAACTGAATTTCAGATGAAGCATGTTATACTTAGAGGGAAAGAAGTGAGGGTATGAAGTTAAACTAACTTAGCCACATTGGGGAAATCTAACTAATAGACTGAAAATTTATGGAAGAATGTATAGACTCAATCTCCTATCTATATTTAGATAGTTACCCTATGTATATATAGTAAAAGTTAGGGGATTGAAAGTGGGATAGAAGGAATACAAATGAAGAAAAGAAAAATAAATAACAAGGAAGAAAAGAGTAAAAAGGAAGAAGGAAAAAGAAAGTAAGAAAGAAATAAGGAAAAAATGGGGAGAAGGTGGGGTATATGCAATTCCTCTATATTATATTATTTTGGTGATTCAGTTCTTCATGCACAGTTCTTGGTTTCTCATATGTTGAGGTTGTGAAAGAGAGAACAAAAGACAGAAAGACAAAAAAATAGTCTCTCAGAATTCTATTTTCCTTTCTTCCAGTAGGTGGCATTGTCTATTCCTAGCTTGAGCCTCTGTGTTTAGGGTGGTGTATATAGCCAGAGTAAAAGGATATGAGTTTCCACCTGTATCCTCCCTACTCTAGCCTCTGAGGTAGAAACCATGTGCCTGTACAGTTGTTTTGCATTGATAGCTACACCCCCTAAAAGCTTGTGGGAAATATTTTGAGTTATCAAAGCTAAGGTTGGGGGAGTTTGAAACCGGGTACCTGGATCAGTGGCAGAACTGTGCTGGTAGCCACGCCCCCTTTGATGGGTTTTCAGGGTTGATGGACTTCCTCCTCCGGTCTGGCCTGGCCTGGTGCAGGGCTTCCTCCTCTGGTCTGGCTTGTTGCTGGGCTTCCTCCTCTGGTCTGGTCTCATTTAAGTCATTTTCAATGACAAATTCTTCTGCAATGGCAATATGACAAATTGTTCACAATCTGAGCTGTCTACATACTATGAGTGAGCAAAACAGCAGCAGTGGCTGTGGTGGCAATGGCAGCTACCAGGGCAATAATTCTAGTGATGATGAAGCTAATTGCAGGCCCTGTCAGGTGCAAGATCTCATTCAGAAGATTCTCCATATCCATGTGCCATGGATTGCTCCACACTCTGGACAGGTTTACTGGAAGCCAGATTGCTGGGGTACTGTGAGGATAAATATATGCTTAGCTTTCATAGCAGGGGTTAGAAAATTTGTGAGCCAGGAAGATGTATTGACTGTATAAAGGATCTCTGTATGAATGATATTTATGTCATCAGTATCATTGATTATTAGCATGACAAAAGGTGGCATAACACAAGCTCATGCATAGTATCACAAATATCACAAATGTCCCAAATGTCACAAATGAAAAATAATGGTCAGGGTCTGAACTCAATACAGTATGAAACCAGCAACAGAAATTTCAAGAATTATGGGATAACATGAAAAGACCAAATGTAAGTTGTTGGGATAGATGAAAGAGTGGTGATACAAACCAAAAGAATGAACAGGTTTTTTTGAATGACTGGCAACAGAAAGATTTCCAAATTTAAGAATAAAATTGAAAATCAAACAAAAGATTCTTATAGGACCCAAATGAAAAAAAAATGAGAGCACACCCACACCAAGAAGTATTGTAATGACAATGAGAATAAGAATAAAATTTTAAAAGTGGTGTGAGAAAAAAATCAAATTACCTATAAGAGGAAATCATTTGGATCTCAGCTGATTTCTCATCCCAGACATTCAATGCTAGAAGGTGTAGAAATGTATTTCTAGCTCTAAAGGAAAATGGATGTGGAGACCAACCACACCAGCTTACATGGGATCTAGGATCTCAGTAAGCCTGGTTTACCCCTCCTCCAGTGGGGCAGACACTGCCAAGCATAGCTTTTGGCACAGAACTGCCCCTTCCTACCAGCAGACTACCACAAAGAGTCAAGCCCAATGGCTGAGATCTACCCACACTTTCCTCTGAAGGGCCCAGATGGACAGCAGGTTGGGTCCACTCATTTCCTGGTGTGGCAGACAACCAGAGAGTAGCCTCTGGTGCAGGACCACCCCTTCTGACCAGTGCACTACCATGAGAGCCTAGATTAAGCCCAGAAAGCTCACAACAGCCCACTTGTGAACCAGGATTTCAGGAGGTCTAGTTCATCCTACCCTTATTGGGGCAAACACTGCCAGAGCCTAGCCTTTCACACAGGATTACCCCTTCCTACAAGCAGACTACCATGGGAGGTCAAGCCCATTGGCCTAGATCCACCCACTCCAACTTACTCAGGTCTCAGACACAGGATGCATTATCCACTGAGGGACACAAGCAGGGTCTGGAAGACCAACATCAAGGTGAGGTACAGACAATCTGCACAGATACTACAAGAATATAGGGAAGAAAGTGTAATATCTTAGACCCACACTGCAAGAAAGGAAGACACATAAACAACATGAAAAAACAAGGGAAGAAAGTGCTCCCAAACAAACCAGGACACAATAATAACAGAACTTATGAATAGTGAAGTTGATGACATGTCAGAGAAGGAGTTCAGAAGCTTCATAATTCAAATGGTCTGTGAATTAAAGAATGACCTCAATGAGCAAATACAAGCAAAAATTGATCACTCCAACAATGAGATCAGAGAGCAAATACAGTAGGAAAAGATTAGTTCAAAAGAGAAGTATAAACTCTGAAAAAAATTCAGAAATTCTTGAAATGAAGGATACAATAAATCATATAAAAATCAATAGAAAACATAACCAAAATACTAAATCACTTAGAAGAAAGAATGTCAGAATATGAAGACAAAGTATACAGTATGGAAAATAAAGTTCAGACATTCCCATTCTCAGTAGCATAATTCATGAAAAGTACATGGTTTCACTAATGTTGGGGATGTGATGGAGGGAGAAAAGAGAGAGAAAATTTAAAAAATATCAAAAGAAGATACAAGGTTTATTTTTGTTGGAGATCTGTATCTTTCCTGCTTCCCTTCTCATCCAATAGGTATGGTTGCCTGTTGACTGGTATCTCCACCCTCAGGATGGTCAAGGTTATTATGGTGGGAGGGTTGGTCTTGGGGGCTGAGCTCCTGGAGGTGGAGTAAACACTTGCCCTTCCCCTATGGATCTCCTTTGGGTCCCACTCTTGTGATGTGGGCGCTTGGTCTTATCTCCTTATATTGCCAGTAGACCTCACAATTCCTGGTCTCTAATTTAGTCTCTAAACTCTATCTCAGTCTCTAAACTCCTTCCTTTTATACTTCCCAATCAAAAATCTTTATTTCTGTAGGTCTTGTAGGCTTTGCTCTGAGGGTTGCATAATAGTCACTATTTTTGTATTGGACTGTTCAGGACCAGGTTTGGGGGGGCAACATACTGGCTGCATAGCTGCAAGTATTGTGCTAGGTTAGTGGCTGCCAGGGAGAGGGGGTAGTTGAGTACTATAGATAATTCTAAGCCCCAGCCAGTGTCCCAAGTTAGGACAAACATGGCAACAATAGTGTCCCAAGATGGAAGCAGCTGCTTTCACTGATGAATGCTTCTCTAAAATAGATCATATACTATGTCAGGTCA
Organism: Urocitellus parryii; assembly: GCF_045843805.1. Classification (NCBI taxonomy): domain Eukaryota; kingdom Metazoa; phylum Chordata; class Mammalia; order Rodentia; family Sciuridae; genus Urocitellus; species Urocitellus parryii. The sequence goes on from NC_135548.1 coordinate 4,246,823, forward strand.
GGTAGGGCTGGGCTGTGGCACTGGGCTGTGTATTCAGAGATGCAGCTCTGTGGCATGCAATTTTCTGGCTGGTGGCTGTTACCAGAACCTGTGCTGTGTCTCCAGGTGCAGGCTACTGTGCATAGGAAACTTTAACAGTGGTTACAGTGTCCAAATATGAAGGCTACTCAGAGAGACCCATATTGGTAGATGGAGGTCCTCATGGGAGTGGGGCTGGAGGTTTTGTGCATGGACAGTGGCCAGGTATCCTATGTGAGAGCAGCAACTGGGATTTCTGTGCAAGTGGACTGCCAGGAGTCCTTCCCACGTGCTCATGCCAGTGGTCCTTCTTGTGCACCTCTGTGGGTGAGTGACCAAGTCCTGCACTGATGCTGAGGCCTGGAGGCCTCTGCAGGTACAGAAGTGGTGATTTGTGCGTGGAAGCAACTGTTGAGGATCCTCTAATAACTTACAGAGAAACAGTATTCTCACTACTTGAATCCCAGGTCATGGAGAGATACAGAATGAAGCCTCTCTCTAGCCCACCATATTGGATCCTCCTATCTGTATCATCAATTGATGTATCAATTCTATACCTATCTAGTCTTATAATGATATCATATTTCATAACTTTCTTCCTCAAGGAACAACATGTTATATCAATAAATAGCACTCAAAAATAATTTTAAATATTTAACAGTGTGCATATATGCATTGAGAAATAAGCCAAAATTTACAGAAACATCTCTTATTATTGCTTGTTATTATCTCTAACCTTACAAAGCCCTGAGTGGTGCACAGAATATACTGTGAATCCCCACTTTCACACCAGAAATCCCATGAGTCATGTTAAAAATGAATGCCTACTTTGCATTCCATTCTGTTTTTTTAAAATCTAAAATGCATTAATTGTTGCACGTGATCTACTATGAAGAAAATTTAGAATTCCTGAATAAGTAGATGACCACTAGATGTTAGACACACAGAACTTATCAAGAGGAATAACCCCCAGCACAATACTAAGGCACAGATAATACATAACTTATTTTTGCTAATAAAACATGACTGCCTGTTAGCTTATTGAACTAAGTGAGGAACACATGGACTCAGCTTTATCAAGACCATATCAAAGAAACCAGGCATGAGAGCTCATTAGGAACACCAGACCAATAGATGTTGCAACCATCTCACCCGTAAGAGGAGGGACACTTGAGACTATGGCATGGAAACAGTGACCTGTCACCTATCCTGGGTCACCTGATATAAGTGTCAATGTCTCTTTCCAGGTGATTCTCCAGGCTACAATTCTCTAGGCCTGATTTCAGCACAGCATGGTGTCCCTGAAACCCTGTTAATTATTGCCACAGTCTGGCTGGGCACAATTCAGGAACCACTTGACAAAGAAAATGAACTTTATTTTTAGAACACACACACCTCACCACACAGCTCTTCAGGAAAACCCTCAGAGCCCAACTACCACCACCAGCTTCCCACAAGCCTCTCAACATCCCCCACTCCTCCTGCTCTTGAGGCTGAATGGCTGGGTCACATGGGCAGAGCCAAAAAAAGTCCCCCAATGAGCAGCTCCGTGGTATGAAAGGGCAGGGAAACAACCCAATAAGTATCACCGCATAGGAGCCAATCAGTTGGCAGCTAGAAGTGTTGAGAGCCACAGCCAAAGGGGCCCCAGCAAACTTCCAGCTGCCAGCAAACTTCCAGCTGCTGGCTGATGATTGGCTCACAGCGGCCCCAGAAACATCTAGCTGATTGGCTCCTCTGCGGTGATGTTCATTGGGCTGTTTCCCTGCCCTTTCAGACCACGGAGCTGCTCATTGGGGGACTTCTTTGGCTCTGCCCACACGACCCAGCCAATCGGCCTCAAGAGCAGGAGGATATTGGGAGGTGGAGAGGCTTGTGTGGGTGAGAGGCTTGTGGGAAGCTGGTGGTGGCAGTTGGGCTCTGAGGGTTTTTACTGAGGAGCTGTTTTGTTTGGCGTGTGTGGTTCTAAAAATAAAGTTAGTTTCTTTTGACAAGTGGCTCCTGAATTGTGCCCAGCTGGTATGTTTTTTTTTTTCTTTTCTTTTTTAAAAATTTTCTTTTCAAATGTTGTTAAGAGGGAGAGTATATGTACTTTTCTGTTTCTTCTTTCTTTCTCTGTTGTTCCTTCACCCTTTCTCTATCCTAATATGGATTTGGGGTCAGGGAACTCTGACCTTATTTTCTCTTGTAATCAAGCTTTACTTTTTTTCTATGTCTCAGAATTTGTAACATTAGGGTTAAGAGTGTTTTTTTTTTTTTTTTTTTTTTTTACTCACATCTCAGATCTGAGTCACCTTTCACTGTCTTCTTTCTGGGTTATGTGTGGATCAGAAAACATTTCTTGCTCCTTTGTGTAATCTTCTGAATCCTAAGAGTATAGACTTTTTTGCATTATATTTATTTGTGAGAATGTGTTATTGAAATCACCAAGGGTTATTGTTTAGGGACCTAGATTTTCTTTTATTTTAAAAAGAGTTTGTAATATAAAATTGGATATATCAAGAATTGCTGTGTAAGGCTTCTATATTTGGGATTGGGGTCTCTGATGGCTTCATGACTGTGGCATGCTTGGTGGCTAGGAAATTTCTATGCAGAGACAAAGAATGCCTGCTGCTAGGAAAATTTCTATGCAAAGACATGGGATGATTAGAAAATGCTACATGAGAAAGCTCCATGTTAAATTCTCACCAGGTTCAACCTTGATCTCAGATACACAGTTCCTGAAATGAAGAAACATTCTTGTTAGACAACCACAATGTTTCCCCAAACTCCACTGTGCCTAAACCTGTCCACAAAAAAAGTACCTTTAAACAATGGACTTTCTTGAAAGCTACACAAAGCTCCTAACATTGCACTTTGCAACTGTATAATAAGCTGCATAATATTGCTAATCTGTAACCTGCCTAATGACACAATGAACATAATGTACTACTGATACCAGTGACCTACTATCACCTATTGATATAAATAAAGCCGGCAGTTTGGCCATTCTGCCTTTGCATCTTGTCTCTATGTCTCTTTTTATTTTCCTTACATTGGTGCATATATATATTTATAATTATACATTTTGGTGGGTTGTTACTTTTACCAATATACAATACTTTTTTTTTGTCTTCTGATTATGTTTGGCCACTTAATGTTTTGTTAGATATGAAGATAACTATATTCATTTTTGCTTTTATATTTGATTTACATAGAATATAATTGCCTATGCTTTCACTTTCCAAGTGTGTATTTCTTTTCCAGTTAATATATCTCTTGCAAGATACATATAATTGTGTCTTGTTTTTGAATCCAACTCACAGTTTGTGTTCTAATTGGAGAATCATGACCATTTACATTCAGAGTTATTCTGGAAAGTTATGTGCTAATTTCTTATTTTTCTAATATTTATACTAATTCTCATTTGTTTATATACTCTTTTAATTAGATCTATTATTTCCCATGCTATGTTGGTTGTATATTATTTCCTATTCCATGTGTAAAATTACATTGCATGCCTTCTGCAATGCTAATTTAATGATCATGAATTTCTTTAATTTGTGCTTATCTGGAATGTCTTTATTTCTTGTTTGATTATGAAGGATAACTTTGATGAATTTATTAATCTGTATTGCCAGTTTTTTCCTTCCATAACTTAAAATAATGAGTATATGATATCCTGGTCTATAGAGTATTTGTTGAAAAAGAGCTGTTATTATCATGGTTTTGCCTTTTTATATGACTTCATACTTCTGGCTTTCAGCTTTTAATACATTTTTTCTTTTTTCCATTTTAAATATAATATATTTACATTATATTATTGTGATTATAAACCTTATTTTAAATATATTTGTAATAATAATAAATATTACTGTAATTATAAACCTTATAATAAACCTTATATTGTTATAAGGTTTTTTTCCCAGTCTTACTTATTTGAAGTTTTAAATGCCTCCAGTACCTGAATGTTCAATAGTTTCTCAAAATTAGAGAAAATTTCTGTTATTATTTCATTAAATATATTTTCTTTGTCATTAGCCTGTATCTCTACTCCTTCCTAAAGATCCATCTGTCCTAAGTTAAGTAGTTTCTCCATGGGTCTTAAAGTTGGTGGATGCTCTGAGAGCATCAACATGACAACACCCAGTTGTTCTCAGCCCAGCAGCCAGATCCTTCTTTGGTAGAGTCAGTGGCTGTGTATGTGCCTATGAAAAGTAAGCTCAGCTCTTATGAAAGCTTCAGCTCTTCTTCCTCTGCTATTGGTAGGTATGATTTTGTGGTACTCAGCTAATGATAACTGTTGAATAGTCTACTGTGGGCCTGACTCAGTACACTCACTGATTAGGTGTTCTCCAGTTGCTGACATGTAAAGGAGCTGAAATTAGACAAGATCATGGCTTAACCAAAAGCTTTTGTTGTTTGTTGTCATGTGACATCAAGTGAATATCAAAATTAAAGGTATTTATTCTTCTATTCCTGATCTGACATCATGCATGTCTTTGCACAAATTTTAAACAAGTTGTTTATTTTGCTGAGATTGTAGTCACTTCTAGTATTCCTGGTACTAGGTTTAAAATCTAAGGCCTGGTCTTAATTTTCTCCTGCTCCCAAAAATCTCTCTGTGATGTACTGCTTAGAACTGGGAGAAAGATAAAGTTTTCATTTTGCCTTTTCAATGTGTCCTTTCATTTTGTTAAATTAAAATCAGGCACTTGTCTCTCACCTTATTGCCTTATCTCTTAGTGAAGATAGTTTTATATGTGAACAAATGACTTAGTGTTTCTTTGTATGATAGGTTTTTTCAATGTAAAATATTAATCTATTTGCTGATACATTTGACTTTAGATACATTATTTTATCTCTGAAGTCTGTGTATATTTCACTGGTTGTGTCGTCTGCTTTTATGCCAATACTGTGATTTTTAATGATATAGCTTTATAGCATTTTTTGAGAAATGTAAAGACTATTCTGCAAAAGCTTCTTTAGATTTTGAGTTTTGTATTTCTATGCAAATTTTAGATTGTTTTCTATTTTTGGAAAAATGTCACTGTATTTTGATCGAAATTTTACTGAATCTATTGATTATTTTGGGAAGTAGGGACATTTTAACAATGTTCATTATTCTAAACATGAATAGAAGATCTATTTTCTTAGAGAGACAAAGAGAGAATTCTCTTTATTCTCTTTCATAAAACTTTTATAGTTTGATTTCCTGTTGAGAGCCACAGCCAAAGTGGCCCCAGCAAACTTCCAGCTAATTGGCTCCTCTATGGTGATGCTCTCTGGGCTGTTTCCCTGCCCTTTCAGACCACAGAGCTGCTCATTGGGAGGCTCTTTTGGCTCTGTCCACGTGACCCAGCCAATCAACCTCAAGAGCAGAGGAGTGGGGTTGAGAGGCTGACTGGAAGCCAGTGGTGGCAGTTGGGCTCTGAGGGAATTTCTGAAGAGCTCCTGTGTTTCGGTGTGAGTCTCTAAAAATAAAGTTTGTTTCTGTTTGACAAGTGGCTCCTGAATTGTGTCCAGCCAGAATTCGGCATTTGGTGGCCCGCACGGGGAATGACTGAGGGGAGAACAGCAGCTGATTTGGATTCCAGAGAGACTAACTAAAGCGATTTCTATAGACCAAAAAGAAGATGACTTGGCTCAAATCCATAACAGCTGATATCCAGAACTCCAGTTTGGCTATCCTTACATCTGCGACAGTAGTTCTCCCACACCTGGAGGCTAATGAAACCAGGATGCTTTTTTCAGGATCTATTTTATTATTGCCCTTTCCCACATTATGAAGTTCTATTTTGTTTTTTGAGCTCATACAAACCTAGGTTAATGTTTTGCTGATAAGTTCTATTTTTTGACTGTAGAGTTTTTAAACATTGCAATGGAGATTTCACCTGTAAAAAGTTACAAAGCCTTTACTATTATGTTATGTGTTGTATGTATTATATTATGTGAGCACACTTGTGTTTTGTGTTGTATGTTTGTATGTGCATATGTCCATATATCAAATATGATGAGTGCTCATGAAAAAATGGATTCAAATATTTTTTTCTTATTCACGTGATTTAAATGGTTTAATTTAAATGGTTTAATTTAAATTAGATAAACAGCTGTTGAGGATTGTTTTAATATATGAACAAAAAAGGAGGTTAACAGATCCGTTTGTTTACTTTCACCTTTCCTTTTTATTATATTTAATAATTCTATTCAGGATAATATAAATTGCTCAGAAAATTGCTTTCTTTTATTGCCTGCTGGAATGTTACATAATTTTTTCTTTAGCCATCATGGCAGAATTCCTACCTTCATCCCAGTGCCAGTAAAGACAAAGATAAAACCAAACTACAGCTTCTGCAATAGCTATCACTGAACTGCTTGCAGAACTTGCCTGGACTATGTATCATTTGTTTGCATTGTGAACTATCTGTTGGTGCAGCGACTTGTGGTAGTGCTGGGGTATTTTTGCTGATGTTGTCATCGGTGGTACAATTTTTCCAAAAGGAGACATCAATTGGCTTGCTGTATCCTCCTCCCTTCTGCTTGTGATGGTCGTTTAGCTAAAATTTGGTATAAAGGCCTATCCACAGGCGTGGCTGTATGCTGGATGGGTAGTCAATGACGGGTAAGATCCAATTGCAATGGTACCAACCTAAGATAGAGGCTGATGCCTTGAGGTCAGCTCATCTGATGATGGATAAGGACCATGTGTAGTATTGGACAGCCTAAGACAGACACGGTCCCTAAGCCACATGCTTGTTTTTAATTAAACAGAGAGGGGGAGATGTTGAGAGTCACAGCTGAAGCGGCCCCAGCAAACTTCCAGCTGATTGGCTCACCATGGCCCCAACAAACTTCCAGCTGATTGGCTCCTCTGCGGTGATGCTCATTGGGCTGTTTCCACACCCTTTCAGACCACGGAGCTGCTCATTGGGGGACTCTTTTGACTCCGCTCACGTGACCCAGCCAATTGGCCTCAAGAGCAGGAGGAGTGGGGGTTGAGAGGCTGGCCGGAAGCCAGTGGTGGCAGTTGGGCTCTGAAGGAATTCCTGAAAAGCTCGTGTGGTGCGGCGTGTGTGTTTTAAAAAATAAAGTTTGTTTCTGCTTGACAAGTGGCTCGTGAATTGTGTCCATCCAGACTGTGGCAATTTCCATTTATTCTCAATGTGTATTTCCATTTATTCTCAATACACATTGAGAATAAATGGACATAATAGCTCTGTATTTATGTGCCATTGCTTGTTTTGTTATTAGGTAATGCTAGCATTATATAAAGAGTTTGGAAGACTATTTTGCTCTACTGTTTTTAAAATAACTTTAGAATTGTTATTAGGTCTTTTTAAAAATGTTTCATAAAATTAATCAGTGAATCCCTGGCATTTGAATTTTCTCTGGAGAATTCTGTTACTTATTAAATCTCACCTATTGTTATTGGTTCATTTAGTTTTTCTGTGTCTCATGATAACTTGGTAAAGTGAATATGTTTAGAAGTTTAAATTTATTAAATTTGTTGAGATAGTGTTCATAATAATTTCTAATTATTTTGTGTCATTTTATGTTTTAAAAAGCATTTAATATTTTTATTTATTTGAAACTTCCATAACTCTAATATTTTCTAATTTTATCTTTTAAGAAAACAACTCTTCATTTCATTGATCTTATGAAATAGATTAGTCTCTATTTAATTTGTCTCCATTTATTATTTCTTCCTTCTGTGAAATGGATTTGTTTTGGTCTTATAATTCTACATCTGTATGTTTTAAAATAACTTGTTAATTTAGCATTTTTTTGTATTTTTTATGTAGGCATTTCTCTCTTTTTTTAAAAAAAATATTTATTTTGTAGTTGTAGTTGGACACAACACCTTTATTTCACTTGTTTATTTTTGTATGTGGTGTTGAGGATCGATCCCAGGGTCTCGCAAGTGCGAGGCAAGCGCTCTATCGCTGAGCCACAACCCAAGCCCCGCATTAATTTTTTAATTTTTTTGTTTAGTGAAATATGACAGTAGAATGCATTTTGTTACTTCATACATAAATGGAAAACAACTTCTCATTCTTTTGATTGTACATGATGTAGAATCACACTGGTTATGTAGTCCTATGTGCACATAGGGTAATAATGTCCAATTCGTTCTACTATCATTTCTATGCCCTCTGCCTAATCCAAAGTACCTCTTATTCTTCTCTAACCCCCATCCTTATTGTGCATTAGTATCCACATGGCAGGAAAAATAGTGTTTTGGGATTGGCTTATTTCATTTAGTGTGCTATTCTCCTTACCCATCCATTATTAGCAAATGTCATAATTGCATTCTTTAAGGCTAAGTGATATTCCAGTGTGTGTTTGTGTGTGTGTGTGTGTGTGTGTGTGTGTGTGTGTGTTTGTACATGACATTTTCTTTTTTCCATTCATCTGTTGAAGGGTATCTAGGTTTGTTCCATAGTTCCATATAACTATAATATATGATGAGTGGTATAATTGGGTCAACTAGTGGTTACATTTCAAGTTTTCTGAGGAATCTCTAACCTGCTTTCAGAGGGTTGCATCAACTTGCAGTCCCACTAGCTGTATGAGTGAACCTTTTCCCCCCACATCCTCACAGTATGTAGGCCTTTCTCTTTCTTCCTTCTTTCTTTCCTTCCTTCTTTCCTTCCTTCCTCCCTCCCTCCTTTCTTTCCTTCCTTCCTTCCTTCCTTCCTTCCTTCTTTCCTTTCTCTCTCTCTCTCTCTCTCTCTCTCTCTCTCTCTCTCTCTCTCTCTCTCTTACCAGGTATTGAACTTAGGGGCGTTCAGCCAGCAAGCAACTAAACCACATCCCCAGCTTTATTTTGTATGTTATTTAGATGAGTTGCTTAGGGCTTTGCCTTTGCTGAAGCTGGATTTGAACTCTCGATCCTCCTGTCTCAGTGTCATGAGCTGCTGGATTACAGGCATATCACAGTACACTCAGAGGCATTAATTACTATTAAAACTCATATTATAATTGTTTCTGCTACATCAATAGTTTCCAGTAAATTTTGTATTGCTATTTTTATTTGTCTAACAAATTTTAAAATGTTATTTCTCATTTCTCCACGTACTCCCCTGCCAGGAACATGGGGTTGTTTTATTGTCACATATTTTTAAGACTATAAGTTTATATCTGTTATTAAATGTTCATTCTATGCTATTGTGCTCAAAGAAAATAATTATCATTTTATTTATTTATTTATTTTTAAAATTTGTGAGCCTTGTTTTTTACCCATGTGTCCTGCTTGGAGAACAGTTAAGTTTCTGGCCTTATACTGATTCTCCCAATTTTTTGGAACCAGACATTTAAAGAGGAAAAAAGAAAATTACTCTGGGCCATAATGTCCATATAAATATTTTCCATACAAAAAAAGTGACTTTCTAGGACTAGGCTAAGTTAGTATTATCTATGGGAAATTAATTTTATATATGAACACTAAATTTCTTGTTTGCTGGACAGATCAAGCTAAGAAAGTGATATTTCTCTTGCTGTAGCTTATAAAATCCCTATCCCAGTAGTAACTCATGTGCAATTAAGGGCACTGTGAAGAATATTAAGTGCCACAATTCTACCAGCTTCCACTGGGCAAGAAATTATGGGGTTAGAAATAGTAATTTAAATGGTAACATCTTGAGTGATATTCACAGTATGTGGTGAAGAATTATGAAGAATGGAGGTGCTGTCTACTCACAATATGTCCCTGGGACTTCCTTTTAAACATTTTTCGGGAAAGTCATAATTGTTACTATTCCAGATTTTTTTTTAAGTTTTTTATTTGGTCTTAGATATACATGACATAAAATGTATTTTGACATATCATACATACATGGAGTATAACTTCACACTCTGTGGCTGTATATGATGAGGAGTTAACACTGGTCATGCATTCATGTATAAGAATGTAATTTCCAATTCATTCTCCTATCTTTATTATTCCCATCATTTCCCTTCATTCCTCTTTATCTAATCCAATGAAATTCTATTCTCCACCCACTGCCTTTATTGTGGGTTAGCATCTATATATCAGAGAGAACCTTTCACCATTAGTTTCTTGGAATTGGCTTATTTCACTTAACATGACAGTCTCCAGTTCCACCTATTTACTGGCAAATGCCATAGTTTTATTCTTGTTTAATGCTAAGTAATATTCCATACATACACATACCACATTTTCTTTGGTCCCTTGCTGTCTGTACCTCTCACTTTGCATAATTTGGCTATGAGCAATATAACAGCTTGTGATATACCAGGGAAAATGTTTTTGTGTCATTGAAAAGAATGTGTATAGAACTGGTGGAGAGCATATTGAATGCATGTCTAAGAGAGTGCAGTTTAAATCTCATATGTCTCTGATTTTCTATTAAAAATGCAAATCAGTCAGTGGGAATGTATCACTATAGTTATAATGAAAACAGTTTAAAATTTCTCAAAATTACCATACAATCCAGAAATAATTATACTAAGTATATATCCAAAGAAATAAATCTTGATATTTACATGATAATTGCTCTCATGTTTATAATAGCACCATTTATGATGCTCTAGAAGACAATAAATGTAAGTGTAACTCAATGAGTAAGTAGGTAAAGATAATGAGAAGTACTATCCAGATAAAAGGACTGAAGTTCTGCCTTTGTCTTAATATTTATAATCTTAAAAACCTTATGTTAATGAGGTAAATGAGGCAAAAAATATAAATACTACAAGAACTTAATCACATATGGAGTCTAAAAAAGTAAACTTATAAATGTATAGACTAGAATAGTTGTACCGGAAAATAGGATAGCTTGGGAGGTGAGGAGACCATTTATCTTTTAAAATATAAATAATCAATGTTATTTGGAGGAATATATTTCAAAAAATATAATACACAAAAAAGTTACTGCAGGTAATAATGTTGCATAGTGCCTTGGAAAATGTAAAAAGTGAAAAATCAACTATGATGCAATTTACATGTGAAATAATTGATTTTAACATTTTATGCATACTTGAAATATGGTACACACAATAAAATATTCATATTATCTGTCCATCTAAATAAATAGACAACTAAACTAGCAAAACAAAAAGAAGTTATTGTTTAAGTTCAAGAAAAATCATATCAAATAAGCATTTTGTCTGAATTGAAAAATTAGTCATGTCTTATGGGGAAATATTGTGTGAATAATACTCAGCATATCTTAGGAATGCTCTGAAACTTTTTAAACGTTGACTTTATTAGAAAGATTAAAAAAACAACTCAAATGAGCACAAATGAGGATGATTTGAGATTTATCTAGTATATTAATAAAATGAAGTATCATGGTGAAATTAGTTATGTAGTTACTTATTTGCTTATTTTCAAAATTTTGAATAAAAAGTAGTACACAAGAGTATAGATTTACTATGATATTATTAATAGAACAATATTTATATTTTACATGCTTAAATATGCAGATTATTGTATATTTAAGACATTCTTAAAATATGACAATAAATGATACTGGGAAAAAAAGAAATTGAAAACTGTGATAATAGATGATTTTTTTTCTGTGGTATATTGACTGCTATCATACTGGTGGCATTTGCATATGTTGCCTATTTTTAAAAAATATTAAAATTTAATTGCATAAAGTAATTTAAAAAACTTTTTAATAAATATATTGTAAGCAATACTTTAAATAAAAAGGTCACTTATTGTACATGTGTACAATGTATTTATTCTGCATAGTTAAAAAAATTTAACCTATAAAAAACATCTTTTCACTTTTGTCATCTCTCTTCAGTTTCTGGTAATACCATTCTATTCTCTAGGTCTCTGAATTCATCTTTTTTAGATACCTCATATAAAAGACACCATGCAATATTTTTGTAGCTATGCTTGGCTTATTTTACCTAAGATAATGTAACTCCAGGTTTATTTATGTTTTCACAAATTACAAAATTTTATGCCATTTCTTTTCCCAGGTCCCCTTTACTGTGCTTTCTTAATGTCTGTGATGCACAATTTTACTAGTCTCCCTCTGTTTATTTACTTTTTAGATTGTAATAGGTCATTTCTTCCTTTCTTTCAAAATGTAGATCATGTGAAACATGTCTTTGAATATGGGTTTATTCATATGACATGATGTCTTTGTCTTCTACATACTTTCCTGAAAGTGACATGATTTTATTTTTTATAGCTGAATAAACATCAGAATGTATTTTGTGTGTGTGTGTATGTGTGTGTGTGTACTTTTCTTTCTTTCCCCATTTCCCTTACCCTGATATCCTTCCTGTATTCTACTGCACTTTAGATTGATTGATTGCTTGATTGATTGATTGATTTAAAATGGTGCTCTAAAGGTATACATGAAATATGAAGCTCACTACAGTATTTTCATATATCTACATAGCATAATAGGTCAATTTTACAACATAGTTACTCCATTGTCCCTTCGTTTTTTCCTCTACCTATTGATCTATATTCTATTTTCCTGTGATCCTTTCTTTTCTCCACTTATTTTGTTCCAGCTTCTTCATATCAGAGAAAATATTTGGTGCTTGACTTTCTGAGTCTGTCTTATCCACTTAGCATTATGTTCCATCTATTTACCACCAAATGCCATAATTTTATTATTTCTTATGGCTGAGTAAAATTACATACTGAAAATATATTGCATTATCTTTATTTATTCATCTTTTGATAGCCACCTGTTCTGGTTGTAAAGATTGTCAATATAGTGTAAATTGAGCTGCTATCAACATTAATGGGGCATCATCAATATAATATGCTGATTTTATCAAGGAGTGGGATATTGTCATTCCATTCTTAATCTTTTGGAGAATCTCCATACTGATTTTCAGTCCTATCTAACATATGAGTGTGCCTCTTTCTCGATATTTACATCAATTTTTATTATTTGTATTATTAATGATTGCCATTCTAGCTAGAGAAAGAAAAATGTCTTGTGTATTTTTATTTGCATTTCTTTGCTAGGAGGTGTTGAACATTTTTTTTCATCATTTCTTGGCCAACCATGTTTCTTCTTTTAAGAAATATCTGTTCAGGTTTTTTGTTAGGGAGGTTAAGTTTTTGTGTTGTTTTACATGTTATTGATATTGATTAGTTGGCAAAAAGTTTCTTCTATTCTACTTCCTCTTCACATTTGAGTTACCTTTGATGTACAGTAATTTGCTACTCTACCAGTTATTAATTCTGCATTTTATTTCTTGTGTTTTATAAGTCTTATTGAAGAAGTTGGTTCCTGCAACAATATTTATGAGTGTTGGGACCATTTTTTTTCTTAGCAGTTGCAAAGCTCTGGTTTAATTCCTAGTTTTTTGATCCACTTGATTTGTGCATAATGAAAAATGGGCATCTAGAGTTCCCACCTGTTGGCACAGAGAATTGCTTGCTAACATAATAAAATCAAGCAACTCATCACTCATGGTCATTTTTTTTTATCATATCTCTAGTTCTGTGTTCCTAAGAACACATACCCTTTTTCATCTTATCTCTAGTTGTTTTTTTGTTTTATGAACACCACCATTGTTTATTTCTCTTAGTAGTAAAAGGAGTCAGACTTTATTTTAGATAAAGTCCCTTGACCCTCTGCTTCAGAACAACTTTGTCTCTGCATCTTTCATCCAGGACTCAGCACCTGAAGAAAATACCATAACAACATATAAAGATTATTAAAAATAAGTAAATAAATAAAATGATGGCAATAAATCTGCCCCCATAAAGGACAAAATGGCTACCTGAACCTTTGATTTCAATGCCCACACTGACTGTCAGAATCTACTCCTAAAGACCACAAAAGTATAGGCCTGTTTTTTGTTGACTTACAAAGTCTGAGATTGTTTTAATTTCTTTTTTTAAAATTTTTTATTAGTTGCTCAAAACATTACAATGATCTTGACATATCATACATTTGATTCAAATGGGGTATGTAATCTTATTTCTAAAGGGTGTAATTAAGACATCTGCAACTCTTGCTTCCTACCATGAGAATCTAATATCTGACGAAGGGTTATAAAAATCTTTGTTTCCAATTTACTTTTATGTTCATGGGTACGCATTTATGCATTTTATGTTATGTGCTTTGTGTCTATGAAGCCAAAATTAACCTACAGATAAATGAACACTCAAAAAGTAAAAATAAAAAGGATCCAAATCTCTTGGAGTTTATTATTATTACTATTATTACAACATATTGGAGTTTATTATTATTACTATTATTTCTGGATACCTCCGTATTGATTGGAAGCCCAGGGCATATCTCCATAATTGGTATAACACTTGCTTTGATCCAAACCTCCAGTTTCTCTGATCCAATTGTTTATAGCCATGACTCCATAAAATAGGCAGAGAAATACTCTCAGCCTCAATCAGTTTCTCGGGAGGGCCTATCCAGGTTACCATCTGGAGATTGTGCCTCCCTGTTTTTCCACTTAGAATGTGAAGAGGCTCCTATGCTAGGTCCTCAAATACATCTACCCCATATTTTTACCAAACCCTACGGACTTGGTAAAAGTTGCACTATTCATTCAAATGTGTTTCTGTCAGGCTCTCTCCAGGTTGGCCATGATGAAAACCTACTTACTATAGGTGACAAATATATCCAAGCTGCCTGTACCGAAACAGCCAATGCCATGTCTGAATCCCTCTTAGTTCTTCAGAGAAAGACTCATGCCTTTCTATCAATCTCACAAACCTGGGAAGATTACCAAGCACTAACGTCGTTAAAACAATCTCTGCAATAATTGTTTTGACACAAAGACTTTGTTGCAAGTTCATATGGCTATAGTGTCTCCATACTGGTCCTTGCTTTTGCTGCTATTTTGGGTGTGTACATCACTCAGTAAATTCAGAATGCTTTCAATGTAAATACAGTTGTCCAAAATCTTACCTAAGCCTTTATACTGTAGAGTAACATGATGTAGACTAAAAAAAAAAAAAAAAAAAAAAAAAAAAAATCTTTTCTCATGACTGCCACTAATGGAGTCCACAATGAAGTTTTGGGGAAACCTAGTAGATGCTATAGTCTTCCAAGGTATACTTACTTGGAATTGATGGTGCAAACATGTATGTGTAACCCCTGCCTATGGAACAAATCAGTTCACATCTACAAAAACATTAAAAAGCATTCACATTTTCTAAGTTTTCCAATTTCTTTTTTTAGAGTTCTATGGTTTTCGTTGTAGAGGTCTTTTTCACCAATCATTGTAGATTGATTCCCAAGGTTTTTTGTTTGTTTGTTTGTTTGTTTGGGCTATTAGGAATAAGGTAGTTCTTCAACAAATGGTGCTAAAATAACTGGAAATCCATTGTAGCAAAATGAAACTAAATCCCTATGTATTACACTGCACAAAATTCAACTCAAAGTGGATCAAAGATTTAGTTACTAGAATAGAGACCCTGCACTAATAGAAGGAAAGGTAGGCCCAAATCTTCACCATCTCAGCTGAGAAAATGACTTCCTTAACAAGACTCCTAGAGCACAAGAAGTAAAATCAAGAATTAATTAACAGGATGGAATCAACTTAATATGTTTCTCCACACTAAAACAAACAATCAGTAATGTGAAGAGAGAGCCTACAAAATGGGAGAAAATTTTTAGCACTTGCACCTCTACAAAAACTTAACACCAAAACAACAACAACAACAACAACAACAACAAATAACCCAATTAATAAATGGGCTAAGGAACTGAAAAGACCACTTCACAAAAGAAATACAATCAACAAATATATGAAAAAATGTTCAATATCTCTAGCAATTAGACAAATGCAAATCAAAACCACTGTAAGATTCTCACTCCAGTCAGAATGGCAATTACCAAGAATACAAGCAATAGTAAATGTTGATGATAATGTGGTGGAAAAAATACACTCATAAATTACATTGTTGGTAGGGCTGCAAATTGGTACAACCTTTAGCAAAAACATTATGGAGATTCCTCAGAAAACTTGGTATGGAATCTCCATTTGACTCAGCTATCTCACTGCTACTTTTTACCCAAATGACTGAAAATCAGCATACTAGACTCATGCAGCCACATCAATGCTTATAGCATCTCAATTCACAAAAGCTAAGCTATGGAACCAACCTAGATGCCCTTAAACTGATGAATGCATAAATAAAATATAGTATAGTTTTTCCATGCCTAGATCAGCCATGGCTCCTGGTTCCAAGAAGCAATAGCAGCTCCAAAGCACTGGATGATGAATAAATTGACTGGTGTGTTTGCTCCTCATCCATCCACTGGTCCCCACAAAATAACATTCTCCACAAGCTGAGAGAATGTCTTCCTTTCATCATTTTTCTAAGGAACAGACTTAAGTGTGCCCTGACCAGAGATGAAGTAAAAAAGATTTACATGCAGCGCTTCATCAAGATTGATGGCAAAATCCAAACCAATATAACCTACCCCACCAGTTTTATGGATGTCTTCAGCATTGATGAATGGAGAGAATTTTGTTCTGATCTAATGACACCAAGGGTCATTTTGCTGTTCATCACATTACACCTGAGGAAGCCAAGTACAAGTTGTGCAAAGTAAGAAAGATATTTGTGGGCACAAAAGGAATCCCTCTTCTGGTGATGCATGATGCTCGAACCATTTGATACCCTGATCTCCTAATGAAGATGAATACCATTTAGATTGATTTGAAGACTGTCAAGTTTATTGATTTCATCAAGTTTGACACTGGTAACCTGTGTATGGTGACCGGAGGTGCTAGCTTGGGAAGAACTGGTGTGATTACCAACAGAGAGAGACATCCTGGTTCTTTTGACGTGGTTCATGTGAAAGATGCCAATGGCTCTCCAACATTTTTGTTATTGGCAAAGGCAATAAACCATGGATTCCTTTTCCCTGAGGAAAAGGAATTTGACTCATCATTGCTGAAGAGAGAGGCATTAGACTGGCTGCCAAACAGAACAGTGGGTGAAATAAATGGTCTCTAGGTGATATGCCTAGAGAGTAGAGGTCTTTGTACTTAATTAAAGAAAATATAGCAGGATTAAAAAAAAACAAAAATATATATACACAATGCAATGTTACTTAACCTTAAGGAAGAATGAAATAATGGCATTTGCCAATAAAGAGATGGAGGTGGAGAATAATATCAAGCAAAATAAGACAATCCCAAAGAACCAAAGGCCAAATGCTAATTCACAGTAGAAGTTGGGGGATGGTTAGGGAAGAATAGAGATACTATGGATTAGGCAGAGGAGAATAACAGGAGGGGAGCGTATATGGGGATAAGAAGAATAGTAGAATAAATCAGACATTATGACCTATTATATACAACTACACAACTGGCATGATTCTACATTATATACAACCAGAAAAATGAGATGTGTAGGATGTGGCAAAATGTACTCTACTGTTATGTAGAACTAATTGGAACAATTACAAAAAATGAATGGGGGGGGGATACCTACAAAACTGCCTTAAAACTAATATCACTATGGTCATTGTCCACCTCCAAAATCAAATCCAGATAACTATTCTGGCCTCTCAACAAAAAATCTCC
The DNA here is from genome assembly GCF_045843805.1 of Urocitellus parryii. Lineage (NCBI taxonomy): Eukaryota > Metazoa > Chordata > Mammalia > Rodentia > Sciuridae > Urocitellus > Urocitellus parryii. Next base: position 4,264,334 of record NC_135548.1, read on the forward strand.
ACCAATTTGATTGTCTAGAATTTACAATAACATTCAGGCTTCATGGATCCCCCAAAGATGGCTTACAAGCATCAACTGCAAAATGATATTCTTTGCCAAAATCCTAATTTGTGTCCTTTCTCTTCTCTGTTCAGTTCATAAAGTCAGAATAAACACTGCCCAAGACATTTGGAGATACCACCAGATGTGGTTCACTCAACAGCTTTGAAAAGTAAAAGAAATAGAGATGTGTGGAGGCCCTGGGGATGTTTGAAGTTCACTCAGGACACTAGGCAAGAGAAACAGAAAACTGCTGATGTTTGGAATCAGAGTGTCCTAAAGACAGTATTCTCTGTCCAGGTTAACTAAAAGTGCCTTGGGAAAGAAAAGGAAGCACAGATTGCTTCCCTCAGTTATTTGCAAAAATGTTATGGTCATTCCCTTTTAAATTTATCTAGAGTTCCTGCCTGTTGGCATAGACAACTGCTTGATAAAGTAATAAACTCTAGCATTCAGCACTCATGGTTACTTTAATCATATCTCTGGTTCATGTTCCTGAGAACACACTTCTTTTTTCATCTTATCTCTGGGTTTTTTTTTTTTTTTTGTGTGTGTGTGTGTGTGTGAACACTATACCATTGTTCATTCCTCTGTATAGAAGGAACAGGTCAGCCTGGCACTTCACTTCATCTTGGCTTTTTCCTTTCCATCTTTTATTTGCTACATCCAGGGTTTAGCTCATCTAGCCCAGCAGGGTATTATAGTGTAATCAATCTCCCTGTAGCTTCTTTGGTGGTCTGTAATTAGTGTTTTTGGACACAGCATGAACCAGGTCGGATTTGGAGAGATTCATTCTCTCTGAACCACATAAGACTGGGGACATTAGCAGTTCAGCCTGGTGTGTCCAGATCCTACTTTATTACTCTTAAAATGAAAGTGGTTGCCTCATTGGGTATTTTGTGTTTCCTCAGGCACTGTTGATATTGGTTTGTTATTTGAATGGTTTTTGGCTTCTTTAGTAGTGGTTATGGTCCAAAGCATTTGTCGTTATTAGACACTGGAAAACGTCCAGGTATTCAATGGGGAAAGTAGTAGGCAGGAATTAACGCAACAGGAACCATATGAAATGGTAAATGAGGAGTATTGGTAACTGAGTGTGCATCTTTCTTTTGTGTTGGTACTCAAGAGTATCAGAAGACAGACTCCCTAAATACTTGACTTCTCCCAATGAGATCTCCACTCTTTTCTATGTCCTCATCCTCTGTTTCTTATATGCATGAATTTGCTTATTGTTCATATTTCATAAAAATGCAATCACAAAATGTGACCTTTTGTGGAGGATTTCTTTTACTTAAAAGCATTTTAAAGTTACAGCATGTACAGCATTTCAATATTTTCATTCATGTTGTATATACAGCAGAAATTCATTTTTTTTAGCTGAGTAATATTTCCTTGTGAGCATACCATACTTCTAAAGAAATCAAATCATCCATTTATACACAGGGTTTTTTTTCTATCTTTTAGCTATTGTGAATGATACTGTTACAAATATTTCTGTGTAAGACTTTGTTAGTGTTAGAAGAGGATTTTTCAAATATATACGTATTTTTCACAGAGGATGAAGAAAGATAGGGCATTTTAGAATGAAATGATGAAAAAGTTTAAAGGTAGATAGCAATAATGGTTCTAAAACAATGTGAAGGTAAAACTGTTCTTTCATTGTGCAATGTAAAATAGTTTAACATGTGAGTTTTGTAAAAACTGTCTTCCTAGTTTTTTGAGTGTTTTTAGCATAGAATTTATTTGGTTATGTAAACATTTTTCCTAAATCAACCAGGGTGATTCATGTCATTTCCCTTCATTCTGATAATGTGGTGTGTTATGTTGACATTTCTCAGTTGAACCATGTAAAATAATGTCACTGATTATTGTGTGTATGATTCTATAATATGCTAGTGAATTCATTCATAGTATTTTTTATTATTGATAAATAAAAAACTACATTCTTACAGAGTACAAAGTGATGTTTTGGTACATTTATACAATATACATTATCAACTCTGGATGCATAGAATATTCATTATCTGAATCAATTAGTATTTATTTGTGATGAAACACTTAAAATCATCTCTTTTAGCTATTTTGAATCATGTGACACCAGATTTTAATTATAATCACTCATGATGTAATGGAAAATTAGCTCACATTCCACGTGGTTTCTCCTCACTTTTTCCTTATTTTCTCCCTTCTCCAGCCTGTGATAACTATATGGCTCACTAGTTTCTAGATTCTACCTAGGAGTGAGATCCTGTAATACCCGCATTTGTGTGTCTTATTTCATGCAATATTATGATCTCCAGATGCTCCCATTCTGATGCAAATGATGAATTTTGTCCTTGTTAAGCCTGAGCTGTTTTCTGTTGTATACAAATTTTACATTTTCTTTACTCATTAATCCATTGATGGATACCTTGTTTGATTTCTTATCATGATTATTGTAAATGGACTAGATCCCTATCTCTTGCTACATACAAAAATCATTATGAAAATGATTTGGTATTTAAATGTGGAATATGAAACTATAAAACTACCAAAAGAAAATGTATGGAAATATTTTATGACATTGGGAAGTATCATCAGTATTTTCAAGGACTTTTTCACATATCTTTATAGGAATGTTGATCTATAGTTTTCTTTTCTATTAATGTGTTTGGTAACAGAGTGATGCTGACTTTTATAAATAAATTTGAAATGCTTCATTTTTTTATTGTTTGAAAAGGTTTAGGATAATAGGTATCAGTTATTTTTAAATTATTTTTAAGGTAGAATTCAACCATGTAGTTATCTGGTCCTCTGCTTCATATGGTAGAGAAGTTTTAAAATTCTATTCATATATTTGTTCATTTTCTTCCACATTTTTTGGACTGATTTATAGTTGTACATACTGATGGGATCTATGTTACATATTTGTGCATGTACATAATACACAGTATAACAAAATTATTTGGCTACTCTCAATCCTCAGCATTTCCCTATCCCTCTCCACATCCTACCCTTTGGTCCCTTTCTTCTGATTTCCCTTTGATTTTTCATGAGATACTTTCCCAATTTTCTCCTCTCTACCTTGCATATATGAGAAAAAACACACAACACTTGACTTTATGATTTGGGCTTTGTTTTTAATTGAAATAAAATTCATATGACTAAGTCTGGCATTCTAAACTATTTTAAAATGTATTATCCAGTGTTTTTTATTATCCACACTATGTAGCCACTATCAATATCTAGTTCTAGAACATTTCATCACCTCTCAAATTAACTCTGAACTTGTTCACAGTCATTCTCTGCCCCTCCGCCCCTGACTAATACTAATCTACATTTTGTCTTTGGAATTGCCAACTCTGCACATTCTGTGTAGGTGGAAGTCTATTACAAATAGTCTTCTGTGTGTTGCTTCTCTTACTAAGTGTAACACTTTCAAGGTTTATTCATTTTGAAGCATATAGCATAACCTTTTCATAATCAAATAGAATCCCATTGTATAGCTACACCACATTTTATTATCCTTTCCTGGATTGATGGACATCTGGACAGTTTTCACTTTCAGCTAAGCAATGCTGCTTAGAACATTTATAAACATTTCTGAACTCTCTTTTGTGGAAACATGTTTTCAATTTTCTTGGATATATACCTTAGAACAAAATTGTAGGATTGTGTGGTATTTCTCTTAAACTTCCTAAGGAACTGCCAAATGGCTTTTCATGTCAGCTGCACCATTTTACAGCACTGGATGAGGGTTCCAATTTCTATATGTCACTACCAAACTTAGTTTTTTCCTTTTTTTTAAAAAAAATATATATTCTAGTGGGGGTAATATTTATTTTTATTTTTACTTCCATATGACTAATGATTTTGAACATTTTTTCATGTGCTTATTGGCCATATTATGTCTTTTTTTGAGAACTATTTAAATTCTTTGCCCATTTTTAAGTTGGGTCATTGGTCTTTTTGTTGTTGAGTTGTTAGGTTCCTTTATATATTCTGGGTTCTAGACTCATCAGATATATAACTTGCAAACACCTTCTCTCATTATGGAGCAGGTTTATTCATTCTCTGGACAGTGTCCCTTCATGCATAAACACATTTTAATTTGTTAAAGCCCAGTTTATCTACCTTTTGCTTTTGTTGCTTTTGCTTTTGTGGTCATACTGAAGACATTTACCTAATACAAGGATTTTGACTTATTTTGCTTAATCTGATAGTCTCTAGTTCCACCCATTTTTCGGCCAATAACATGATTTCATTTTTCTTTTAAGACTGAACAAAAACTCTATTGTGTATATACACCACATTTTTTTTATCCATTTATGACTAATGGATACCTAAGCTGGTTCTATAGTTTAACTATTATAAATTGTGGTGTTTTAAACATAGATATGCATGTATCACTGTAGTAAGATGACCATAATTCTTCAGGAGCACTCTTTTTAAGTCATTTTTGGTTATTTGTTTCTACAAATATCGTCCATTTTATCCAAGTTATATAATTTGATAGCACACACTTAATGTTCTAATTCGTCTATTTCTGGAAGTCTGGTGATTGCTGGGACCCTAGCAAACTTTCAGACTGCCAGCTGATGGGTGATAATTTTCCAAATGTTCATATCTGCTTTTTTTAATTTGTGTTTTCTCTGATTCTTTATTAAAAAATGTTGGCCTTATTTTTTTTAATCTTTTTAAGAATCACTTTGGATTTAGTTGATTATTCTGTTTTTTAATCTTTATTATTATTATTATTATTATTATTATTCATTCTAATTTTTTAATATACGTATATTTTTATTACATTGACTTAACTCTTTTATATTTAGCACACATAACTCTATTGCATCCTTTGCTGTGGAGATTTAATTTGATGAAATCCCATACTTTCACTTGGCTTTTGTTGCCTGTGAAGAGAATGGTATCTATAATAAGAAATTTCATTTGAAAGTTGCAATGAGAAACATGATAGGCAAGTAAAGTGATGGATTTACTAATTAGCCTAATTAAATCATTCCAAGAGATAAACATATAGTGAAATATCACATTACACCCCCAAAATATATGCAATTGTTATTTGTCAATTTAAAATAAAATAGAAAAAGAATAGAGATATTAAGTGTTAGCATGGATATTGAAAATTCCTTATATACTATGGGTGAAAATATAGATTGTGATTTATCTTGTGAAAAGAAGTATGAAAGTTCTGTACCACTACCTTTTTTCCCCCTGAATTTAGAATGTTCCCATTATTATAAACACTTTTTTCTTGACACTCTCCTTCATTGTAGTCCTACAAAATTCTTAAAAAATTTGCATTTTTGGCTTCTTCCTTCAAATAGCTAAGATTTCTTCTTTTATATTGGTGACCTTTTTTATTAAACTAGAAAGCCTTGAAAAAGAAAATCCACACATTCCTACAATATTTCTACAATCCTAACATCTTGATCATACATTATATTCTCCCATTTGTTACAAAAAATATAAAATAAAAAAATCTGTTCTGGGGCAACACTTTTTTGTGATACTACATCCAATTCCAAATCATTTTATGAAAGATGTCACCAAAGTTATTGGTTTATCTTTCCTAAGTGATCAGTCAGTACATCTTGCTAGAATATTGTTGTCAGTGCATAACAAGCTATAATTTTCCATCTTTAAAAAGTTTTCTTAAAATAGATATCTTCAAAATAGCATTACAGAGGATCAAAGGCAAAAAAAAATCCTGAAAACCTAGCCAAAATTGTAAAAATCTTTACTCTAGAAGATACTGAAGGGTTAGAGCCACTTCTTAACTAGAAAAATTATGGTAGGAAAATTTTGGTGGCATTTTAATTTAATTTAATTTTTCTCCTTTACTGCTTCCTTTGCCCTCATAGCAGAAGGATTGTATTACCAATATGGATGCCAGATTCTGGATGAGCAGAATAACACATTTACAAGAAATTTTTGTCTTTTGAAAAATAGTCTGAGATTCTCTGAATGACTGATAGTAGGACTTTCCATGGATATACCTAGCATCAACAATCTCAGGATAGGGAAGCCATTACACAGGTATTGTGCCCTAAAACAATGAAATTTTAAAAATGAAAATATTACTTCTTCCTGAGCTAAATAAAACCAGTTTTGACTATAATAGACAATAATAGACATGCTGAAAATGTGAGAAGAAAAGTAAGAAGTGAGCTACATTGAGGAATATGGCTTTGGAAATATCTTACATCTACTAGGAAATATAGAAAAATTATGCACATAAACAGAATAATAGTTCTATTCAAAACAAATAAATAACAACAAACACTTTAAATCCTACAAACTTTTACTTCTCTCTGATATTCAGTTTCAAAAGATAAAATAAAATGAAATCTTTGATGGATCTACAAAACATTTTTCAAATACTTAATGGTCTTTTGTGTAAATGCCAGGTCTACAAAAATTGGACAAATATGTACAAAGTTTTTCTTTTATAACCAGAATTTTAAGGACTTCTCTGCCAAATCACATGCTAAAAAACAGTGAGATTCCATTTTGAGTGTGTAGTCTCTTTACTAGATTGTATATCAATCACATTCTGATATATTGCATATTTGAGAGTAAAAGTAATGTCTTTGTCTACTATCTTCATGGAGAAGATTTTAGAGTTCAGAGAAAATTATGTTCTTAATTGTAATTCTCCAAAACTAGATTGTGAAAGGGGGGAAGATTTTACATTAAAATAATCTAAACCACCAGTAAAAATTGTAATATTACTACTCAATTATAAGATCTATGACTGTTGAGTTTAAGACTATCTCTTTCTTCTCTTTTTCCTTTTTATGTGAGTTTAGCATCTACTATTTATCAAATTTGTGCTATATGCAAGTAATTGTTAGAGAGCTGGCACCTTCTGAGAAACTGAGGCAGAGTGAAGAATCCCCTTCAAACCCTGTTATTTCTGATCATGTCAGAAAATATTTCAGATATGGCACTCAGAATAACCAGAATGAGTTTATTGAAGAGATAGGAAAGGGAAAGATATACTCTCACAGGAGAAAATGGGTGTACTGAGAGAGGATAGGAACAGTGTATCTCTTGTGCCCTCCAGTTTTATTGGGGCTCCAGAGAAGTTTCCAGGATGGCTTCCTGAAGTCCACCTCTTGACTTCTGACTGACAGCTGGGTGACATTAGACTTCCAAAATCCCAGTGTCATGGTCACTGTAGATCACCTAGGCCCAAATTGTTTGATTCTAATTGAATTTTTAACCATATATTTTTATAGATTCTATGGTTATGAGGAAAAATCCTTATGTCACTAAATCTTATGATCTGTGTCCCAAAAGATTTCTGGTTTCCTTCTATTAATATCATCTTGATTCTGCACTTCTTGCACAGATAATAGGGGGTTTGTAAAAAAAAATTTGACATATCCTATCCACTTAGGCCAGGTAGGGCTAAAGGTAAATTGCTTTTTGACAAAGAAAGCACGTGGGACCATTTTAGAACTATTCTCTTAATTTTCTGTCCCTGCCATCTTCATGTGTCTTTCACCTAACACAATGATAAGCATGTTCTTGACCCAAAAATATTTATAGAGGTGATCCACTGGTCATCAATGACAAGTCCTCCTTCTGTACATGTTGAAGTTTGATCATTAGAGAAGCTTCCTGAAGCAAGTATATAAAGCAGGGTTTATTTAAAAAGGGGTCACATAAACTTTTCCCTCCAGGGAGAAGGGGGTTGTAATTCATATCCTGGTACCCCAAGAAGGGAGGTGTTTTGCCCTTTTTAGATGTCCTGGGCTTCCTTGTTCTCTGACTTTTTTTTACCATCATCTTTCTCCTTCCTGCATAGTGATTTATATGTAGTAATGAGAGTTGAATCCAGTGCTCACACATGCTAAGCTAGCTACTAATGAGCTGGAACTACAGCATTGATCTGCTGTTCTGTATAGTTTTTTTTTTTTTTGGGGGGGGGTGGGCAAAAGCATAGCATATTTTGCTGTTGTGTAAACTAGGATTCATTATCTAACATCCCCTTCCCAGTCATTTGCTCTCACTACATTCCCTTACTATTCTCTTCAGCCTCTGAAACATCACCAGTCTGGTCTGTGCTTCTATGAGATGAACATCATACATGTTAGGGGAATCAAGCAATATTTGTCTTTCTATGCTAGGCTTATTATTTCATTTAACATAATGATTTCCAGTTTCATAGGTTCGACAAGACGATTTCATTCTTTTCATGGCTAAATAAATACTCCATTGTACACTGATTTGTTAAGTTTCAGTTGCACATTTTACTGACATCTGTTTTCGTGTAGCAGCAGATATCCAGATCCTGCCTATTCTACCCGGACTCCCGTTATTACTGCTTGCAAGGCAGGTACACATTTCATTCATCCTCCCTCAAGTTGTACTCCAATACCTTTTGTATTTATTCACAGGTATCAGTCAGTCGACCACGCCCATGCAGTAACGCGAAGTGGAGGAGGGGTAAAAGAGGACCCTACAGGCCACCGGAGTCTAGGTAGCTCCGTCGCCATTTGCTGTTTCGTCATAGTGTACTGTTGTGATTTACGGGAGAGCTCCGGTGGGTAGACATTTGTTTACTCAACCTGCGACTGATAGATATTTCCAGCTTTCTCAAGGGGAAAGGAGTTGGCAGCGACCATCGGTAAAAGTTGTCGCTGTTACCGCCATGCCTAAGAATAAAGGTAATGAGATGAGATTACCAAACTGCGGCTCTATTTAGGCTTGGTAGTTTTCCCCTATAATTTCGGGTCTGATGCCGGTAGTGTAGGCAGGGTCAGTTCTTACTTTTCACTCACGGAAATGCCTGCATCTCAGCTCTCCAGAGGGCGAGGAAGTCGCTCCTATTTCTCAGTTTGGCCGCCTTGGTATGGAGCCGGCGCCATTTTTCTAGGACCCCCCAGCGGGAAAATGTGGCCTTTTGCCGGTGGTTAGCGATAGACCGCGGCTCTTCGGGAACTTGTCGAAAAGGACGGTGGGACCCTTAAACATTTTAAGGTTTGCTTTAGTGATTCATTTTAGCCCAGCCCTTTACAGAGTTTAACCAACTTCCAACTTTTCCTTACCCCCCCCCCATCCCCGAACTTGGCTATATTGAGAATAAACACGAATACGGACCATTCACATTATTTCTTTATTTATTGCTTAAATGTTCACAAACTAGAGGTGAGAATGAATTTACTGGGAATTTCCAAAATAGGGGCCTAACCTTTGTAGAGATGAAAGAACACACATTACAGAAATTCGTTACTGAAATTCTTTTTATAGAATTAAGGTTTTTAATGCCCTTGATTTCTTTAAGAAAACTCTAGATACAAACAGAGAAACTGGTTTCATGGTAATGGTGGTTTTAAATAGCAATGACAGCTCACCAGAAAAGTGATTGATTGTTTTGTGGGGACCTGGACAACTTCTCCTTTTTACTTCACAGGGGGCGGCAGGCATTTTACTGTATTTCTTTTTGTAGCTATTGATACTTGGTAGCGATTCTATCTCTTTTGTTTACCGTGCACTGATCCACAGGCATTTCACCTTATTTTCTGCAAAACCATTTTGTAGCATAGTTTTATTGCCAATTGGAATGAGGGAAGAAGTAACTCCTTCAGGCATTACACCTTCACTTCTCTGAAACCAACTGATTGATCATTTTTGTAGCAGTACTTTTACTGCCAATTATTTGGGGTGTGGAAAGAAGTACATCTTTTTCTACTACAAAAGTATGAGTTTTTTCGTTGACCTATATAATCCCTAGTTACCTCTCAGATTATAACACATATAATCCCTAGTTAACAAATATCTCCAGAATTTGGTTCTCACTTTTTATTTCTAGTGATGAAAAGTTGAAGCCCAAACTAGGTTATAAATTCTGAAGGAAAAAATAGCTCACTTACACAATTAGTAACTGTTGGACAAATATTTATTCTCTATCCACATGCCTCACTTAAACTTTAGGGAAAAAAAAAAATGGTTCTCCTTTCATTCTTGTGGGTTAGGACTTTTTAACAAAAGAACATATCTGAATTAAGGAAGACATATATATATATTTTGGATTAAGTTTATAAAACAAATATTTTATAGTAGAATAAACTGAACTTTAATTGTTTTATGCACAGTTTTAATATTATCTAAAGAGAATTTAAATATTTTATAGTAGAATGAGCTGAGCTTTGGTTTATTCACAGTTTTTATATTGTCTGAGAGAATTTAAAAATGCACTTTTACTTGGAAAAAATCCAGGGTAAATAGATAATTTAGTAAATTTATAACGAATTATATAATGTTTTAGAAACATTAAAAAAAAATATATATATATATATATATACATTGAACTCCTGGAGAACCATACCACTGAACATAAGCATTACAGGATAGGTTCAAAAGTCTGTGTGAACCCTTTCTAAATTTCTTCCTCTTATTCTGCAGATATGTACCACACTTTCATTCCTGCACATGTAAATAAATCTGTAATCTTCTAGTTTTCTTGACAGATTGGTATTTCTTAAGATCCTGGATTTTAGAAGATGTTACTCACTGATGTAGAAATGAAATTTATTATTCTCACACTTGACAATTTAGCTAGGCCTGATGGCAAAGCTGAGAAAATAGAATAGAGGGGGAAAGAATAAAAAGAATAGAATTAAATAATAAACTAGATAAAAATAGCTAAGTAGTAGCATTCCCAGTAACAATTTCCTTTTTAAAAGTAAAATTTTGCAGTTTTGCAGTATTGGCTTGGTGAGAGCTGTCTAACTATAATGGGCTGAATGTTGAATGGATTTTGATTTCAGCCCATTCTTACTCCACAGTTTCCTCTAGAAATTTTACAAACCATTCCCCACATCAAGAAAATGGGTATCCTTTGGCTTACTCTTATAAGCTAAGATGCACTGGACTTTTTATATAAAGTATTTTCATGCCAAATTATGTCCAAGTAGATTTTTGAATTGCCATTCTTCTAAAAGATATATTCATGTTTATTCATATAAAAAAAGTTTGGTATATAACTCAACAATCCATTCCCTAATGTAGCTTATAGTGATATTTGAAGTTCTGGCATGATTGATGCTAATAATATAGAACATTTTTTTCATTTCTAGTAAGTTAGTTTTGGTGTGTCCTGTCAATACCTCAGATACTGAATTGATTGAGAACAGAAATTGTAGAAGTTTACCTATGTTTTGTAGCAGCACAGAGCATTGGGGGAACTGTTGCAAGAGTGAGTTGGTGCATTTGAGAATTAGATGTCTTTGTAGTGATAATTCACATATTCTATTTTGGGATTTTTTTTTTTTAATTCCAACCATTGGTCTTTTATTACTGCTACTCAACCTTTCTTCCATTTTTTGGAAATGACTGCTATTGTAGATTTTGGAATGGGAATAAAATATTTTGGAGAAGTATCCCAATTCTGTGACTACTTAATTGAAAATCTAATGAAGAAATAAATTATAAAATATATACTTATGTGTTTGACCTTATTAATATGTTAAAATTCAGAGAAAAAATAGTGAAATTTGATTATAAATCTTTAGCATGGTAAGGTTTTGGTGAAAATATAGGGTGATGGAGAACTTGATTTTCTCTTTCTTTGCTGGTGAGTCTTAAGCTAGTATAATTTATGAAAAACCTAAGAAAGTAGATACAAAACTTTTTATCCTCAATTACTACTTCTCTACATCCATCTGCTGTACATTGTAGAATGGAATTTAATGCAGCATAATTTAATAAAAGGGAAACAGTAAAGGATGCCAGAATAAGGAAAAAATGTATTTTAAGGATTAAAATGTTGGATCCACATCTATACTTATTGACATGAAAAGATATGCAGGACAAATTATTGAGTGGAGTTAAATATACTATAATAAAGAATGGATCCAGGAATGATGTTGCATCTCTTGAGGCTGAGACAGGAGGATCATAGATGCAAAGCTAGCCTCAGCAACTTATTCAGGCTCTGAGAAATTCAGCAAGATTTTGACTCAAACAAACAAACAAACAAACAAACAAAGGTCTGGGGCATATGGCTCATTTTTTGAGAGAAAAAGAGAGAAAGAAACGATGGTTGTTTATTTTGGAAGTTTACACAGTATTAATGTTTTTCCCTGGGCTATATCTTTTTCTATGTACTTTAATATATATACTTTTATTTTAGAAAATAAATATCTAAACAACATGTTCAAGAAAGGTAAGGCATTGATGGTAGGAATATTTGGTATTGGATATAAATGAATATCCAATTATATCAATCAAATTATAAATCTGATTGATAAAATTAGGTTAGCTTTTTAAAATATTATTTATTGTTCTGTTAATATGCTAAAGAGATATGCATTTAACTTTTCTTGATTTTTAAAAACATTTTAAAAGCGCTTGGTTTTAGAATTTAGCTAACAGACATTATGCATATAATTATGGTTAATTTTTTTTACTTACCTTTATTTAGGTAAAGGAGGTAAAAATAGACGCAGAGGTAAAAATGAAAATGAATCTGAAAAAAGAGAGTTGGTTTTTAAAGAGGATGGTCAAGGTAAGACTTTTTAACTTATGCTCCTTTTATTTATTTATTTGTTTTATTATTTCTTACATACATGACAATAGTGGAATGCATTACAGTTATGATTATCCATTCACAGCACAATTTTTTGTAACTCTGTATATAAAATATGTTCGTACCAAATTATGTCATTACACATGAGCTCTCTTATTATTGTTATTTTTTTGTACAATTCTTAATACACCATTATTCCACCATTTATCATATAATACACCATTATACCACCATTTATCATATCTCTGTTTGTATATAAGGTATGTTGACACCAATTCACATCTTCATATATGTATTTTGTATGATTATGAGGGTCTCCTTCCACCATCCTTGCTATTCCCCTTCTCCCTCCCTTTCCCTCCCACCCCTATTCCCTATCTAGAGGTAGTCTTCCTTCCATGCATTGATTCTGTTTTAATTTTTTTAAGCCAAAGCCGTCTTAATCATAATCCTGAGTAGTAGTCCTTGTGCCTCCATTTTGCTCTTCTTCATTTCTCCTAATAATTAAACTGTTAATTCCTCCCTAAGTTTGAGGGAAAGGAGAATAAAAATATGACTGTGTCCATATGGGACAGTATCTATTTTGAAATGAGCCACCTTGTATTTAGAAGAACAACAAGCAGTAATAAAGGCAATAGGTAATTGATTTATTCAAAATAAATATATTAACTAAAACATTTGTAATATAGAGATGACTCTTCATGGAATGGACAATTGTGTTTGGGCGCAAACTACTTGATTAGTTCTTTATTACTCTAAAAGAAATTATCACATAAAAGCATGACTAGGATAGGTTTAGAAATTGTCAATTAAATATATATAATTTTTTTTTTATTTCTTGGGATAAAATTAGAATTTGTGTCACCTTATAAAAGGGCTTTCAGGGTAGACATTTTACTATTCAAACCATATTCATTAAAAAAGATAAAGTTTGATTCAAATGTAGCAGTACAAATAATGTTTTATTGTCTATTCTAAATTTTACCTATTACACTACTAAATTGAAATGAATGTTGAATGATATATCATCTTTTTTTCTTCCTCAGAGTATGCTCAGGTAATCAAAATGTTGGGAAATGGACGATTAGAAGCAATGTGTTTTGATGGTATTAAGAGGTTATGCCATATTAGAGGAAAGTTGAGAAAAAAGGTAAGTATGTAGATTTATTTACTTCAAGATTCAGTTGATTATAAAAACATTTTAATATGAAAGCAAATTCAGTTTCAAAAAGATATTTATAGAACCGAGCTGTGATTTATATGACATTTAAATAAGAATATCTTTGATCTTTATCATTTGCTTCACTTAATATTATATTTCTGCTGGATATCTACAGTAGATATAATATATCACAGTAGATATAATAATAAGGGAGAAAATAATCTGACAAATCTAATTCATAAAACAAATGGTCTAGACTCCATGAAAAATAACATGGAGATTAAAAGAGACTATAGAAATGGATAATTAATGGATCATGTTCCTTAATAGATTTTGTATTAGGGGAAATAATCATAAGTGGTCCTAGGGAAATTTGAATATGGAATATGTTAGATAACAGATTCCTTATCATAGCCCATTAAGACAGTTTTTAAATTATTTGATTAATTATTTATTTGAGATTGCCCCATGTTATAAGAAGAAGTCATTAAAAATTCATCTTTTAAGGCCATGGCTAATTAGCCTTTATGCTTCTCATACTATTAGATATTGTTATTTTGTATTAGGGGATTTCAGTAATCTGTTTATAAAAAAATATTTTTGGGTCTGTTATTCATTCTTTAACAAATTAATGGCACTTTTAAGGCTTATTCTTTTGAGGCTCCTGTAACAAAATACTACAGCCTGGGTGACTTATGAATAGTAATTTATTCCAGTTCTGAAGACTATTTTTGTTTAGAGGTGGTTTAAAATATGGTGATTTTAAAAGATGGCCTGCTTTCTGATTGATAGTACTTTCTGAGTCTTGATATGGAACCATGAAGCATTCTAGGACCCATTTAATAAAAGCATTAATACTATTCATGAGAATTCTGCTCTCCTGACCTAAACAACTCCCCCAGACTCCCATCTCCTGTCACTTTCATATTGAATGTTAGGATTTTAATATATGCATGTAAGAGACACGCATTCAGACAAGAGGAGGTCATTTTTATGTAGATTGATTTCTGAATGGCTACATTTATGTAGATAGTAATTCTTTCGTATTTTGGATAACTAAATATTTTAAGATAGTTTTTGATGTTTAGTCATTTCCCTTGATGGATGATCTTTTCTTTGAAGTTTTAAGCTCTTAAGTAATTGAAATAAAATTTCATATTTTAGTAGGCTACATGTAGAGTATTGTACTATAGTTTTATCTTACCTTTGCATTTTTTTTAAAATAATACTTGGGATGGAATCCAGATCCTTGTGCATGCTAGGGCAGTGCTCTAACATTAATCTTTGGTCCCCTAATTTTTGATAGTTTACAAAGTGGGTGAATAAAATATTTTTTGTGGGATGATTCATTTAAATTGGTTCTTTTAAAATTATTTATATTTTTTAAATGTCAGTAAATTATCTTTACAGGTTTGGATAAATTCCTCAGACATCATATTGGTTGGCCTTCGAGATTATCAGGTAAAAATTATATTCAAATTTGTACTCTGTGCTGGGTGACGCACCACACCTATAATCCCAGTGAACATGGAGGCTGAGGCTAAAGGATCACAAGTTCAAACCATCCTCCACAACTTAGCAAGGCCCTGAGTAACTTAGAGAGACTCTCTCTCAAAATAAAAAATAAAAGGGTTGGGGATGTAGCTCAGTGGTTAATCTCTCCTGGGATCAATCCCTAGTACCAAAAATATAAAAATAAAACAAATTTGTTCTGTGCCCTTGTTATTTAATAAATCATTAATATTTCCTATATAATACTGTTTCTACTTTTAGCCAGTTTCAGTACATACTTGACACCATTCTGTCATCAACACTTAAGGACTACAATATTTTTACACTTATTAAGAGACAATAGTATTTTTCTAATTCAAAATAATTCCCAAAGTTGATGGTACATGTATAAGAAAAGTGATTCAACACAATTTTTAATTTCTATTATTATTTTAAATATAATATGTTGTAAATAGTCTCTTTGTGTAGAACAGTACTATGGATGGATCATTATATCCCAATTCATTTGATGGCTTTTTGCTACATATTCTAGTTTTTACAGATGGTGATTCCCAAGGGCCAGTCTGTGAAATAGTAGTAACACAGGCTGACGTTTTATCTGCTCCCTAGAGAAATAAGAAGATAGCTAGGTGTGATGTTTTTGATGAAGCTCAATTGTCCATTTTCTTTCTAAAATATTTCTAGAATATTCTTCAATTAAATTTTCTAAAATAAGTATGATACTGTGTAAGTATGGTAGTGTTCTTTTTTAATTAATGTGTTTACTTTTTAATTTTTTTTTTTTAATTGAGTGGAAGGAGTCTCACAGTGTTGTCCAGTCTGGCTTTGAATTTCTGTTCTCAGTCGATCCTTCTGCTTCAGGCTCTGGGACTACAGGTGTGTGCGAACACACACAGTTTCATCATTTTATTTTGAAATCTATAGTTCTTGCAATTGAAGTCTGGAAGAGCAAGTCAGCTTTTTGTTTATGTGATGAGGCAGAAACCCCATAGCAGAAAGGCTTGGTGGGTGATAGCTGCTCAGCTTATGGCAGTCTGAGGGGAGAGAGAAAGAGGCAGAGAAAAAAAAAATTAAGAGTCCAGGATAAAATACAGGCAAAGGGCTTACTTCAAAGGATATAGTCTCTTCAACTAGGCCCCACCTCCTATGGTTTTTAACACCTCCCAGTAGTCCTTTCAATTTTGAGTCCATCAATCATGTATCCATCAATACATGTGGGTAATGATAAAGGATGGGAAGTTATCATCTGTCACTGCCTTGCCTAGTACTATGGAGAAAATATTTATTGAAGAAGGTAGAGCCCTAATGATCCAAAAGTCTCACCTTGAACATTCCTACATTGGAGACCAAACCTTCAACACATGAGCCTTTGAGAAATATTCTTTTCATATTATTAGGAGGGGTTTTCGTAAATGTCTCTTAGGTCTAGTTGACTTATGGTATTTCATTCTCTCTTGTTTGTCTGTTTTAGTTTGTTTGAAAGTGGCATTCTGAAGTCATTCAACTTCTTATCTCCTGAATTACTATTGTTTTAAATAATTTACGCATTTTTTGAAATATCATTTGTAGGACATTAGTCTTTTAATTTCCTTAAATATTTTTAAACATGATTTATTTTATTCTTAAACATATTTCTTCAAACATGTTTATAACAGTTTGTTTGTCAAGTACAACTTCAGGGCTTTCTTAGAAGGAGTTTGTACCGACTGCTGCTTTTTTTGTTGTGGGCCTCTTTTGTGTTTTCTTTTTTTTTTTTTTCCCTTCATTATTCAAAGATGTACATTTCAAATACAATATAGCAATTATGGAAATAATGTATTTATATATATCTTACAGTTTAAAAAATTCTGGTTTTTCCTGTATTGCCAGTGAATCTCTGTGATTATTTTAGTGGCCTTTCTTTGGATGGTTGTTAGATAAATTGTAAATCAGCAACATACACTTACTGCCATCTACCAGTCTAACTGATCATATTCTTCAAAATGGGTACATGTGAACATTTTAAAACTGGTTTTCTGGGGTTTGCATTACAGACACTTACTCAGGGGAGCTGTTAAGAATATAATTTTTTGGACTGTCCCCCAGGTTTATTGTTTTCTTTAAGAAAGTAATTAAATTAATTATCAGAATTAAATAATTCTGATAGGAGTACATTTTAAAAAACATTTCCACTACCACTGGAGAGAGCCAGTAGTTTGAGAGACAGAGTAACCAGAGAATTCAAAAAAGGTTTTTTTAGCAACATGTGGGTAATGTTAAAAGATGGGAAGTTAACATCTGTCACTGCTTTGTCTGGTACTATGGAGAAAATGTTTATGTAGAACTTTTTGGGAATGTTATCTCCTCCTCAAGCAGGTGGATGCCTAGAATAGTTTGTTAATATGGAAAAATGACCTATTCTGGAATGTAAGTTGTGAGCACTTAACTTGTGTAGTGGTGACCACCAAGTCATCACAGACCTGTAAATCTAAAAGAATATTTTTCAGAGGCTTTTGGATTCTGTCCCAGCCAGTCTCCGATTTTCTACTTTGTATTTGCCTGACAATTAATATTTTTATTATTATTTTTATTTTTATTTTTTTGTACCAGGGATTGAACTCAGAAGCAATTAGCCACTGAGCTACATCCCAAACCTTTATTGTATTTTATTTAGATACAGGGTCTCCCTAAGTTGCTGAGGGTGGCTTTGAACTCACAGTCTTCCTGCCTCAGTGCCTCCTGAGCTGCTCGAATTACAGGCATGTGCTGCTGCTCCCGACTGACAATTAATCATAAACTTTTTCATAATCTAGGAATGAACAGGACACAAGAAAGGTCCAGTGCACTTTAGTTGATTCTTTAGTCATTAAGATATGAATCAGAGTATAGGGAGAAAATAGTTATGTTTTAAAATGGTGAAGAAGAAAGTGAGGAGGAAAAAAACTTTAAACTTGGAGGCAGTTTTATGCTGGTATTCTTTTCTTTGGTCATATTATTTGCAGTTTTGATTGCTATATTTGACCTAAAATATGTATGTTGCAATTTTTTTCTTTTTTTTACTTCTAATCAGAAGATTATTTAAAAATACTGAGTTTGCCTGTTCTGCTTTTATGAGGATGAAATTGGTGTGTATGTTTTGGAATGTATGGAACCTTTTTTCTTTAGTTTAACCCAAAATTTTTTGGGAGGGATGCAGGAAGAGTGGGTATGAGTGTAGTGTGTAGAAGAAAAGCAGAGAATTTTTAACAAAATTCTTAATGATTTTTTTCTTAATGTTATTTGAAAGTAATTTATGTATAATTTGAAAACAACTGATGATATTTTGCTGTAACCAGTTTTAAAAGTGACTTGTTTAATTCTAAGGATAATAAAGCTGATGTAATTTTAAAGTACAATGCAGATGAAGCTAGAAGTCTGAAGGCATATGGAGAACTTCCAGAGCATGGTAATGTCTATATTGTTGTATTCTCAGTCATTTATTGGTGTTTAGGTAAAATAATTTTGGTAGATTTGTTTGTTTTACACATTATTGTGTGTAAGTGTATGTAAACCTAACAAAATTAGTAAGTATGCCTGTCTGTACTTTATCAATATTTTAGGAAAAATAAGAAGTCTCTCATGTTTTTTTTAAATTAATTTTATTTTTTAAATACATGACAGTGGAATGTACAATTCTTATTTCACATGTAGAGCACAATTTTTCATATTTTTGTTTGCATATAAAATATGTTCATACCATTTTATGTCTATATACATCTCTTGTTCTTTTGATAAAGAATTTTCCAACCTTTGGATGTATAGCTGTCAAGGAATACATTTGTTAGATTTTTATGTTTTTTGTTTAGTGTGTACTACATTTGTTCATCTTGACAAAATGATAAAAGCATTGGCTATAATTTGCTCCAAATCAGGTCCTAGTGCTTATTCTTTCCCTCTTCTTCTCCCTCCTCATGTTTTCCTGTTATACAGATCTATCTTTCTTTTTATTGGATTATGGAGGCTTTTATTTTTGTTTTTAATTAGTGCATTATGTGGAATATAATTTGCTTCATTCACTTCAGTTCCTAATGCTTCTTCTTTCCTTCTTCTCCATTCCTATTACTCTTCCTCTACTGATCTTTCTTCTATTATTTGTTTTTGAGTTGGTGTGTTCTAGATATTTGTAAGGTGAAATTCACCAATATAGTTGTATGTAATATCATAACTTCATTCCATATTTCTAACCTTTTCCTGTTCTTTCTGTTTTGCTTTGTTTTAACAATTTTCAAGAGACTGGCAATTTTTGTATAAATGAAGGCAGCAATTATAATAGTAGCTTTTAAGTTTTAGAAAACAAATATTTTATTATTAGAATTGTTACTTAGGGTATTTAGAACAAAAGTATTTATTTCCTTTTTGAAAGAAATAAAATATTTTCACAGGAAAAAAAATAACTTGAAAAGTCTGAAGTTACCCATAACATATTACTAGTAAAGAGAAAATGCACTAATTTATATGTCTACATGCTTTACTTGGTAGCTACATGCCTTTTTATTCCACTGCAGTTTTATCATAAGAATACTAAGGTTTTTTACAGAAGCATGGAGATCCTGATTAATTATTAGCTTTTTAAGGAGTGCTGAATTATCTAGGAATCTGACTAGCAGCTTCTTTTTTGCTTTACTTCTTAGAAATAAGCATGATTAGCCCAAGTCTCTGTGATTTGGTACATCCTTTTTAAAGATGTTGAAATAGTTGTTCTGATCCAAGGAGGACTTTAAAGATGCCATGAGGATGGTGTTAGCCTGTGCTCAAATCATTTGTTGTTGTTGTTTTAATTCTTTTTAATTATACAAGACAACGGAATGTATTTTGGCAAATTATATGTACAGAGAATACAACTTATTCTACTTAGGATCCCACTTTTGTGATTGTACATGTGATTGTACATAATTCGGAATTACCCTTATTATATATTCAAATACAAGGCTGGGAAAGTTATCTTTGATTAATTCTACTGTCTTTCCTATTCCGTTTCCCACTCCCTTCCCTTTGTTTCCCTTTGTCTAATTCAATGGATTTTTATTATTTACCTCTCCACCCTCCCCTGTTTGGGTTAGTATCCATAAACCAGAGAGAACATTTAGCCTTTGGGTTTTTTGGAAATTGGCTTATTTCACTTATCATGATAATTTCCAGTTCCATCCACTTACTAGCAAATGCCATTATTTCATAATGATTTATGGCTTTTTCCATTATGTACATATACCACATTTTCTTTATCTATTCATCTGCTGAAGAATATCTAGGTTGTTTCCATAGCTTAGCTATTGTGAGTTGGAGCTGCTGTATACCCAAAAGACTTAGAAACACTGCAGTGGTACAACTACATCAAACCATTTGAAGCATACATTGAAAGTGTTTAGCTATTGAGTTAGAGTAATTGGAGTCTGCCTACTTTTCTAAAAACTGTTTTGAACGAAAGAAAAATGTAGCCCATATTCTGTTTGTTGTAATTATTTTGTAATGAGTGAACATCTGGGGAATTTTATTGTTAATTTGCTGTTTATAGGACAGCTGCTAGAAGTTTAATAATTTTTAGTAAAGAAATATCAGTTGAATTGGAATATATTTTAAAACTTCTTTTTATAATTTTAAGTCTTCTCCTGTAGTTCAGTATTTATATCAGGCCTTTTCTTTAGTAAGTAGCTTGCTTAAATATTGTTTTGATTATATAATGAGTTCATTGGTTATCTTTAGCTAAAATTAACGAAACAGATACTTTTGGTCCTGGAGATGATGATGAAATTCAGTTTGATGATATTGGAGATGATGATGAAGATATTGATGATGTAAGTAGATGATTTTATAGATTTCTTCATTTTATTGATGAATTGTGTTATTTAATTACCTTGTTTTTTCTAAATATTTTCATTTAGCCAAGAATATTGAATACTTAAATTCAGGTGTGTTTGGGGACTTGACCATGAGTTTATTAAATAATAGGCAGAAATAACGTAGTTCAATTGTATTTTCTTTGGAAAGCTTTATCAATCCTTTAGAATACGTCTTTCTTTAAAATTAGTATTAATTTGGGCAGAAGTATTCCAAAATCATAACATGTTGAAAGTTATGAAAATAAATAATTATTATGAATTGCAGTAGTTTTGAAAACATGGCATTTCATAAATAAAATACTAATTTGTTAAAAGACTTAATGCAGCACTGAAATTACAACAGACTTTAAAAGTCTTGTTAAAATAAAAGCCTATTGCCAGAACATATAGTGGAATTTTATTATTTAATTTGTCAGCACTGTTAGTAAAATCCTTCATTTGAAGTTAGAGTGTGATTATTTGGGGGAAGGGCATTGTTTTTCCTAGTAATAAAGTAGTGAGTCACATACCTTACTGTTTTTATTATATCTAAGTAAAATTTGTCCTCTTTTTTTTAGTGTGTGTGTGAGGGAAAGTATTTTTTTTTTTAAATAAATGGAATAGTGATTTAGTAATATGGCTTACACTTCAGTCAGGCTCTTTTTAAAAAGTATTCCTATAATGTAAATGTAGTTCAGAAACTACCTGAGTATACAAATAACTATGAGAAGTAATGAATTTGGGGCATTAAGGTGAAATTTTAGAGTACCTGGAGTAATTGTTTTGAAAGTTTGTACAACATAATTACCAGACATTTTAAAAACTGCAAAGGCCAATCTTTGGAAAAAGTTGAGCTTGAGTAGTCCTGACATTCATCCCCATTTATAATATCTATAAACTCGCCACCCAGATTCTATAGTTGACATTTCTCTATACTTAACCACACTCATTCTTCTATCCATCCAACATCCCCACTTTGTTTTGATGCATTTCCAAAGCAGTTAGATTAATTGTACCATGAATTAAAATGAGAGTATGTATCTGTATAAACATTTTTATATTTATATTGTGTGTTTTTAAGCAAACACTAATGTGTAAATCTTTAAGTGTACCCAAAAATAGGGCGGGTGAGGTGGGTGGGGGAGGATGAGAAACAGTTATTGTAACATTTCCTTATATATCTTTCTTTGGGGACTCTATGCCAAAGGATTCTTATAACTAAAACAATATTAGTATATATTTAATATGGCAAAAAACCTATACTTTTGATTTAGGGCAGACTTGAATAATTTGACTGCCAGTGAGATTTAGCAACTTTTTAGAAAATTAAGGAACTTTCTAATTCAGGTATGTTTGGAGATTTGGCCATGAGTTTATTAAATAGTAGGCAGAAACAAGGTAGTTAAATTGTCTAGACTTTGGGAAGTTATGCATGAAAACACTGATGATAAACTTAGGGTCCAAGCAGGGTTAATATTTCTTCATGAAAAAAAAAGCCTTATAAGCCAAGAGACTTGAGGTAGAGATTGCAAGTTCCAAGCCATGCTGGCCAATTTAGCCATAGTCTTATATCAAAACAAACAGGCTAGGAGTATAGCTCATTATATAGATGCCAGGTTTAATCCCCAAATTGCAAACAACAAAGTCTTTTTATGAGTTTGTAATAAGGGCCTTCCTTTGGAACTGCTGATAGGGAAACAGATGGTAAAGGTAATGATTTTTAAAGGAATTTACTGTTTTGAAATTTGTAAATTTCTTTCTCTTTTTATTTTTTAACCTGGGAATCTTACTACTTGTAGAGTCATTTTTCTAGAAAGATTTACATCTGTTGTAGTGTTAACTTCTGTAATTAAAATAGATCTTAAACGGGGGGGGGGAGAGAATTTGGTTTAGACATAGTTCCATTTTGAAAAGAATTGTGCTTTTCCATTTCTATGCCAACTTTCAAAATAAAAGAATAAAGAAATGTCAAACTTTATTAAAGATATTTTGTGTGGCATTTAACAATGTAAAAAAGACAAAAAGTATACTGGCAACAGACAGGACTAAGGAAAAACCTGGTATACAGAATATGTGCCATAGTGATTGTCTAGATAACCTTAAAATGGTCTTAAAAATAGTAGAATGCTATAGGAATTATTTCATGGATCTTATGTTGTTTTTACTTATAGATCTAATCTGAAAGTGATTCTGAGGATTGTTCCACTGTTGAAATCTCAGCTGTCACCTGCTAAGAAGAATAAAATTTCATTTAGAATGAGTAAAATTTATTAAAGCAGATCCATTTATTTTCATTTTTTTAAAAATATTATATTTTGTTAAAACTAGAGTAATCTTAAATAACATGTTACTAACACTTCATTTTTTAGATGTAACTGAATTTAGAAGTAAAGGCTCAAACAACTTTGCCTTGTTAAAACCAAAGTAAGGAAGAAATGCCTTCCCATTTATGACTACTTTATTTCTAGTAAATGAATGTTTTTAATTATTTGCCATTTATATATAGTAGATTATAGTAAGCCCTAATTCCAACTGATGTTTACAGCATTTTTTTTTGTATGGTTTAGTTAACCAGATATTCTCTTGAGATTTTTATCACATTTTTAAGGAAAAAAGAAATCTGCATTTGAAATCAGAAAAAATAGGGCTATTTTTCTTATTTATCAAAATATATTTTTATTCTTAATGTCTTCTGTATTTCTTTATTTATGTTGCCACCATCCAAAGTAAGCTTTCCCAAATTGCAATTTAAAACATGGGAACAATTTTGAGTTCAAAAGATTAGCAGTTTCAAATGGAACACCCGGTGATAACCATTTTTCTTCATGTTAGAAATATTGATATGACTTGACAGTGTTTATTTAATTTTTACTTTTTTAAGATCATACAAATAGAAAATGAAAAATGAATGAAAATACATTGTTCTAATATTTACCTACCAAATTTTCCAAAAAAGGAAACTTTTGCTGTTACATAATAGTTTTTTACTTTGCAAGTAAGTCATATAAAATGATGACTTACTTTCTTTTTTTTGCCCCACAGTCATACATTGTAGCCCACATTTTGAGACTTAATGGGTAATTAAATTGCATTGTGCAAATGGAAAACTAATTTTATAACATTCTATAAACTAAGCCTTTCTTAAGCTAACCTTAGATTAAGAGGAAAAGAACTACAACTTATTGAAAAGATGGTTTCTGTTTTCTGTATGGAAGAACCATGGCATTAAAAATATAATAAAGAGTTATATTGAATGTATGTTTGTTGGCCTTTCTTGATGTTACTAATGTAATTTGTCATATACACTGACACTGTTAGTGTCAGATTATATCATAATCTTTCTTTTAAATTACCAATATAGTAAAATGAAATCAAACTTGTGGTAGTTTATCTTCTTTAGCCACAGTTAAATCTTATACTACTTTCAGAGATTCAACAGTTGGTGTTACCTTTATTACATTTTTTTCTCCTTTAAAATTTTTCAGTAGTGAAAATTAATATAAAGGATCAACAGGCTCACATGGATTTTATGACACAAATGTAACAGCTATGACAGACAAGAAACTTACATATGGCTTCATTTTATGTTGCCATAAATGCTTAAGTGTGGAAAATTTAGGTATAAAATTTTAGGCTAGAACCTAAGGATAAGATAGAAAAGTGCCCCCATGGTATTTAATGGTTCTTACCTATCAAATTTCATAACACGAATATAAGTAGATATATCTTGAGACCAAAAGCTGGATTTTAAATACTATTAAGCAGTTTTAAAGTGTTTACCTATTGATGATGTTCATGAGTAATGAAAATTCTGTGACATTTATCCTACTACATAAGTGTATTGCTAAATGTCTTCTTTCGATACATGTCCTTGTTCTCTAAAATTTAGAATTCTACTTGTGTAAAACAGTTCATGATAAAATATAAAACTGCTCAGACATTTTTCCCCAACTGACTTCTAACAAATATAATTTTTCTAAAGATTTTTTTTTCTTCCAAAGGACAAGGAGGGTTGCAATCCGTGTTTTATGATAATTTGTTTCTTTTTTTTTTTTCTTGCTTTTACATTCGGAAGGTACTTCGTCCTGGAAAGCCTGTAGTTCACATTAAACATTAGATATGTTATTGCTCATATGCAGCATTACTTGGAGGAATTACTTTGATAATATTATTAAAAGTATTAATTTTATATTTTATTTAATTATGTTTCAGATTAATGGATTAAATAGGAAAGTAGGTTCTTGTTACTGATTTCTGCAATATAATAATATTAGTCTAGAAAGTAAGTAAATATATTTAAAAGCAAAAAAAAAATAGCACTTACACTGACATTGATTAACTTTACTGCTAAGAGAATATGTAATGAATTCAGTATGGTTACATTCTTCATGCAGTATTTATTATATAGATTATACACATGTTGTAGTATTCAGATAGCTAAATAAGATAATAAATATGTAAAAAAGGGTTGCCAGCTTTTAATTATTTGACTGTTCGCATTTAAATTTGCAGCTTCCTAAGTTCTGAAGCCTTAAAAAGAGGTTGTAAATTTTGTATTTTATTAAGAAATGACCAATAATTTTCTTGACATTTATTTGGAATAGTGGCTATAAATATATATTTTTTTCTTAAGATATCTGTGACCAATGGTTTAATTTAATCCCAAGGATCTCAAGGATATATTCAAATATATGTTATCATTCAAATGTCAGTGAACATGTTTTGAGTATACCACATATCTAGGTTTATTGTTAACACATATATTTATTTTGTGTTAACATTTTGACAATATTTAACATTGCTTGATGTATAAGATAAATTTTTCCTTCTTCAATTAGAGTAAGCATTTAAATTATACTATTTCAGATCTCAAAATTCACTGCTTTGTGTTTTAGAACTACTTAAATCATTACTTAGTTTATCCTTGCTTTTCTTTTTATCCAAAACATACAAATAAAATCTAACTTAAGTTCTGTATAAATTTGATAAGTCCTTAAGAATACCAAGTTTGAATTCACTGAGGCATTTGTAGAGAGCATATTGAATTTTGTGTTCACTTTCTGTTAGCTACCCACCCATATTTATATCCCTATTCAATTCATGAAATGAATTTTAGACTTTATAATTAGACTGTCTATAACCAAATCCCCATTTGCTATCTGCTAACATGATGACATGGGTAAACTAACTTGTCAGGATAGTTAACCTCATTTTTATGCTAAATTGATAAAACATGCCTTGTTTCCATGCAGTATAAACCAATAAAAGGTAATATAGTTGGTATATAATGAAACAGTTACTGCAAGGTAAAGCAGTACTCAATAATAGAAAAACAAATTTTAATCATTCTGTAATTGTTTAACATTCTATTAAAAAAAGAAAAATTAATAATATGTAATTAATGTATAAGAAAAGAAAAAAAGGAAAACCATACATATTAGCATAGTAATTTAAAGCATTAAACATTGAGAACTAAATATTTTATTTTGTAAAATATTTGTCAAGTGTTAGTTTGGAAATGGGATGTTCTGCAAAATCTTTTAATGCAACAGTGTATTCAGAGGGATGATTAAATTAAGAGAGCTATAACCTGATCAGTCCATTCTAATGTGAGTGGAATGGTTGTGTGGAAATGTAGATGGGGCATGGCGGGAGATGGGTCACTGGAGGCTTGCACTGGAAGGATTCTTCTTTCCTGAACTCTCTTACCCCTTCTCTCTGCTTCTCAGCCTCCATAGGTAAACAGTACTTCTCCACAATACTCATCTGATGATTTTGGATCTAGAGAAATGGATCTGCCCACCATGAACTGGGTCTCTGAAACTCTGAGCCAAAATAAACTTCACCTCCTCCAAGTTGTTCTTGTAAGGTATTTTAATCATAGCAATGAAAAGCTGCCCAACACAGAAATTGGTATCGAGAAATTGGATTGATGCTATGACTGTTCCAGCTGTGGTTGAGAAGGCTTTGGTTATAATTTGTGGGAGGAGTCTGGAAAAGATGGAGGCTGAATATAGAATACCATAAGAAAAGCTTAATAAGCAATTCTGATGGAAGGTCAGAAGACAAAAATGCCAATAGGAATTCCCACTGCTCGAGTTGTCACGGGGATATGAGAACTATTGTGAATCAGACTAGAGGCTACATGTGTTCTCCAAATAACTTTTCTATATTTTGCTCATGTTCAACTTATTTTTTGTGAGGCTGAATTTTAAAAGTGATGAACTAATTCAAGAGAAAGTTTCAAGGCATTACAGCATTAAGGCAGTATGGATATATTGCCAGTAGCTTTTAGTGAGCTTTACTCAGAAGTAGATAGCAGTGATGAAAATTAAAAGTGAAACCAAGAAAGTTGTGCTTGAAGAAAGACTTTGCATAAAGACAGTAGGAAAGATGCCTCCAGAAAATATTAGAAATTCTCAGGACAACACCCATTGCAGGTTCTAGTATACAAAAAAGAAAATTCCTTTCAGAAGAGATAATAGTTCCTTGTTTCCAAAGGGGAGCCTAAGAAGTTGTTTCACCAGGCTCAGCTCTCCAGGCACTTAGAAGCTGCTGAAGCCCCTTTTCCAGAAAACTCAGATGCTGTGGGAGCTTGGGGCAGAATTTGGCATCATCCTCATGGTGCCAATTATGCAGAATTATGGAATTTAAGGTTAGATATTTCCATTGAAGTTTCAGTGGGTGACCATGCAAAGTGTAGTAGTGTTGGAGCCCCACAGGGTAATATTTGAAGCTGTAAAGGTGAAGCCACGTCTGGAATAGAGACCCCAGGAATTGATGTCAGTAAAGTGAACTGTGCTGAGAAAAACTGCTGGCTGCAAAAGAGCCCATGTATGCTGCCACTGGCAAGAACAAAGCGGTGGGACTGCTCAAACCCTTTGGAGAAAACAACTTATTTGCTTCAAATGCCATGGGTGGAACTAACAAGACCTGTTTGCCTGGCTACATTTTGGTCTTTTTGTCCCCATCCCTTCTTCTATGTCATTATTATTTATATTTGAAAAGAGATGCTTGCTCTATTCCCTGTCTATTGGATAAATGTAGCTTGCTTTTGATATTCAGAGAGATTCACAGTCAGGAGTTTGCCTTGAGTCTCAGAAAAAGACTTTGTAATCTGGGACAATAGTGAACTGCAGAGACTGGAACTCTTGGAGTAGGGCCAAAATACATTCTGCATTTTGAAATGGACAAGAGCTTTTGGGGACTGGAGATGGAAAGTTAGGTTTGAAAATGAAGTGTCTGCCCAAAGCTCCTATGTTAATTTTGGTCAGAGATAATTATAGTTCAAACTATACCTTACATTCTTGCCATATAACTCAGCATAGTTTCTATGCATTGGCAAATTATCAAACATACTTCTGAATTTGGACCATCTACCATTTTATAAGTTGAACTTTTTATGTTCAAGAATCTTTGTAACATGATTCATTTTCTTGGTGTCACATTCTCTGTGATATCTCCATTCCTTTGTCATAGCATTTTCCTCATTGATTTCGATAAGTTTACTACTAAATTCTTTGAATAAGTACAAAAATATAACTGCTTAACATCAATGTGTTACCATTTTGTTTGTTTCTTTTCTGCAGCTTTATGTCCAGGCCTGCTTTTGTGAAAGAAATGAGCCCATGTTGATCACTGTTAGACAGGAGGTATACAACTATACTTGATCCCAATTTATGAGCTGACTGATTTACATGCATTTTGACAGACTAAGAAGGTGATTGGTCACCAGTTATAATGTACAAAGTTGTTGAACTTATAACAGTGATAAGTGAAATTTGAACTGAATTATTAGGAGACTGGTACTTAGGTAACTACATAGTGTGTGTGGGGTTTTTTTTTTGTGTGTGTATGTGTTACAAAAAAAGGTTTGTTCTTGATATTGCTTCAGAAATGTTGAAAAGATTACATGAGTGCACAATTTCTGCATCGAGTGTTGTCCTTTTACAGTTATGTCAAGTATGGATATCACTATCATATCTTTTATCATTTTTTAAAAAAATATTTATTTTTTAGTTGTAAGTTGGACATAATACCTTCATTTGTCTATGTTTTATTTGGTGCTCAGGATCAACTCAGGGCCTCCTGTGCACTAGGCGTGTGCTCTACCACTGAACCACAACCCCAGCCCTTATCATTTCTTTTATATGTGGTCTTTTATTTCTATACTAGAATATGAACAGTTTGTATATTTATTTAACAAAAATTTCAAACTTAACATGATAATAAGTAAAGATGGAGTTCTCAAAGTTGCTTAAAGATGTTTTGAAAAATGACTGAGAATGTACAGCTGCTACATGTTCTTCTATACAAGTTTACAGTTTTAATATGGATACTTTTGCTTACTAGTCATTAAAGACATGTGCTATAGTTCATGAATACTATTTAGGCCTTAGTAGAATGTTTTCTTCCCCCATCACCTTTGGAATAATGGTAAAGAAACCAGATGCAAACTACTTGAATTAGAAAATTAAATCTCACCAATGGACTGTTCTTTGGTGTGTCACTCTGAAGGGAATCTAGGGGAGTAAATAAAGGCATTTCTGTGGGAAGACATCTATTCAGAATTACTACAAGTTATCAAAATAACCTTTTAAAGCATTTTTTGATGTGTAAAATGCTGTCTGATATAAATTTTTTTGCTTCTAAATTTCACAATTTAAAAAAAATAGTCTTTTTCTATATGTATTTTGCCCAGTTCAAATTTTAATACTGGAGGATTAGAATGTGGAAACAATATAAATAAATATAATTTTATGATTTATTTATTCATGTTTTTTAAAAATAGTTTTAGCTTTTTTTTTTTTAGAGTGGGGGAGAGAGAGAGAGAGAGGGAGAGAATTTTTAATATTTATTTTTTAGTTCTCGGCGGACACAACATCTTTGTTTGTATGTGGTGCTGAGGATCAAACCCGGGCTGCATGCATGCCAGGCGAGCGCGCTACGGCTTGAGCCACATCCCCAGCCCTTATTTATGTATTTTATATATTTATATTGCTGCTTTACGCAATTGGGTTATTAGGTATAGAATTAGTGGAAGAGCCCATTGTGGGTTTTATGCTTTAACCTGCTTGGCAACAAAAAGAGATTTTTATCCTTGAAGTAAAAAGGATACATACTAGCATAGTTTGTTTCATTGAAAACGTATTAAGCATACATAATTATATATAATGAACTGTAAATTGGATTTTAATGACATCCTTATTAATTTTTATAACAAATAGGTTTTATTTTTTATTTATATATGATAGCAGAATGCAATACAATTCTTATTACATATGTAGAGCACAATTTTTCATATCTCTGGTTGTAAACCTAGTATATTCACACCAATTTATATCTTCATAACTAAGCTTTGGATAATAATGATCATAACATTCCACCATCATTAATTGCCCCATCCCTTCCCCTTCAACCCCTCTGCCCTATCTAGAGTTCATCTGTTCCTCCCATGCTCCCTCTCCCTGTCCCATTATGAATCAGCCTTCTTTTGAATCAAAAAAAACCAAAACATTCTGCATTTGTTTTTTTGGGGATTGGCTAACTTCACTTAGCATTATCTTCTCCATCCATTTACCTGCAAATGCCATGATTCTATTCTCTTTTATTACTGAATAATATTTCATTGAGTATATATGCTACATTTTTTTATTCCATGATCTATTGAAGGGCGTCTAGCTATTGTGAATTGTGGTGCTATAAACTTTGATGTGGCTGAGTCCCTGTAGTACGCTGGTTTTTAAGTCAATTTTGAGTATAGACCCAAGAGAAGGACAGGTGGGTCAAATGGTAGTTCTATTCCCAATTTTCCTAGAAATTTCCATACTGCTTTCCTTATTGGCTGCACCAATTTGCAGTCCCACCTGCAGTGTATGAGTATACCTTTTTTCCTGCATCCTCACCAACACTTATTGTTGTCTATCTTCATGATAGCTGCCATTCTGCCTGGAGTGAGATGAATTCTTAGAGTGGTTTTGATTTGCATTTCTCTAATTGCTAGTGATGATTAATATTTTTCATGTATTTGTTGATTTGATTGTACATCATCTTCTGAGAAGTGTCTCTTCAGGTCCTTGGCCCGTTTACTGATTGGGTTGTTTCCAAAGACATTCCTCATAGAAATAGAAAAAAAAAACCCAAAAAACATGAAATTCATCTGGAAAAATAAGAGACCCAGAAGAGCTAAAGCAATCCTTAGCA
Organism: Urocitellus parryii; assembly: GCF_045843805.1. Taxonomy (NCBI): domain Eukaryota; kingdom Metazoa; phylum Chordata; class Mammalia; order Rodentia; family Sciuridae; genus Urocitellus; species Urocitellus parryii. The sequence goes on from NC_135548.1 coordinate 4,295,622, forward strand.
GGAAGACTGAAGCAGATGGCATCACTATACCGGACCTTAAACTATACTACAGAGCAATAGTAACAAAAACGGTATGGTTTTGAAATCAAAACACACTTGTAGAACAATGGTACAGAATAGAGGACACAAGAGACTAACCCACAAAGTTAGTTATATTAGACAAAGGTGCCAAAAACATGCATTGGAGAAAAGATAGCCTTTTCAACAAATGGTGCTGGGAAAACTGGAAATCCATATGCAACAAAATGAAATTAAACCCCTATTTCTCACCTTGCACAAAACTCAACTCAAAGTGGCTTGAGGACTTAGGAATTAAATCAGAGACCCTGCATCTAATAGAAGAAAAAGTAAGCCCTAATCTCCATCATGTAGGATTAGGTCCCAACTTCCTTAATAAGACTCGGGTGCAAGAATTAAAATTAAGAATCAATAAATGGGATGGAATCAAACATCTTTCTCAGCAAAAGAAACAGTCTGTGAGGTGAACAGAGAGTCTACATCTTGGGAGTAAATCTTTACCCTCTCACACATGAGATAGAGCCCTAATCACTAGGGTATATAAAGAACTCAAAAAGCTAAGCAACAAAAAACAAATAAAAATAACCTAATCATTAAATGGGCCTAGGTTTTATTTTACTAGTAACTCATTGTACATAATTGAGCATTGAATAAAATAATTCCCCTTAAAAAATAGCATTTTGCCACAGAAAATAAACTTTCAGAAAACCAAAACACCCAAGAATTTCAGTTATCACTTTTAAAAAAAATTTTTTTTTATTTTTTTCCTAGTTCCACAAGCCATTTGTTCAGCCAGTCAAGGGAACTGATTTGTTATGTGACTTCTCAAAAAAAAATTTTTTTGTGTTTAAAAATTTCCCTGACACAAATAGCCACACAAGCATAAAATAAGGCTTATGTCTGTATCTTGGTCTTGGATATTCCCATTACATCCTGAATTTTGTATGTACTTTATAAAGTACATCATTTTCATTAACTTTTATGTAATCTCATTCAAAGCTTCATTTATTATTATCTAGCTGATAAAACTCAAGCTTGAAAGGCAGAATGCTCCTGAATTTTAGTCTCATGCATTGATTTTTGCATTGTTTTGTACCTTCTTTGGTCTCTGAGCTACTGAAAAATTAGAACAAGTAATGATTTTCTTTTCCCACATCCAAGCTCTTAACAAGGCATGTATAAAGCAATAGTCCACTAATTACCTGTGCTTAATAAGTGGAAATAGATTGATACATTTTAAAAGGAAATTACATGTTTCAAGGAATAACAATTTTCATTTACTGCTCTATTCCTATGCCCAAAACCAGAAAGGGACTTAAGAACACTCTAACTAGAATCTTTTAGCTAAATATGATTTGGAGTTCCAATTTAATACACAATATAAAGAATACTCATTAACTTGCAATAATATTGCTAGTATGCAGAAACTCAAAATTATTTAATTTATAATAGTAGTCCTTCCATGAAGGTTTTTTAAAAGATAATATAAATAAAATCTTTAATTCTCAGTTAAAATCACTTTGTGGAAACTAAAAATTTGAAATTAAGAAACATTCCAAAGTAATTCAATGAGTGACTTTCAGTCATAATCTAGTTATAAAAATTTTATATTACTATATTAAATATACCTAAATGGGACTTGGTGTGATAATTCAATATATGAGTATGGTATGGACTGATCAAATTGAAACATACTTCTTTACCTGTACCTCTAAAAACCCAGTAACATCCTAGTGCCTACTAAATTATTAGAATTTTTTCAAGTTTCCACATATAAGAGATAATATTAGTATTTGTTTTTCTGCATCTAGCTTACTTAATGTCCCCTAATATATTGCAAATAATGATTTTATTTTTATATATTACTGAATTTTCCATTGTAAACATATAACATTGTCTTTTCATCCGTTAATGAGTATCTTGACTCATTCCATAGTTACTTTGAATAGTGCTATAATAAATGAGTCTGCAGGTATTTTCAGCAAGCTGATTTGATTTTCCTGGTAGGAATAGAATAACTAGGTTATATTGTAGATCAGTTTTTAGTTTTATGTCATTTCCATAGTGTCCTTAGTGGCTATACTAATTTATATACTCAACCAAAATGAATAAGAGAAAGAACAAATAAATTTTTTAAGTTAGTGTTATATTTTCCCTGTATCCTCATCAGCATTTGTGGGTCTTATATCTTGTTGAGCTTTTGTTGTCTTTGTAATAGCTATTCTAACCAGAGAGAAACAGTATTTCATTATACTTTTGATTTACATTTGTATGATAATTATAACACTGAGAATTTCTTCTTTATAAATGTGTTGGTCATTTGTATTCTCAGAAAAATATATGTTCATATCATTTGCCCAATTTTTAAGTGAATAGCTTTATTTATTTTTTTTTTGAGTACTTTATTCTGGATGCTAATTCTCTATCAGATGAATACCTAGCAAATATCTTCTCCCATTTGGTAGATACTCTCTTCATTATGTTGATTGTTTCTTTTGCTATGTAGCTTTTTAGCTTGACATACTCCTATGGTGTGTTTCACGTGATTTTATATATATATATATATATATATATATATATATATATATATATATATATATTTGCTAGGTATTTGTATATTGGTCTATAGATCTCTTTTTTATATATATATAAAATCATTGTCTGCACCAGGGACAATGTTGCCCTCTAGTAGTTTCATAATTCCAGATCTTACTGAGGACTTTGGCCCTTTTAATTTAAATTTTATATAGGGTGAGATACAGAAGTCAAGTTTCAATCTTCTGTATATGAATATTCAGTTTTCACTGCACCATTTATTGAAGAGGTTATCCTCTCTCAATGTATGTTTTTGACATCTTTGTTGAGAATCACTTGACTTTAGATGTGTGGATTTGTCATTGGATTTTCTATTATGTTCCATTGTCTATGTGCCTATTTTTATATCAGTATCATTTTATTTTGGTAAATCTGACTGTAATTTATCTTTAAATCAGGTATTGTGATGCCTCAAGCTTTGCTCTCTTTTGCTCAAGATTTCTTTGGCTAAATGGGGGTCCTTTGTGCCTCCACATGAATTTTAAAATTGATATTTCTAGTTCGGTGAAAAGTAGTTTGTTGAAAATTACATTGAATCTATAAATTATTTTGGAACTATGGACATTTTAACAATATTAATTTTTAAAAGTATAAACTTTTTTGTCTCTTCAGTTTTTTTCATTGTTGTAATTTTGACTGTAGACATCTGCCACTGTTTTAGTTAAAGTTAGTGTGTGTGTATGTGTGTGTATTACAAATGGCATTGCCTTTGTGATTTCTTTCTCAGCTAATATACTACTGGTGTTTGGAAAAGCTAGTATTTTATGTCCTGCTACCTTATTAAGTTCTATCAGGTATTTTGTAGTTGTTTCAACTTTTTGATGTAGTCTTTTGATTATTCTATATATTAGATTTTATTATTTCCCAGTAGGATGTTTTGACTTTCTGCCTTTCTAATTGTATGTCTTTTTTTTTTTTCTTGACTTGCCTAAATGCTCTAGCTGAAACTCTTATTACTGAATTGAGTAACAATAGTGGACACTTTAAGTTCTTTCCTGATCTTAGAACTATTTACTTTGGTTTTTCCTCATTAAATATCATGTTGACTGTGAATTTCTTGAATGGTCTTTATTATGTTGAGATATGATTCTTAATTTTATTCATGCTTTCATCATAAAGTGATATTATCTTTTTAAAAATTTCTTCTAATTAGTTATCCATGGCAGCAGAATGTACTTGAATACATCCTACATAAGTGGAATATAATTTCTCGTTCTTCTCATTGTACCTGATGTAGATTACCTGGGCACATAATCATATGTGCACATGGGGTAATAATGTCTGATTCATTCTACCATCGTTCCTGTGATATTGTCTCTTATCAAATATTTTTTTTGCCTCTAGAGGTGAGTATATGGTTATTATCTTTATTTTGTTGATGTGAGGTATTACATTTATTGATTTGCTTACATTGAACAGTCCTTGTTTCCTTCAAATTAACTGACTTAATATAGTGAAAGATCTTTGTAAAGTTCTGTTGAATCTAATTTTTTTAGTGTTTGAAAATTTTTGCATCTTGGTTAATTTTGTATATTGGTCTATAGATCTCTTTTTCTTCCTTAGTCTATTTCTTTATATACTCCTACGTTTTTGTATGGATTTGGTAATTGGATAATGTTGACCTCAAAGAATGAGTTTTGAAGGGTTCCAGTCTTTTAGATCCATGAAATAGTTTTCAAATAATTAACGTGAATTCCTCTTTAAAGCTTAGTAAAATTCAATGTCAAAGCCATCCAAACTTGAGGGATTCTTTAGAGAAATTTTATTATTCATATAGTTCATTACTTGTTATTAGTATACACAAATTCCCTGCCTCCTTTTTCAGTTTTATTATTTATATATTTCCAGAAATTTGTTTATTTCTCTTACAATTCCTTCCTATTCTTTGTATTTTTGTGAAAATACCTCCTTTTTTGCTTTGGATTTTACTACTGTTGTGTTCTCTTTTTTTCCTCAAAGAACAAATTTTGTTTTCAGTGATCATTTGTGAGGTTCATTTTAATCTCACTTTTTTTTCCTGTTCTGGTCTTTATTGTTTCAATTCCTTTCAATAATTTGGGTTGCTCTTTGTTTTCAGAGTTCTTGAAATGCATTATTAGTTCGTTTTGAAATCTTTTTTTCTGATATAATCCCTTATTGCCTATGAATATTTTACTGCTTTTTCCATCCCACAGTTTTCGCTATGTTGGTTTCATTTTCATTTGTTTTAATAAATTATTCATTTTTCTTTCTGAATTCCTAATAAGACACTAATCATTCAAAAGTGTGTAGCTTAGTTTGTGTACTTGTATAATTTCTAAACTTTCTCTTTATTAACATAGTTTCATTCTACTACTTTTCTTACAAAATTACTTTCTTCTGAAAGATGTGTTGTGTGGTATCACTTTGTTTGGGAATATTGCCTTTACTTCTAACTGGGCACCACAGAACAATTTCCCTGTAGCCTATTTGGCAATGATTATTAATTTTGGAACCTATGTCCCTATAGACCATGCAAGATTGGGGACTCTTTAGTAGTTCAGGCAACACTGTAGATGGGTATGTAGGGTACATATTGAATGACTACTCCTTCATTAAGAATGGTGGCCCTTATTGGGTGGTGGGAGTTTCAGGCACTAATGATCTTTGTTCAGTAATTTATAAGATTCTCTGCTGCATGGTTGTGGTAAAGGGCCTGAAATAATTTTCTTCTGACCAAATACTGCAAGCCCAGTCACTTCATTAAGAGAGGCAATGGCAAAAATTCTTTTTCTTCTGATACTTAAACCCAGTCCTGACATCAGTGCATAATCAATATACTAGAGCAACTGACCGTGGGACCCTAATTGGATGATGGCATGCGAATAGTGGTGTTCCTCTCTACTGCCACTGTGGTTATGTCTACCCAGAACTGTGGCCTCACCCCATCCTGCTGTGTGAACCTGGATAGTTGAATGTCTCCTCCAGTACATTATCAGCTGAAGTGTCTGTGGGTATAAGAAGGAACAGCTGGAGATAAGCAAATTTTGCCTGGATCTCCTTTGGTTGCATGGCCTGAGACAGGGTAAGAGCACAGTGGTTTTTCTCAAGGCCATCTCAGCATGTTCCTCTGACTGGTCACTAGTGGAGCCAAGGAATTCTTTATCCCACCTTGTGTGGCACAGGGATGAATGTCCCCCAGAGCAGAAGAAGCCTTATGGGCATCTACCTTCAGTCCCAGCATTAGTGTGTACCAGCTTGTGACTTGACAAGCCCCTGGACATATAGAGTAATATCCTGATCTGAGTTTTTGAGGGCAAGCAAAAACTTTTTCTCTCCATTTTGCTACATCCATTTCCAGTTCACCTAGTGAGGTTGAGCCAGAGTCATCTGGTTGGATAAGATGGATGAAGTACAGAAACCAATGATCTCACAATACAATGTGAGATCTTTGAAAATCCAGAGATATGAAGTCAAAGCATTTCTGTTATCCAGAGCAGTCCAAATTCAGATAATAGTTCCCTTCTTATAATAATGACTGCTAGCTATATATAGCACCTTAAGAGTTTTCTGGGAGATGATGTGAAATTCTTTTCTGAAGAAAGGCTACTACACATTTCAAATTACTAGAATTAGGCTGCAAATCAGCCAGTAATAAATCTTTAAAATAGAATTGCTGGCATCCATGCTTACAGATTTTCCTTTTATTTTCTTTTCATCTTTGCAATGTCAGAGGAAAGATTCTGTTTCCCTGAGCTGTGAAGCTGGAGTGGCAGTAGCTAGTGTATTTCATTTTTCTTACTATTTATTTTCTCACATCTCTGAATCTTATAATGTTTCTGTTTTTCTCCCACTAATGTCCTATGTTCTCCCAGGATCACTGGTTAGCTGTGATCTGTTGGTGTGACTAAATGTACGAGAAAATTATAGAGAGGAATGATTTATTTCTGGCTCATTGTTTTATACAAGCATGGAATATATCTTATTCTGATTAGGGTTCCAGTCTTGTGGATATAGACAATGTTGAGATTAATTAAAGTGTATTTATATATGTACATGTAAAAGGTATGTCATATTTATGCCACTGTCTTTTCTATTTCTATTCCCTTCCCTTTCCTTTATGTTCCTTTGTCTAATCTACTGACTTTCTATTCTTTCCTCCCCAACCCCTTGTTGTGTATTAGCATCCACATATTAGAGAGAATATTCAACCTTTGGTTTTGGGGGATTGGCTTATTTTAGGTAATAGTATCCTTAATTTGTATGTTTTTCAGTATTATTAAAAACTCATGTTCCTTTCTCTTTACCTCTAAGAATTCTCATGCAAAGTCTGTTCTTGGGTTGGAAGATCCTCTGTGTTATTTCTTTCCTTGCTTCCTGGAAATTTGTCTATATTTTCCTTTGAGAAATTGAATATGTCTTTGGGATCTTTAACCTTCCTATAATTTTATATTTGTATATGTTTTTATAATTTATGGAAGTTTTATGTTATCTCTTTTTATTGGTGCATTACAGTCATATGTAGTAATAGAATTCATTATGCCATCTTTTTAGCTCCATCTGTTTTTGCTGTTCTTTTTAGATATATATGACAGTTGAGTGTATTATGACATATATACATAAAGTGTGATTAATTCTAATTGGGATCTCATTCTTCTGGTTGTACATAATGTAGAGTTATACTGGTCATGTATTTATGTATGAATATAGGAAATAGGAAAGCTAAGTTTGTTTTATTCTACTGTCTTTCTTTCTTATTCCAACCCATTATGCCATATTTGTACATACAAATAACATAAACTGATCAATCATATTCCCTAATACTTATTCCCTTAATCTCCCCTTTCCTCCACCAGATGTGCTGCTGTTCTTAACTGATCTCCCTTATATTATTATTATTCCAATTTTATATAAAAGTAGGATTTATTGTGATATAATTGCATATGGACATAGCATAATTTGGAACATTTTGTTTCCCAACACTTCCCTTATAACTCCTCCATCCTCTGTTCCCTTTATCTTCTCTACTTGCATTCCCTCAATTCTTGAGATTTCCCCCGGCTTTTAATTAAAATTAAATTACCCTTTCCCCCTTTCATATCAGAGAATACTTTCATTCTTTGAATTTCTGAGGCCAGCTTTAACATGCTGTTTCATGTCCCATCCATTTACAAGCATGTAACATAATTTTTAGCAAGTAAAATAACAGTATGTGTATATAACATATACATATTTATATATTATTTATATACAAATATTTATATGCATATTTCCAAGACTATGCTGTCTTTTAATAATTGCTTTGTCTTCTGGGTCTCTTATTTTTCTAAATGAATTTCATATTGCTTTTTTTTTAATTCTATGAAGAATATACATATTATATAATGTACATTACATTTTCTTTATTCGTCTGTTAATGGGCAGCTATTCTATAATTTGTTCTATAACTTGGCTATTATGAAGTGTACCACTATAAACATTGATGTGCCTATATGACTATGGTATACTCCCTTTAGTTTTTTGGAATAAATACCAATGAGTAAGAAGACTGGGCCATATGGTGATTCAAATTCTAGTATTTTGAGGAATATCAATTATTGCTTTCCAAAGTGATCATACCAATTTACAGTCCCAACAACAATGTATGAAAGTACATTTTCCCCCACATCCTACCAGCAATTTTTATAATTTGTATTCTTAATGCTTACCATTCGAAATAGTGTACATTGAAATTTTATACTTTTGATTTGCATCTAGGAGTCTTAAGAAGTCAGTTTCTAAGCCAACATTTTGAAGATATGGGCAAATTAGATGCGGGGCATCTGTGTGTCTATATGTATATATATATATATATGGTTTTCCCCAAAACAGTCATCTCACCGTATTCAAGCTACCATATTTTAGTGTTCACTCTTCACAACAAAGTTTAATGTATGTTCACCAAAGATGTAGTGGTTTTTAAATTAGTGAAATTAGTGTCACTGATTATTACTTCAAGCACTAACTACTATGGTCTAATTTTAATTTCTAGTCATCTGAATATTATGCAAATAATATATGGAGTAAAACTTTTGGCAATATTATCAGTCTTTCCTCTTCCCAAACCAAAATATACTGACTATTTTCCTGCCTCTTCTAAAATGTATTTTCTATCTTCTGGTTTGACTGGCAAGACTTCCCTAAGAGATCCTGCAGTTTGCTTACCCCTTCTTCCCTTACATATAGCAGAGCTTCCCAATTGTTGTGCTAAAATGAAGGACAGCAAAAAAAAAGCAGCATTTACACCAGATAATCTATACTATATAATATGCACTTACACACATCCCAGTGTCACAGGATAGGCCCTGATTCACCCTCCAGATGGCTAGGATATACAGACAACAGAGATTTCAGGCTGGAACCCACTACCAGTAATTTCAAAATATTTTCATATTGAAATTAAGCAGAGGAAGCTTGAAATCAATGACCTACAGAGGGAATCCTGATTTCTTATTCTGATACAATTTCAATGGTCTCCCTAAACCCATATGCAATTTATTATCATTATTAGCACTCCCTACTTACAAAGTGCAATTGTATAAATGTACTAAATATTATACACAAATAAATGTTTCACAAAAAAGTCTGTCTTAAAAATAAATGAGAAGGAGACGACTGGTGGATAACTTTTGAGAGCATGCATTTAGCACAAACAAAAACCTGGGTTTACTGCCCAGAATCAAATTTTAAAAAGAAAAGGAAATAAAAGAAAGAAGTTAGATTAAGCTGGGTAATTAATAAACCTGAGGACAAGAAAGGGAAAAAAAAAAGAATCATGAGAGCATAAATTAACTCAGGATATGGGAAAAATATTATAGAGTTAACTACAAAATAAAGGGAGAATGGGAGGAAAGGAGGAAATAGAGAATCAACAAATACAAAAAGTAGAGAAGTCAGCCTGCCTTGAACATCTGTCCCCATCTCCCCAATTTCTTTATATTCTCCAAAGTGCATCACATGACAGTTTTAACATAATTGGTCACAAAGCAGTGGAGCCCTCCAAAATATCCTTGCCGTCTCTGAGAATCTGAAGAAGGACACTGAACCTTCTTAGGCATTCTTTAAGAGCAAAACATAATTCCAGTATTCTGGCCAAAAAGGAATACTGCAGATTTCTGGTATAAATGTAGTTTTTCCTGCTTCCCTCATATGTACAACTAAAATCTTTAAATTAATATAAAACAGAAGACTCTGAAAGGTGGAGTGATGAGATAAACCAATGAAGGCAAGAAATTAAATCCTGCTGAATGATGAAGTGGATTTTTGTACTTCAGACTTAGTTCTGAAGAAGCTACAAACAAAAAATGTAAACAAACATAGAAAAATGCTCCCTAAAGTCTATTTTCTCTATATTTAGAAACAGGAAATGGGTAGTTTACTGAAACCACACTTTTATAAAATACTTTACTTGAGCAGAATACCTCAAAGACAAAGAAATATGGATGCATCTTACCCAAGCCAACAAAGGCCAAGTGGCAAATTCTATTGCACCAGACAGTAATAAAGTACCCCAATCCTATGCAGGTGTGGCCTAATAGTTGGAGCTTGCCTACTCTTTCATCAGTGATGAGGATTCCTCTTTCAGATGTCTATGAAGACAAGAAGCAAACCTGGAATTTTGCTCTCCTCCTGGCAGCATAGTCTTTTCCCTTTGCAGAGTGATAATAGACAAAACTAGCAAAAGAAGGTTACAGTAAGGCCCAGAGTCTTGTAATAATATCCCAAATATCTAAATTTCAAATGAAAGTCACTCATCTTTCCAAGAAATAAAAACCTTCAACCTGAATGAAAAAAATAATAATAATTAGTGCCCTCACAGAAATGCCAGATATAAAATTCATCTGACAAAGATTTTAAAACTGCCTTTGTGGAAGGGTTAAAATGAGTAGTTAAGAGGAAGCATGAAATGAAAAAGTATAAAGCATAAAAATCAAGTTTCAGTGGAAATACTTAAGAAATTTTATCTTTGTAATATGTTGAAATTTTAGACTGTAATGAAAAGTTTAGGCAATACTGATGATGTGATCCTAAACAGGTGCAGCAGAACTTCACAAAGAGTACGAAAATAACTACAGTCCAAAATCCATCATTACTGAAGATGCAAAAACTCTAAAGAAAATATTATAAATAGAATTAAGACACATACTTACCATGGTCAATAAGATTTCAGCCATACAAATGGTTCAGTGTTTAAAAATAAAAATAATATGCCATGTTAATAGGTTAGAGAAAAAAAAATCAGCCAGTTCAGAAAAAGTTTGACAACATGCAACATGATGATTACAAACTCTTTAATAAAATGCAAAAAAGAAGTGATTTTTCTTAATAAATAGCTATGAAAAGAAAAAAAACTTACAAGCTAAAATATAAGATACTGAATATTTTAATACAAGGCAACAATTTCAACATTACCACTGTTCTCTAACAACGACCATAATTCTAAATTCTAGTCAGGGCACTATGCTAAGAAGCACATATGAAATGCATAGAGATTAGAAAAGGAAAATAAAATGGTTTCTATGTTAAAAATGACAAGATTGCCTACACATAAAATTCTAAAGAATCTCAAGAAGCTCATAAAATAAAAAAGTGAGTTCTTAAAAGTTCACAGGATACAGGATCAACATAAATAATTTGAACTTCTATAAATAATGTGACTACTAAAATTAAAAAATGCTATTTATAGTCACTTAACAATGATTTTAAATCTGTCAAAGTATGTACAAGACATGTTTGCTGACATACTCAACATATTACAAAGATAATTGCTTCTAATTAGGCTTGATATACTTGCTTGATGCAATTTATAACGAAATTTCAGCAAGATATAGACAACACCAGCAACTGAATAACAAAACAGAAAGACACCGTGAGTAGAAACAGAAAACTTCAAAACATACTTACTTGATTACAACTAAGTGAATCTTGACCAAAATGCAAATGCAATCAATCCATGATAGTGTTTAAATACAAGCAGAAAAGTGATCATTCACAGGCAAAACTAAGAAAAAAAACCTCAATACGCATATACCTCATACAACTAAGAAAAATGCAACATGATTTTCAACACAAGACCTGATGTAATAATGTGATTTCGATAATTTACCTTTAAATTAACAACCATGTTAGCATTTCATAAAATAATATTACCTATATCATATTTTCTTTTGTGTGCTGAGGTGAATAAATGGGTCAGTGTTAAAAACATCTAACTCATAAATAATGGCACTTGTTATAATAAAGACATTCCAAGTAAACCTCAGTATTATGTCACTTATTTTTCTATTATTAACGAAGAATGTATATACTTTTTTGTGGCTGTTCTCTTAACTTTCAAATACTAGTAACTCATTGCAAGAACAATTTATAAGTAATCAGCTTTCTAATTTTTAGTGAAGTTGGTATTTTCTTTGACATTGAAATATATGTAAATATGCTTATATGTTAAAAAGAATAGATCAAGAGATTAGTACTGGATTCTAAAGATAAACAGAACTAAAGACATGAAGTTATGAAGTTTATTCAGCAGCAATATTAATGTTGAGAAATTAGTTGCCACGTGATTAGATAATTGCACATTGAATAAGTTAGAAAACTACTTTCTACATATTATCAAAGTACAAGAAAATACAAAGCCTGGTGTTGTCACAAGAACTGCTTAATGGTAAGATGTTCTGATAACTAAAAGTAGTTTTAATAGCACTTCATTCCTTAGAACTCCTGAATAAGACTAAAGATTACTACAGTAGGCCAGGCATAGTAATCTACACCTATTATCCCAGCAATTTGAGGCAGGAGTATAAATTTGAGGCCAGCTTCATCAGCTTTAGGGAGGCCCTAGGAAACTTAGCAAGACTCTGTCTCAAAACCAAAAATGAAAAGGAATGGGGATATAGTTCACTCATTAAGCATCCTGGCTTAAATACCCAATGTTCAAAAAAGAAAAGTATAGCAGTTGTTAAATTTTAACACTGTTCTATTTCTTTGCCAAACTATTATTCCAGAATATAATTGATCATAAAAGTATAAAATTTTAAAATGGTCAGTCAAGGATAAATGTCAAGTATCAAGGATAAATGTCACATATATGTACTGATCATTGGAATTTTTGGACAAATTACAATGTCATGTGTCCCTACTATACTACCTAAATAGCAATGAGAGCCTGGATGTTAATTCTCCATTAAAATATGGACCAAAACATGTTATGTTAATCCTTGCAGTTAGACCCATTAGATGAGACTTCCAAATATGAGTGTAACATCGGAAATGCACTGTATAAAGCATTCATGGTTAAGGATATAGCAAATAGGATCCGGGACTTTTCCCATCTTTAGCTGTTCTTCCACCCATTTTCTCTGGGATAGAATTGAAGCTTTTGTCATTTAAAAGCCCAGGCCTCAGCCAGAGAGAAGCCAGAAGGGAAAATAGGGAGAACACAAAAGGAACTCATACCTGACTAGCTTATGACCACTCACTCTAATAGGTCAGCTGACCCCAATACAATGAGCCCCAGAAGCTCTCCCCTGTCCTATGGTAAATGAATCCTATAATTCCAGACCCTTGCTTTTTAGCCCATCACCATTTTCTGTCCTGAAAGTGAGTCACATCAGGTTTTTGAATAATTTGTTCCTTTGGTCTCTGTCATTTGTACTTATACTTGGTGCTTCACAGGAGCAGTGATAAGGGAGAGGCACTTTTGGCACCATCAGAAATGACTAAAATGTTCCTCAATTTTAAGATCTTGAGAGTGTCATCAGTGAGAGTTAAGAGTGCTGACAGATTTTTTTATTTGATTAAAAAAAACCCTCCTCTTTTTTTTTGATATATATTTTTTAGTTGTCAATGGATCTTTTATTTTATTTAAATGTGATGCTGAGGATCGAATCTAGGGCCTCACACATGTCAGGAAATGCTTTACCACTGAGCTACACCTCTAACCCTGATTAGTTTTATATTACTGTTTTGGCACTGATGCCAGCCATGGATCCAAGGATATCTCTTGGAGCACAGATTTCTGCACAAACCCTCCAGGCTCTTGACAATCACTGCAAGAATTTCAGGACAAATGAGGCTTCATAGCAGAAGAGGTTTAATGCAAAAGCAAACACAAAGGGAGTGTGAGTATATTTGAGAGCTGAGCTGTCCCACAAAGAGGTGAGCAGTGATTTCTATTGTTTAAGGGAGTTTATGTCCACAAGCAGGGATTGAATCCAGATGAAATTCTCTGGAATTAGAAGGTGGTAATGAACTCTGCTCAGCTTCTTTAGCATCTAATTGTAGGATATGTGTGAGTATGTATGGTAATAGGCCTTAATGAGCAGAAGGGCAAAGTTCAGATTTTCCTGGCATGCCTGCTTGGGAAGCAGCTGGAGCTGGCTCAAGGAGGTGGCCACCTAGTGGTTGGATATACTGATACTTTGTTCAGTCAGATGCTAGAAGGATGCATCTGCTTAGACAAGCTGCCACTGCATTAGCTACAGAATGCCTATGTTTGAGCCCAAACACCCACTGCCTGGGCCCAGCTCCTAAGCTATCTGCATAAGCTGTTTTTGTACCTAGTTTAAGCTGTTTTTGTACCTAGTTTCTCCTATTCCTTAACCCAGCATTATTCCAGGTATGTCAGAAGGCTACATCTCAAGTCTTTCAACAATTCTGTGAGAGTTGTCCAATTTTATTTCTTCTAAAACACATCTCCAGTTAAGACAAATTTGTGACCATGACTCCAAGGACACAGGAAAAAATAACAAAATCAGAAACTTCCTGTATGCTCATTATTAATCATAAGTCACCGTCCATGCACTTGATCCCCAAAGAGGCCACTCTATTTCTGACTTCACTAAAGACTAGTTTTGTTTTAAATGACAGCAAAATTTATTCTTGTAAATGCACGCAACTTACATGTACATACTGGAAGTTTTTTAATGCATGAACTTAAACCACGCTTCAAAAATCAAGATTGAAAATATGTTCATAGTTATTCTAAGGGGCCACTCTCAGTTACTCATCCTAAACCCAATTTAATACTATTCTGTCCTCTGAGCTTCAAGTTAAGTTTTTATGTTCCTAATATCACATGAATGAGAGCCTCCTTTGGATTTAGTTTCCCTTCATCTAAAACACTTTAGCAGTACTTTCATGTTACTCAGTGAATAGCAGTGCTTTCTTCTTATTGCTGTGTAGTCTATTTATTACTTTCCTTTTTCTGTTTATTACTTTCCATTCCTTTAGACTCTCTCTTCATATTTTCCTATATATTATGAGATCTATATAACAGTATTCAGAACACACACACTTACGTAGTTACATTACATAGACATCTTAATTCTTTGAGTGTTGTACACTTATAGTAGATATGGTTGATTTTTTTTCTTTGACATCAGAAGCTATTGAAGATTGAAATGTAGGTATTACAAATGCCTGTTGGAACAAAGCATTGCCTCAAAACCATTTTCAGGTATACATGAAGTGCAAATCACTTCCTTAATATTAAAATGCTATTATTTTGCCCTTTTTACTATGCTGACATTTGCACAAAGATACAAAAACATTTCCAGGCTTCCAACAAAATGTGGATCAAGACAGTAGTGCTAAAGTGTCATTATATACTTTATTAAATAAAGATAATAAAATAGATGGAAGCAAGTATTTCATTTAAGAATTCAAAAATGTAAAAAAGTAAACAATAAAAAGTGATTGGGAAAAAAAGGAGGGTGCATGGGGGTAGATATCTCTAATCCCAGGCATGCAGAAGGCTGAGGCAGGACCACTGAAAATCAAGGAAAATGTTGGCCCGTCATTTAGAAGACCCCCATCTCAAAATTTTAAAAAAATATACAAAAAGGGTGGAAGATGCAGTTCACTGGTTGAGTACTTGCCTAGAAAGCATGAGGCTCTAGATAAGTAATTGAATAAGGAAGGAAGGACAGGAGAGAGGGATTGGGCGAAAGGAAAATGTTCCTGACATACAAGCAGAACACTTTGTGAAGACTGGAGTTATATTGCCACAAGCCAAGGAAATACCAATGCTAGAAGAAAGCCTCTTACAACAGATCCTTCTCTACACATTCAGAAAGAAGCACTGCCAACACCTCAATTTTGGACTTTTGATCTACAGAACTAAATATAACATTTTTATCTTTTGAGACATCCATTTCATGGTCTTTGTTATGAAAACCCAAAGTAAACTAACATACACTCAACTTTGATGCACAACATTGGCCAACTTCTGATTCTGCTGTTCCACACTCCAAACATCACCATTCAGTTCCTCAAGTATGGCATTATCTAAAGGGACTCTTTGCTGTCTAGCTTGATAATATATTTTGCTTCTTCATGGACACAGCCTTGTTTATTTTAGTTGATTTTTTAAATAAAACTATTTTCTATACCAGAGATTATGTTGTGGGTGGCTCATCTCACAATAAGTAAAACAAGAAAAAAACAAAACAAGAAAAAAACAAAACAAGAATAGGAAGAGTAAGGTTAAACTGGGAATGCAGATTTTTCTGCATAGACAGAACAGTTATGCATCTTGATTACTTCCTTCCTTCCTCTCTCTTCCCTGCTTACTCTTTCTTTTTTTCTCTTACTCTTCTTTTGTGTGTGCTGGGTATACACTGGTCAGAAAAACTTGGGATACACAAAGGAGAGAGAAATCCATACAAAAATATTTTCTAACATGCTAGACTTGTAACATGAACATAGACATGGGTGTGAGTTATTTTTGCCTTCTGTGAATGAGATGGTTCTGGTGTTATATTTTGTCTGTAAGCTGTGAAAAAAAAAACATGAAAATGGTCAGTTCTAAGCCTTGCTCTGCCATTCTTCCTCAAAGAAATGAGAAGAAATTGAATAATCAAGCAGATAAAATACAACAGAGCAGGAGTGGCCATATTGAGTTTGGGTAGAGAAAATAGACTGGAAGACAATCACTGCCATAAAAGAAAAAGAAAACAGTATAACCATCAATGTTTACATTAAATTGAAGAACTCAATAATTTAACTTATATCTCATGGAAGTAAAAATACAACATCAGTATTCCAAGGTTGTCCGAAGGAGGAAAAAAATATATACTGACGCACAAATAGGCACAGCAACATGTTTTTGCTGACATGAAGCTATGCATTTTAAGAATTTCGTTCAGAGGGTAAAATTTTAGTACGAGTCCTTTAGCACTTTGTTTTATTTTAGTGATTTAAAAAAAAGAATTGCAAAGATATCCCTCATTTCAGCCAGTTGTTTTTTTAGTACCGGAATATTGACTTTGCACTTTTGAGATTCTTTCATGAAAGGTATGAGGGTAAATTAAGTAATTAAAAATATTAAGAGCTTCAAGTGTGAAAAAAAGAGAAACAGTTTAGTCTCTTAAGTTTTGCCTCATCCTTGCTTCCTTTTCTCTATGGAATTTTCTTCTTGAAAAGATGATTTTCTCAGCTATTCTATGCACTGAAATGTCTGGCTCAGACTAAAGTCAACCAATAGGTTTAGATGTCACAGCCACAATCCCATGAGCTTTAATATTTCTTCCTTTCAATGTTTTGCTTAGTGGGGAGACTTAAGATTTGACAACCAGGATATGGGTGACCTAAGTTTTCCAGTTCAACAATGAATACCAGGTACATAGGCAATGCAGGAACAATACTGATGGTTAAAAAAAAAAATGTCAATTGAACAGATAATCCCAATCTGGGAGCACCAAATAAGACAACTAGCCTAGATTCTTTTAAAATATAAACAGTGAGGGACTTATAGGATAAAGAAGTCTAAAAGAATGATTTACTGGATGTTATAGTGCAGCTCTGTAATTGCAATGACCCAGAAACCTGAAACAGAAGACTGGTGAGTTTAAGGACAGCTGGGAAACTGAGGGTGACCCTGACTCAAACTAAAAAATTATTTGGGGAATGCAGATGAGTTTGTTGTTCAGTGGTGAAGCAATTCCAGGAGAGAGAGAGAGAGAGAGAGAGAGAGAGAGAGAGAGAGAGAGAGAGAGAGAGAGATATTGAGATTTTCTTAAATAAATATGGCTGGGGAAGTATTTCAGGGGTATAATGTGGGGCTCAACCTTAGATGTGGAAAACTGGGTAAAATATGTTTTTTCCTTAGCATCTCTGACATGAGGGCAAATGCTGAGTATACACTGGTCAGAAAAACTTGGGATACATGAAGGAGAGAGAAATCTATATGAAAATCTTTCTAACATGCTAGTTTAAGGTTATTTGGACACCTCTAGGTGTCATACAAAATTTTACATAGCTAAACTATAGCCGAGGTTTATATGCACAAGAGTAGGGCTGACAGATGCAGTCCCAAGAGTGGCATCATCACTTACTACTCATCATCAAGAACCCAGAAGATCATCTGGCAACCTCTTACCTTTACTAGAAGAGGCTAACGTGTTTTGGTGTCTCTAATGAAGATAAAGATGCAGACAAAATTAAAAATGAGTACTGTGATACTACATATCAATGATGTATTAGCTGAAAGAGAAATTAGGGAAACTATCCCATTCACAATAGCCTCAAAAACAAACCAACAAAAACAAATAAAAAAACCCCCTTGCAAATCAATCTAACAAAACCATGAAAACCAGAGAACTCTAAAGGAAAATTTTGAAGAAGACCTTAGAAGATAGAAAGACCTCTTAGGCTCTTAGATATGCAGAATTGATATTGTCAAAATGTCCTTATTACCAAAAGCACTATACAGATTTCATGTAATTCCTATTGAAATTCCAATTTCTATTTCTTCATAGAAATAGAAACAGCAGTCATGAAATTCATTTGGATGGAGGCCCAGAACAGCTAAAGCAATCCTCATCAGGAAAAGTGAAGCAGGAGGCATCAGAATATCAGAACTACAGAGCTATAGTAGCAAACCAACATGGTACTGGCCCCCAAACAGGCATGAAGGCCAACAGAACAGAATAGAAGATATAGAATCATACTAACAAATATCAGTTATCTCATACTAGACAAAGGAGCCATAAATACATATTAAAAAAAAAAGACAGCCTCTTTAATAAATGGAGCCGGGAAAACTGGAAATCCTTAAGCAGTAGAATGAAATTAAACCCCCATCTTGCACCGTGTGCAAAACTCAAAATGGATTAAGGACCTACTTATTAGACCAAAGATCCTGTGCTTACCAGAAAAAAAAAAAATGTAGGCTCACCTCTGTGTAATGTTGGCTTAGGAACTGACCCCCCACCAATAAGACTTGTAAAGTGAAAGAAGTAAAACCAAAATTAATAATTGGGATAGTGTCAAACTAAAAAGCTTCTTCACAGCAAAAGAAACAGTAAAAAGAGAGCCTTCAGAACAGGAGAAAATCTTAGCCATCTGCTCCTCAGGTCTAGCATTGATCTCCGGGATCTACAAAGAACTCAAAAAACTAAGACCACAAAAACAAACAACCCAGTTAGCAAATGGTCAAAAGAACTGAAGAAGCACTTCACAGAAGAAATACAAATGGCCAAGAAATACATGAAAAAAAATGTTCAACATCTCTTGCAATTATAGAAATGCAAATTAAAACACTGAGATACCAACTTACTAGAGTCCAAATGGCAATTACCAAGAATACAAGTGAAAATAAATGCTGGCAAGGATGTGGGGGAAAAGGTACATTGTGGTGGGAATGAAAATTTGTGCAAAGCCTACAGAGATTCCTATGGAAACTTTTAACGGAACCACCATTTGACTCAGTCATCCCACTGCTCAGTTTATACCCAAAGGATTTAAAATCAGCATACTACAGTGACACAATCACATCAATGTTTATAGCAGCTCATTTAAGATTTCCAAATATTTTAGATTTGGGGAAAATCTAGTTAAACTATGGAACCAACCTAGATGCCCTTCAACAGATGAATGGACTAAGAAAATGTGGTATAGACACATAATGGAACATTATTCAGCCATAAATAAGAATAAAGTTATATCACTTGCCAATAAATGGATGGAACTGGAGACTACCATGCTAAGTCAATCTCTAAAAACCAAGGACCGAATGTCTTCTTTGATATGTAGGGGGAAGGAGGAAAAAATAGAAGTTCATTGTGTTAGACAAATAAGGGAAGGGAAGAGGGGATAGGAATAGGAAAGACATAAAATGAATTGGTCATAACTTTTCTATGTTCATATATGAATACACAACCAGTGAAACTCCATAACATGTACAATCACAAAAATGGGATCCTAATAAGTTATATTCCATGTATGTATAATATGTCAAAATACACTCTACTATCATATATACCTAAAAGAACATTTTTTTTTAAGTATGCTAGCCAAATATGGTGCTGCAAGCCTATAATTCCATTTGCTCAGGAGGCTGAGGCAGGAGGAAGGCAAGTTCAAAGCCAGCCTCAGCAATTTAGTGAGGCCCTAACCAACTCAGTGAGACCCTGTCTCTAAATAAAAATACAAGGAAGGAGTGGGGATGTGGTTCAATGGTTTAGTGACCCTGAATTCGATCCCCAGGAGATCAACAAAAGTCAACTGTGGTCCAGGCATGGTGATGCCTGCCTGTAATCCCAGCAGCTCTGGAGGTTGAGGTGGGAGGATCTCAAGTTCAAGGCAGCCTCAGCAACAGGAAGGTGCTAAGCAACTTAGTGAGCCTCTCTCTCTAAATAAAATACAAAATAGGGCTGGGGTGGGGCTCAGTGGTCGAGGGCCCCTGAGTTCAATCCCTGGTACCAAAAAACAACAAAAACAAAAACAAAAACAAAAAACAAAAAACTAAAGTATGCTAACATCTAATACACTAGATTTTGAGAAAGTTATATCCTTTTGTATCATCATGGTTCATGTGTACAGTCAGTGCTTGTGGTGGGGAATTATCTATCTATATACATGTGTGTGTGTGCATGTGTGTGTGTGTGTATTTATTTTAAAATGTTTTTTTTTCTTTTTAACGTGTACCTTTCATTTTTATTTTATTTTTAAAGTTGTAGATGTATATAATATCTTTATTTCGGTTTTGTTTTGCTTTTTATGTGATGCCAGGGATCAAACCCATTGCCTCACCATGGTGGTCAAGCACTCTACTTCTGAGCCAAAACCCTGGCCAATATAATATATTTTTAATAGACAGTTTTCTTACATAGTTAATGATTCACACTTCATCTTTAGCTCTTGAAAATACATTTGTTCCATATCTTCATTGACAATTTTTTATTTTGTCTCTGAGTTGTGATTTTTTTGAATTTCTCTTATTTCCAGAGATGGTGATTTTTATAATTATTGATGAAATATGTATGTTTTGTTCAGTATTATTTCCACTCTCTTCCCTTCTTTCTTATTGGGGCTCCCTATATGTTCCTTTCTATAAAAAGAGCCAGGCATGGATTTGTCATCCCAGTGGGTCGGGAGGCTGAGGCAGGATGATGGTGACTTCAAAGCCAGCCTCAGCAATGATAAGGAGCTAAGCAACCCTGCCTCTAAATAAAACACAAAATAGGGCTGGGAATGTGGCTTATGGTTGAATGCCCTGAGTTCAGTCTCCAGTACCAAAAAAAAAAAAAAAAAAAAAAAAAAAAAAAAAAAAAAGGTTTTTGCTATATGTGAGGTGATTTGTTTCTCCCAATCTGTCATTTCATTTTGTATTTTTAATGGTACCATTTGATGAATATAAATCTTATTATACTGAGCCAGCCCTATTTTGTATTTTATTTGTAGACAGAGTATCACTGAGTTGCTTGGTGCCTTGCTGTTGCCAACGCTGGTTTTTAAACTCTCGATCCTTCTATCTCAGACTCCAGAGCCTCTGGGAGGTATGCACCACAGCGCCTGGCCATTTTCTGCATCTTGTTCTGATGAAGTTTATTCTTCTCTACTCTGGTTTCTTCTCTGTCTCAGAAGGCCAAGTCTTAACAGCTTCAATCAGTCTTCACTTTCTCCCAGACAAATATAGACACTACCAAAGACAGGCACTACATACCTCTTTCTTGTCAGACCCTTGCGTTTTCTGAAACATGTATTTCTGGGTGGGTAGAAGTCCTCTTCTAACACTTCACCCTCTTGATGGCCTCTACAGGTTGTACTGTCAAATCAATAAGAAAAAAAACAGAAGGCAAAAAGCAGCCTTCTTTACCTTCTTTAAAACAACTTACAGTTAGATACATTTAAGTACTTATGCAACTTAATGAACTATAATTTAACTTTTCTTTCACTTAACTCCACAGGTTTGGTCATCCCATGTTCCCTGGGCCCAGGAAGCATCAAGAGTAAAGGAGACCTCCAAAGTGTGACAGCCTGGTCTTCTTTTACGGGAGTTCTTTCAGTTCTGCAAAAGTTAAGGAATGTAGCAGGTATGACTCTCAGGAGTGCTTGTATAAATTTGTAAAAAAAATCTCCCCCTTCACCGCAGCCCAACAGACCTTTTGGGCATATAAACCATCTAACATCTCTAGGGGTTCAGTCCCTTATCTCTTTATGATCTCTTAGAATAGGCTTTTGCTTTTCACCTTCTTTAAAACTGGTTCCTGATGTGCTGTCCCACCTCCTTTTCTCCTACCTGTTTTCCCCTAATCCTCACCTCCGGATTTTAAACAGTGAACAATATACTCCATCAAGAGAGGGGAGATTCTTGTGACCGTTGACTTTTGCAACAATTTCATATGGGGTATATCCTAGGGGTCTGTAATAGTGCTTGAAGAGCATTAAGCTTGGAGGAATGGTTGTTAATTATGGATCAGAGAGCAGAGTTCAAAGTCAAGTGCAAGCACACACTGTAATCCACCTGTAATCAAGAGGCTGAAGCAAGAGGATAGCAGGTTCAAATCCAGTCTCAACAACTTAACAAGACGCTGTGTCAAAATAAAACATAAAAGATCTGGAGATGAGGCTCAGAGGTTAAAGGTACAATTCCAAATCCCAGGGGTGTATGTGTGTGTGTGTGTGTGTGTGTGTGTGTGTGTGTGTGTGTATCTCGATCCACAGTGAAAGACATGTAGGGGACCATTTGACCCACAGTTTCTAAAGAAGATATCCTATCTTTTTTGTTAAGGTACTTTATGAAAGAATTCAGGTAGACAAGTTCTGTGCACATTTCTGCTTACTGAAATCCAGATGAATGCTGCAGCCCACCTGCAAAGAATAAGCAAATAGCCCCTACCACACAACAAACACTGTAGCTCTGAGCCATTCTCTTATGACCAAGGAGTAAATATAGTCATACTCACATACACACCCAGGTAGTTTGTTGACCATGCTTCAGTACTCTAACTGGCTTTAAGTACCTCTTGGGGTGGTGGCCTAGAAACAATACCAAACTCTCATAGAATTTCAGCTCCATTGGGTTGAGTGACTTGAGTTCAATTCCCAGTACCGGAAAAAAAAAAAAAAAAAAAAAAAAAAGGTTTTGTCTCATCTGACATCAAAAAATAATTTAAAAAAAATGCTAGTATTTGCTAACTACTGATTCTGAGGAGAAAGCCCATTTTGAAAGAAGGAAAAAATAAACCCCGCAAAATTTCCAAATTATGGAAGCCCTCACATCATTCTTTATTGTCCTTACTGAGTTTAAAGGTGTCAAGATAAGCCAACTGGAGGAAAAGCCAGTCCCTGGCTGCATAGTCAAGAATGATTTCTCTTCTGAGGCAGACTCCAGAACTATTTATTGTGATGCTAAGAGCAAGTCTGGGGGAACACCAGCTCAGACTTCAGGGCAGCATTCCTCTCCTACCTCTGTCCACCAGATTCAGCTTCATTGAGTAAAACAGGAAAACTTCCTTTCTGCCAAAAATGGAAGTCCCCAATAAGGAAGGACCACAAGAGTGGAATAATGAGTCTTGGGGACACAGATGGAGCTTCACTAAATGTGCCCTACAACCACAAGATGCCAAGAACGCAAAGGAATCTCCCTTTCCAGAGAAATTCTGCTCTGCGATCCTGATCCAGAGGAAGTTAGAGGAAGGAGAGTTGTAGTTTTGGTTTTCCACCTCTGAAATTTTATGTCTTCTAGTAGAAATGCACTAGAATCCATTGCCCACCTTGTAGTTGTTGTCTTTTTCTCGCTTCAAGATACTTCCTTATGCTTGACGTGTGAAAGATTTCCAGGAACACACATCCCAAAAGTTGCTTACTCAGAGAGAAAATTGCACATTCACTCATGATAAATATAAAAATAGCATACATATTTTGTCGATCATTCTTTTTTTTTAACTTACTGGAGGTAAAGGAGATAGAAGAAGAGAGGGAGAGGGAGAAAGACTTAGATGATGCTTTCAAGGTTTATTTAAGTTCTGTTGTGTGTCAATACTTCTTCTTATGCCTAAATCACTCTGTATTATTTTGTTAAAAATGTTTTTCTTCTTTTATAAGTTCATGTGACATTTATGAGATTAACGGTTAACCAATATAAAGTGTATGGCTTCGTACCATCTACTAATGTAAAATTACCTTGAGCATTTTTTTCATGTGCTTCTTGTCTGTTTGAGCATCTTAAAATTACACATCAAGCATAAGGAAGTCTGTGACGCTCCCCCTCATTTCTTTATGGGCTATTGAATAGTGCTGGAAAAGTAGGGGTTTGATTTAAACAGTGAATTTGTTCTCTAAGACCTCGAATATGTTGAGAGCCACAGCCAAAGGGGCCCCAGAAAACTTCCAGCTGCCAGCAAACTCCCAGCTGCCGGCTGATGATTGGCTCACAGTGGCCCCAGCAACATCTAGCTGATTGGCTCCTCTGCGGCGATGTTCATTGGGCTGTTTCCCTGCCCTTCAAGCTGCCAGCTGATGATTGGCTCACAGTGACCCCAGCAACATCTAGCTGATTGGCTCCTCTGCAGTCATGTTCATTGGGCTGTTTCCCTGCCCTTCAGGCTACGGAACTGCTCATTGGGGGACTTCTTTGGCTCCGCCCACGCGACCCAGCCAATCGGCCTCAAGAGCAGGAGGATTGTGGGAGGTGGTGTGGTTTGTGTGGGGAGAGGCTTCTGGAAGCCAGTGGTGGCAGTTGGGCTCTGAGGGTTTTTCCTGAGGAGCTGTTTTGTTTGGCGTTTGTAGTTTTAAAAATAAAGTTTGTTTCTTTTGACAAGTGGCTCCTGAATTGTGCCCAGTCAGACTGCGGCATTTGGTGGCTCGCACGGGGAGCGACTGAGGGTAAGTAAACTGCTCGCCCCTGAGGGCAGGGCGAGAGGATGGGTAGCCATTCTAAGTTTACTCTTTTGTTTTGCTTCATTTTTGTTTTAAGTTGCCTATCCCTGGAGATGAGTGAGACGGAAGAAAAACCGCTCACATTTGAGGAAAAACTATTTGCGTTTGAGGAACAGATAGGGAGAAAGGTCGGATGGACATTTCAGTCCCTGGAGATGAGTGAGATGGAAGAAAAACCGCTCACAACTGAGGAAAAACTATTTGCGTCTGAGGAACAGATAGGGAGAAAGGACGGATGCACATGTCAGGAGGATAGAAAGGCTATAATGAAATTTTGTTATTCCATTTTTATTGGATTCTGTCTCGGTTTGGTTTGGTGTTATCTTGCTGGGTTGTATTATAGTAGAAATACGGGATCAGCAATTAGTAAAAAACAAACCGAAAGAGTGTTAAGTAAATTGTTAGACGAAGGAGGCATCTCAGTAAAATCAAGAATACTCAGGGCATACGTTGATACAATACAAAAATATAGCCCATGGCTTTTTAAGGAGGAGTTGTTAGATATATCACAATGGAACCATCATGGTGAAGATTTAAAAAGAATAGAAAAGTACAACCCAGGGACTCTGCCAGTTGGCACATTGACATTGTGGGCGAACGTATCTGGTTTGCTTAGTCCAAAGCCTTCAGATCAGACAAAGGTAGAGGAAGGAGAAGACATATTGATTCAAGTAAAAGAGGTCTCTCAAGTTAGTCAGAATGAGGAAAAGATTCAAGTACAAGAGAAGGTCTTTCAAGCTAGTGAGACAGAGGAAGGAAGTTTAGAGCAGAAAAAGCCATCAGGGGAAAAGTTACAACAGGAGACTGCTAATAACATCTTTCTATCAGAGAGCGAAAGTCTCCAACCAACAGCACCACCTCTACAGGAGACTGCTACTAACAGCATTCTATCACCAGAGGGCATAAGTGTCCAATCAACAGCACCACCTCCATATGCTAAGAGACTCCCAACCCCCGCAGTTGATCCTTGGGATCCTGAGACAGGATCTCAAGTATGCCCTGTATTTGAGGTAGGAGGGCAGCGAATTCACCAGGGTTTATTTTACAAAACAGTGAAGGAGCTAAAAGAGGCTGTAACAACCTACGGTCCTCAAGCACCCTTCACTGTAAGCTTGATCGAATCCATTACCAACTTAAACATGACGCCAGCAGATTGGGCTAATATGTGTAAAGCTGTGCTAACTGGAGGACAATACCTGTTATGGAAGGTTGCTAATGAGGAATTTTGCAAGGAGACAGCTATGGGAAATGCAGCAGCTGGTTATCCTCAGAGAAATCTAGATATGTTGTTAGGAAAGGGACCTTATGAGGATCGGCAGCAACAACTTGCATATGATCCTGGTGTATACGCACAAATTGCTATAGATGCACTTAAGGCATGGAAGACTTTACAAGAACATGGAGGTTTACAAGGTCAGTTATCTAAGATAATACAAGGAGCTAATGAACCTTATGCTGAATTTGTAGATAGGCTTATTCAAACAGCTACCAGAGTTTTTGGGAATACAGAACAAGCAATGCCATTAATAAAACAACTGGCTTATGACCAAGCGAATCGTTGGTGCAGAGATATCATTAGACCATGGAAACAGGAAGATTTAAACAAATATATTAAATTGTGTAGAGACATTAATGAACAAGAGCAAGTCATGGCAGCTGCAGTAAAACAGGCTTTAGATGCCAGAGACATTAATGAACAAGGGCAAATTGTGGCAGCTGCAGTAAAACAGGCTTTAGATGCCAGAGACATTAATGAACAAGGGCAAATTGTGGCAGCTGCAGTAAAACAGGCTTTAGATGCCGGGCTAAGAACATGCTACAATTGTCAACAAGCAGGACATTTTAAAAGGAATTGCCCCATAGGAGGAGGGTTTAACAATACTAGGTATCAAAGGAATAGAATACCGGGTATTTGTCCACGATGCCGTAGAGGGAGACATTGGGCTAATGAATGCCGTTCTCAAACCACCATAGAGGGTACTCCATTATCAAAAAACGAACAAGGACAAGGTTTTTATCCACAATATCGTGGACAAAGGCATCGGGCTCCGTTGCCAAAAAACGGACAGGGGGCCCCAATGCTCCGGGGCCCCAAACCACAAATATACGGAGCTCTGGAGGAACCCAGCAACCCCAGCAACCCCATCAGGGTAGTGCCCAGGGCATCAGATCCCTCATCAGACAAACCAGAGGGAGCGCAGGGTTGGACATCTGCGCCTCTGCCAGAGCAGTACTAACTCCAGAGATGGGAGTTCAAATCATTCCCACAGGGGTGAAAGGACCTCTTCCCAAAGGAACAGTAGGCTTATTATTGGGACGCAGCTCTTCTACTCTAAAAGGACTTTTGATAAGTCCTGGGGTAATTGATCCCGATTATGAAGGTGAAATAAAAATTATAGCCAGTTCTCCAAAGGGTATATCAGTAATTTCACCAGGAGATAGAATAGCACAATTACTAATAATACCAAGCCTACATGATAAATTTTCCAGTCATGTTGTAGAAAGAGGTTCCAAGGGATTAGGCTCCACAGGTGTAGATTGGGCTATGCTTTCTTTAAATTTAGATTCTCGCCCCATGCTAAAACTAAATATTCAAGGACATGAATTTAATGGGCTACTAGATACAGGTGCAGACCTTAGCATTATCTCTCGTCAAGAATGGCCAAAACATTGGCCATTACAACAAGCCACTCAAACGCTTCGAGGCCTAGGAGTGGCGAATAATCCCGATAAAAGTGCAATGGTATTAGATTGGAAGGATCCTGAAGGATGTGAAGGAACTATACAGCCATATGTATTGGATCATCTTCCTGTAAATTTATGGGGACGAGATGTCTTAGATCAATTAGGTTTGACATTAACAAATAATATCAATCAAAATGCACCCACTATTATGGCTAGACAAGGTTTTAGGAAAGGAAAAAGATTAGAAAAACAAGAACAAGGTATAGCAGCACCAATACAAATAAATCAAGGAACAGACAGACATGGGTTGGATTTTCACAAAGGGCCACTGAGACAATAAAAATTACCTGGAAATCAGAAAGACCAGTATGGGTCCCTCAGTGGCCCTTGACTAAAGAAAAGATACAAGTAGCCCATGATCTGGTCAAACAACAATTAGTGGAAGGACATATACAATCTTCTGTATCTCCCCATAATACTCCCATTTTTGTCATCAAAAAGAAATCTGGTAAATGGAGATTATTGCAAGATTTAAGAGCCATTAATAATGAAATGGTCATTATGGGACCTGCTCAATCGGGGATTCCTCAATTGTCTGCTTTGCCAAAAACTTGGTATGTTTTAGTTATAGATATTAAAGATTGTTTTTTTTCAATTCCAATTCATCCTGAGGATAGTCCACGTTTTGCATTTACTATTCCTGCACTAAATCATGAAGGTCCTGATCAGAGATATGAATGGAAAGTACTCCCTCAAGGGATGGCTAACAGCCCAACTATGTGTCAAATTTATGTTAACAAAGTAATCCAGCCACTTAGAAATCAAAATTCTGAGCTACAAATATTTCACTATATGGATGATATATTATTAGCACACAAAGCTAAAAAAACATTGCTAGAATGTTATGCCACACTTACAAACTTATTAAAAAATTATAATCTAGAGATAGCAATAGATAAAGTACAATTAAATTTTCTAATTAATTATTTGGGAGTTCTATTATCCTCAACCATGGTCCGTCCACCAAAAATTCAAATACGAGTAGATCAACTCAAATCACTTAATGACTTTCAAAAGTTATTAGGAGACATAAATTGGATAAGGCCATAACTAGGCATACCAACAGGAGAGTTGGGACCTTTATTTGATATCCTAAAAGGTCCATCAGATCCAAATTCACCCCGCATGTTAATGCCTGAAGCAAGAAAGGCATTAACAATCATTGAAACATATATGGAAAATATGCATTTGGATAGAATTGATATAAGTTTGCCTTTATTATTTATTGTACTACCAACAAAAAAATTCCTACAGGAGTATTTTGGCAAGAAGGTGCATTATTATGGATACATTTATGTCATTCTCCTAACACTATTCTTACTAGGTATCCTGAGGCTGTAGGACAATTAATACTCAAAGGAATAAAAACAGCAAAGGCAGTGTTTGGAATTTCTCCTAATAAAATTATTACTCCATATACTATGAATCAAATTGATGAATTAGCTTATGAGTTAAATACTTGGGCAATAATCATGTGCAAATCTAATGTTTCATTTGATAACCACTTACCATCTAATCCTTTATTGTCTTTTTGGTCATTGCATCCTGTAATTTTTCCAAAAATGACAAGAAAAACACCTATCATGAATGCTCCAAATATATTCACTGATGGGTCAAATAATGGTACAGCAGCAATAGTTACACCTGATCGAACTTTTACATTTTTAGTACCCAAACAATCAGCTCAAAAGGTAGAGCTTAATGCAGTATTACAAACTTTTGTGATGTTTAAAGATTCTGTATTTAATTTATTTTCTGATAGTCAGTATATAGTTAATGCTATAGTATCCCTTGAAGATGCTGGTAGGATTTCCCCTTCTTCTACTGTTTTCTCTTTGTTTTCCACTATACAAAGTTTAATCTGGGACAGAAAAGATCCATTCTTTATAGGACATATCAGGGCACATACAGGATTGCCTGGAGCCCTTAGTTTGGGCAATGATTTAGCAGATAAAACTACACATGACGTACATATTTTCTCTATACTAGAAGAAGCTATAAATTTTCATAAAAGGTTCCATGTCAATGCTAATACTTTACAAAAGCGTTTTAAAATAACTAAGGAACAAGCTAGACAAATAATAAAACAATGTCAAAATTGTGTGACCTTTTTACCACAAGTTAATCTTGGAGTCAATCCTAGAGGACTGATACCTAACCATATTTGGCAGATGGACGTCACACACATGCCAGAATTTGGAAAATTAAAATATTTGCATGTTACAGTTGATACTTCTTCTGGATTTTTGATGGGCTCCCTTCATGCCGGAGAAAAAACGAAAGATGTTATAGCTCATTGCTTACAAAATTTTGCTACTGTGGGCATTCCAAAACAGTTAAAAACAGATAATGCCCCTCGTTGTACGTCTACTTCTTTTAAACAATTTTGTTCATCATTTGGCATTACTCATATAACAGGAATCCCATACAATCCACAGGGACAAGGCATAGTTGAAAGAGCTCATCAAACTATTAAAATGTACTTATTAAAGCAAAAAGACGGAATTGGGAAGGGGTATATATTCCCCAAAGATAAACTTAAAATAACCCTTTTTACTCTAAACTTTTTAAATTTGGATTCATCAGGACTTAGTGCTGCAGAAAGGCATATGTGTCCAAAAAATGTACATAAGCCCAAGGTACTTTGGAAAGATATTCTAACAGGACAGTGGAAAGGTCCTGACCCAGTAATTGTCTGGAGTCGGGGGTCTGTTTGTGTGTTTCCACAGGAAGAACAGCAGCCGATTTGGATTCCGGAGAGATTAACTAAAGCAATTTCTACAGACCAAAAAGAAGATGATTTGGCTCAAATCCATAACAGCTGATATCCAAAACTCCAATTTGGCTATCCTTACATCTGCAACAGAACCAGGATGCTTTTTTCAATATCTATTTTATTCTATTTTGTTTTTTGAGCTCATATAGACCTAGGTTAATGTTTTGCTGATCAGTTCTATATATATTTTTTTTTACTATAGAGTTTTTAAACATTGCAATGGAGATTTCACCTGTAAAAAGTTATAAGGCCTTTACTATTATGTTATGTGTTGTATGTATTATATTATGTGTGCACACTTGTGTTTTGTGTTATATGTTTGAATGTACATATGTCCATATATCATATATGATGAGCGCTCATAAAAAAAAAAAAGGATCCAAAAATTTTTTTTTATTCACGTGATTTAAATGGTTTAATTTAAATTGGGTAAATAACTGTTAAGAATTGTTTTAATATGTAAACAAAAAAAGGCTAACAGATCTGTTTGTTTACTTTCACCTATCCTTTTCATTATATTTAATAATTCTTTTCAAGATAATGTAAATTGTTAAGAAAATTGTTTTCTTTTAGTGCCTTCTAGAATGTTACACAATTATTAATATTAACCATTATTGTCAAAATTCTTATCTTCATCCCAGTGCCGGTGGAGATAATGTAAATTGTTAAGAAAATTGTTTTCTTTTAGTGCCTTCTGGAATGTTACACAATGTTTTCTTTAGCTATTATTGCCAGAATTTCTATCTTCATCCCAGTGCCAGTGAAGACAATGTAAATTGTTAAGAAAATTGTTTTCTTTTAGTACCTTCTAGAATGTTATATAATTTTTTCTTTAGCCATTATTGCCAGAATTCCTATCTTCATCCCTGTGCCGGTGAAGACAAAGATAAAACTAATCTACAGTCTCTGCAATAGCCATCACTGAACCGCTTAACTCACTTGTATGCATTGTGAACTATCTGTTGGTGCAGCGACTTGTGGTAGTGTTGGAGTATTTTTGCTGATGATGTCATCGGTGGTACAATTTTTCCAACAAGAGCTGTCAATTGGCTTGGTATATCTTCCTCTCTTCTGCTTGTCATGATCGTTCAGCTATTTGGGGGCCAACAGAGGTGAGGCAAAGAACCTCACCCCCCCCACTGGTACCTCTCCACAGGTGTGGCTGTATACTGGACCGGTAGTCAATGACGGGTAAGATCCAATTACAATGGTACCAACCTAAGACAGGAGGCTGACGCCCTGAGGTCAGCTCATCCGAAGACGGGTAAGGACCATATGTAGTATTGGACAACCTAAGGCAGGCACGGTCCCTAAGCCACATGCTTGTTGTTTAAACAGAGAGGGGGAGATGTTGAGAGCCACAGCCAAAGGGGCCCCAGAAAACTTCCAGCTGCCAGCAAACTCCCAGCTGCCGGCTGATGATTGGCTCACAGTGACCCCAGCAACATCTAGCTGATTGGCTCCTCTGCAGTCATGTTCATTGGGCTGTTTCCCTGCCCTTCAGACTACGGAACTGCTCATTGGGGGACTTCTTTGGCTCCGCCCACGCGACCCAGCCAATCGGCCTCAAGAGCAGGAGGATTGTGGGAGGTGGTGTGGTTTGTGTGGGGAGAGGCTTCTGGAAGCCAGTGGTGGCAGTTGGGCTCTGAGGGTTTTTCCTGAGGAGCTGTTTTGTTTGGCGTTTGTAGTTTTAAAAATAAAGTTTGTTTCTTTTGACAAGTGGCTCCTGAATTGTGCCCAGTCAGACTGCGGCACGAATAGACAGTTTTTCCCCCACTCTATCACTGTTTGATTCATTTTGACAACCACAGAAAAATTTCTTTTTCATAATATATATATATATATATATATATATATATTGTTTTTGTATATATGTATATATTTGTGTATGTGTATTTTTCTTTTCTCTTCTTTCCCTCCCTTTTTCCGTTTCTTTCTTGCTTTCTTTCTTTTGCAGCTCTGCTAGCAGAACCCAGTGCACAATAAAACAAGTGTCTACCACAGAGTTATACCTCACCCCCAAAATAAAATATTTATCTAAATAGGATCAACTGCTGACTTCCTGTATTTCAATTCTGTCCATTTTGTGCCACAGGTTATCTCTTTTTCTCTTTGAGCAGCAGATAATTTTAAGCTTGCTGCTTTTCATTAGTCTATCCTTTTCATCAGTCTTTTCATCAGGTATTCATTGTTCTTTTAATGGCAGGAGTGCTTTGGGGATTGTTAAACTTATACAGTGTGAAGACCTTCCCCCTGAAAGACAGAGATCAAATTACAAGTACAAAATTATATGAAGTATAAACAATGAAAATAGAAAAAAGGAAAAATAATAAAATATCTTTTCATAATCTGGGGAAGCCAGGTGTGCCTATAATCTCAGTGATGATAGTGTGAAGGAGGAGGATCACAAGTTCAAGGCCAGCATCAAAACTTATTAAGACCCTGTCTCAAAGTAAAAAACATAAAAAAGGGTGGAAAAGAGACTTAGTGGTTATGTGACCCTTGGTTCAATCCCCAGCATCAAAATCAAATAAACATACAAACAAAAACCAGGGAGATGTGTAAATCTGGTGTTTATATGATTCTGAGTATATGAATTGCACTTGCTGTTACAAAATCTGACATTTCTGTTCTTGGAAACTTTCTTTCCCTGCTGTGGTTCCTACATTTAGCTCCATGTACCTACCCACTGCCAAGCTCTCAGGCCCTAACTCCAGCCATTTGCATTTCAATACATCCAGAGACATCACAATGCAGGCAGTAAGGCTTTTGATATCTACACTTATTTCTTTTATCCTGAAAGCAGGCTTGAGGTTTCTGGGAACAGGGATGTATTCATCTTACTAATGACAGTAGCCATACCTGTTCCCCTTGTCACAACTCTTGTCTTTCCTGGGATGAAGTGATGAGAGGCACACCCATGTCATCTCATTCATATGTCTGTGCTGTATATGGAAATTTGATTCATTTGACTTATATGTACATTTACACTGTGTTCTGCATCTCCTTGGAGAGAGGAAAAAAAAAACAACTTAATCTTCCATCTAAACAGTTTCTCCTCAAGTATTATTTCCCAGGAGAAGAGAAGAGAGGCATCTCAGAATTTAAATCCTCTGGAATGTTTTCATAGTCTCAAGCTTCACCTACTTTCTGAAGTATAACCACATACTTCCATGGAAGTTAGATTACAGAGAGCCATACATTGAGGCATCTTTTAGTTTCAAGACTTGTGTTTTCAACAGTTATTAGTAAAACTTCTTCAGAGTGCTCTAATCCTGCAAGAAACCCAAGTTGGATCCAGATTCCTACAATATGATATCCCTAGTATGATTTACTATCTCAGCACTAATTTGTTGTTGTTGTTGTTGTTGTTTCCAGGGATTAAACTTAGGGCACTTGATCACTAAGCCACATCCCAGCCCTATTTTGTATTTTATTTAGAGACAAGATCTCACTGAGTTACTTAGCGCATCCCTGTTGCTGAAGCTGGCTTTGAACTCACAATGCTTCTGCCTCAGTCTCCTGAGCTGCTGAGATTTTCGACGTGTGCCACCATGCCCAGCTTATCTCAGCACTTCCACTTGTCTTTCCCAATGGAAGGGTGAGACATTTCAAAGAACTTTTGAAGCCACCCACAAGACAGCAGTTTCCCACTCCTCATTAGGCTGAGGTGGGAAGATTGCTTGAGCCCTGGATTTTGAAGAACATAGGGAGAACCCTTATCTCAAAGAGAAAAAAACAGACAGAAAATATAATGAAAGCAAGCAATTTCTCAAGTCTGAAAATGTCAGCATTTCACCGTTATTTTTTAATGTTTTTTGATTTGGCATGGAAATCTTGGCTGGAAATTGCTTTCCCTCAAAATACCAAAAGCTGTTTCATTGATCGAGCTGCTATTGAGAAGTCCTAGCACTTCCAATAGTGCCAGTGATTTCGGTCCCAAGTCTCTGCCCATGCTTCTAGCACTTTCTCTGTATTCCACAGAAAGAAATACTTTGAGGAAGTCTATTTCATCTTGTTGGACCTGGTCATGAGAAGAATTTTTTTGAATATATGAACTCATGTTCCATTCAGGACATTTTTTGATAACTCTTTCCTTCCAATCTTCTTCTCTGTTTTTGGTTTTCTTCTTTTTTCTTAAGTTTGCCTGTTGGTTTGAACTTCTATCATCTCAAATCTCTTCTCATATTAAAAGTGAAACACACATTAAAAGATGTTCCTGATTTGATGAGACATGTATCCATGAATATTCTTGTAGATTATATGTAATGTAGTGTGGGTGTGCCATAAATTTCCACATTCTTTGCTGCATTTGGGAGATAAAGGTAAAATGTGATTGACACTGACATGCTCACCGTTCCTTGTGAATATTTAGGTTCTTTCTATCATTCCCTGTTTTTTTCCCCAAAAACAAACAAACAAAAACTCCTTAAGCTTGTATAAGTCTGTGTATACTTTTCACTGGTTCCTGTTAGGGGTTCTGTGTTTGGGACTGGGGTCCTGGATGACTTCATGGCTGTGGCATGCTTGGTGCCTGGGAAAGTTTCTGTGCAAAGGCATAGGATGCCCGGTTGCTATGGTAATGCCCTCCATTATAGAGTTTTATCAGCTTGGACCTTAATCTTAGGCACAAAACTCCTGGGAATACAGGAACTTGCTTGCTTGATAACTATAATGTTTCACCAAGCTCCAGTGCTCCTGGAGCTCCCCACCTAATGGACCTTCTTGAGAACTGCACATTGTAACTATGAAATGTAACTGCAGAATAAGCAACCTTACTGATAGTCTAAACAATAATGTGGTTATTGGTACTAATGACCTAATGTGACCTATTGGTATAAATAAACGTGACCACTTGGACAAAGAGCCCCTCTGCCACCTTCCCTGCCTCTGCACCTTGTCTCTGTCTACTCTTTATTATTATTCTTTACAGATTCCCTTGGTGAAGTTCTATTGTGTGTATATTGATGCGTCAGTTAGATTTGAAGAATTGGTACAAGACAAAGTTTTGAAAACACACTGCATTCACGGATTTGAAAGTCTACATACAGGTCTGACCATCAAGAAACACCTTCCCAAAATATTCGATCAAGTGCGACCAGAGTATAAAATACTCTGGAAAATACAAGTCTCACATGATTTTTTTCCTCAATTATATTATAAACAAAGCTTTCTATTTACTATTCCCATATTTAGGCTTTCTCATTCCAAAGAACACTTCAAATGTTTGGAATGACAAACAGCATAGTTAAGGTGAAAATATTGAGAAGTAAATGCTTAGTGATGTTCATGACAAATCCATGGAAAAAAAGCAGCAGTGTGATATGTACAATAGAGAGCTCTAATGTAAGCAAATATGACAAAATTCTAAGTGAGAGTTTGACAAGGAAAACAAACAAATACACAAACAAAAAATTACAGCAATAACAAAACAAAGACAAAAAAAACCATAAAAACCCAACAAACTCCAGCATGTTTGGATATAATTTTGTTATTCTTAAGTCTGTTCAACTGAAAACAATGAGATCATGTTTATTGCTTTTTAAGAAGCATCTTGGTATCATAAGTACGGACAGTGTGGTGTTTGTGTCATTCATCATAGAGCCAAATAAAACAGCATGCTCACACACACATACCCATATAGAACAATGAATTTATGACTCTTCATTCCTTAATTAATCTTCTTCAATAAGTAGTGTATAGTATTATCTTTTATTTATAGACTGTGAAGCTCAAAGGACTTACAAAATATAGGGCCCAATTTTATTTTGGACAATTGATTATTGCTTTATCCTAGAGGGGTCAAAATTAAAATTCTGAAAAGAAAATGGGGGATGTAGAATTTCAATCTCCAGTACTGTGAAATGAAGGAAGGAAAGCAGGATGGGAAGGTTGTAAGTAGAATTATGTCATATGACCTGACAATCCCACTACTGAGTTTATAATCAAAGGATAAAATCAGGATGTCAGAGAGAAATCTGTGCTGGCTTATTTGTTCCAGCACTATTCACAAAGAGCCAAACTATGGATTATGACATTAGTGTGACTTAGTGACTGACAAGATAAAGGAAATATGGTATCTCGCCCACTATGTGCACAGATGAGAAAAACTGGCTTTAAAACAGCTGGCTGCAATATTAAGCTAAGAAAGTGGCAAAAAATTTCTCAACACAGACATGAGTTTTTCAGATGGAGGAACAGCTCTGCAAACTTAAGGGTCAGCTTCCACACTGGAAAGAGCGCTAGAAAGAGAGCATGAACACAGAATCCCTTTATTTTATAGCATGGGCATTAGAGAGGCATACGTTTTCAAGGGTGGAGTCTTGCTTTGTGAAGTCTTGTGGTCAGCAGATTGATTGACATCTTGGTGAGTCACATCCATCTCAGGTGCTGTGTGGGATCTTAGGCAGAGCTAGAGGGGTAGGCACACCTGCATCATGCATTCAGTCCCTGACAGAGAGTTCACAGAGCCAGGCCTATTTCCTCAAAAGACTAGTATGTGAACACAATCCACACACAGCCCACAGATAGCTAGTGACAACATATACAGAGTGGAATGGTGCCTTGCCTTCAAAAATGAGAAAATTCTATTCATGTGATTAAATCTGGAGCATATAACATTTATGGAAACTGTAAAGAAAATAAAAATACCATATGATCTTACTTAGATGAGGAATCCAAAATCTTAGATTTATATAGCTAAAGAGTAAAAATGTTTTGGGGTGTGTGTGCTTCAGGAAGGGAGTACAAGGGGAAGATATGGTCAAGAAATACAGACTTCCATTTAGAAAAGAGGAATAATTCTTAGAGTTTGATATCTAACAACATGAATGTAGTTAATACTGTAATTTCAAATTTGCTAAAATAACAGATTAAAAATATTCTCATCACACACACAACACACACACACACACACACACACACAAAGCGTGTGTTATGATAGATATGTTAATTAACCTAGGTAATGATTTCACAATGTACACATAATTCAAAACATCATATCATAATAATATATATGATTGTTGTTCAATTTAATACATTTAATTTTTAAAATTTAAAATTTTAAATAACATGTTGGCTATCAGAGGCTGGTTGATGGGGTTGGGGAGATTTGGTTAAAAGATATAAATTTTAGTTAGGAGGAAAAAATTCCAAGAGATTATTGTAAAACATGGTAACCATAGTTAATAAAAATATGCGATATTGCAATTGAAAATTACTAAGCAATTAGATTTTTACTCAAAAAGTGCAAGCATTTGGTGTAAGGCATATTGTAAGTGTTTTGATGTACTACATTTTAGAGCATAATATTATACAAAATTTTTACTTTTCAATTAAAAATCTTATTGATATCTATGAGCTCAACTCTGTATTTACTCTCAGATTCAGAGAAGAAATCAGCTACTGTAAAGCACTAAAGTAGATCAATCCAATCTCTCCAAAGAATATGCCACCCAACAAAGCCTCTGAGGCCCAATTAGATCTAGGCCCCACCTCCTGGTACTCCTTTTCTGTAACTCTTCATAAACTTTACCCTGGGAGTGGACCAATCTGGTCTGAATGAGCAAATCTCCAATTAACACTACTTCCTAACCCATCCCATCTCCTCCTGGTGACAAGAAAAGCTTAGTCTTGTATCAAACAGCTTCAACCATAGACTACTCCAACTGACAGAGGGCAGGAAGGGGTTAGCAACTCCCATCTCTTGCTCTACCATTACACAACTCAAGAAGAACTGAAGAGAAATACTACTGAACGTATGCATTGATCATCCAATACGGTCAACTATTTTGACCACCTCAGTGGAGAATATTCATTCCTTCATTCTTTGATAAGATATTGGATTTAATTTTTTATTTTAATTATATATATATATTTTTTTTTTCTATTGTGTGTGTGTGTTTCTGTGTGTGCATGTATATGTGCACATGCACATGAATTCTAGCTGTCCCGAATGGATTAGGGACATTTGTATGCATGCACTTATTTTCTTTTCTCCCATTTTTTAGTATTTTAAAAATGTAATTTTTTTTTCTAGCATTGGTTATGAGGGTCCTGGGATTTGGGATCTTATATTTTGTTTTGGGTTTATATCATTTTCATTTATTTCCCTTATTTCTGATTCTTTCTGCTAATGGCCAAATTATACTATTCTCTCTCCCTTTCTCCCCCTACCTTGCTGCTTCTATATTTCCCTTCCCTGTCTATAAACAGCACCTACTACATCTCTTTTCCTTTTTCCCTAATTAACTGCATTTTTACCATGTTTCAGAACAAATTGATTCATATAACTCCTGCCCCCACCATTCTTGCTAATGTAATCATTACTGCTGTGGATAACATATTTGACACCTGTTGTTTGCTTCAAGGCCAGATCTAGTTCATGATATTGTTTATATAGATGACATTTGCTGAACATATGGTACTTGGTGGTACAGGTCATGCTAGAAACTCTGTATTTAATTTCATTTCATTTAATTTAATTTAGTATTGTTTCTTGATTACAATGATTGTTACAATTATTTATGTTGCCACATTCTGTGAGGTGCGGCAAACCTACAGGGACAGTAAATGCACAGGGACAGTAAAAGCGCTCAGGTTAGAGATTCTGATGCTGAACTAATCATTCTCTGGCATTACTCCAAATTCAATTGATGACATGACTGAGACTCTGAAAATGTGAGAAAAAAGGCAAAGAAATCTCCCCCTAAGACTCACAATCCCCCAACACAGGATCCCAGGGCTAGTGATGTAGATGAAAACCCAGAGAAAGAGTATAAGATACTTATTTATAATTTATATTTTCAATAAACATTTAATAAACTAAAAGAAGGTCTAAGAAGGAATTAAGACAGCAAGTAAAGTAGAGGAAAGCAAGGAGGTGAAAAAGAACCAAGCATAACTGCTAGACAGGAAGGACATACCAAACTGAAAATTCACTTGAAGGCACCACTAACACATTAGATTGCTTAGAAAATAGAGCCCCCGTGCTTGAAGACAGAACTTCAGACTTTGAAGACAGACTATATAGACCTGAGTACATAGAATGCAATAAAGGGAAAACAGTATAGAACATGACCATAATATACAAGGACTTTGAAACAATGTTAAAGGAACAAATTTGAGAATTGTTGGGATAGAAGAGAACATGGAGAAATAAACTGAAGTCATAAAGAACATTTTCTAAGAGATAGTTACAGAAAACTTTTCATATATTAAATTGAGATAGACATTTACAACCTGGGGACTTACAGAACCCCCAGTAGACCTATTCAAATGAGCAGCTCATCAAGACAAATCATAATCAAAATGCCTAACACAGAAAATAAGAAAAGAATATTAAAAGTTGCAATAAATTAATGCCAGGTCACATTTAGGGGTAAAACAATATGACTCAGTTCTGATTTCTCAGCTCAGATCCTAAAATTAAGGAGGGCCTGGAGTGAGATATTCCAAGCCCCCAAAGAAAACAACTATCAGCCAAGGTAGCTATATGCAGCAAAGCTCCGTTTCAAATTGAGGGGAAATAACAACTTTCCAAACAAGAATAAACTAGAAGAATCATGAGCACCAAGCTAACACTACAAATATTCAAAGATAAACTTCATACAGAGTAACTCCAAAAAAAAATTACAAATGTCTCCCAAATAGAAGATGATTCACTAAATGAGACTCAAAACAGGATAAAATATACCAGAAAGAAAAATAAAATGGTAGGAAACCGTTAAAATATAACCATACAGGAGCTGAATGTCTCAATCCCCAATTAGAAGACAGAGATTAGCAGAATGGATGAAACAAACAAACAAGATCCAACTATATGTTGTTTTCAAGAGACTCAGAGGCAAAGACACACAGAGGCTGAAGATATAAGAATGGAAAAATATATTCCATGTATGTGGTTCAAGAAAAAGACAGAAGTACTGGCTCTCATATTCGATATTCAGATGTCAAGCAAAAGTGAATCAGAAGAGACAAATAAGGCCACTACATCCTAATAAGGAGGGGAAATCCAACAAATGATAGTAAACATTTATGCCCCAAATGTCAGTGCACTCAATTTCATGGAAAAAAAGAATGCCTCATGACATTAAATTCCACAGAGATACCAGCACAATGATACTGGGTAATTTCAACACACCCTTATCACTAACAGATAGGTCATCAAATCAGTAAAGGTATCTCAAATCTAAATAGCACTATAAATCAAATGGGCTTAAAAGACATTTTTAGACTATCCCACCTCAAAACAGCAGCATTAACCTTTAAGCTTTAAGTTTATCCAAGACTGCACATGAAACTTTTTCCAAGGGAGGTTGTATTCTAGGCCACAAAGCAAATCTTAGTAAATACAAAAACAAAAACAAACAAACAAAAAACTGTACAACCCTATGTATCCTAACAGATTATACTGGAATGAAACTAGGAATCAACAGAAGAATAAAAACCACATAAGCAAACAGAAATTGAACAGTGTTCTCTGAATGAATAGTGGATCAAGAGAGAATAGAAAACAACAAATTCTTAGAAACAAATGAGTACAGAGATACAACAGAAAATCTCAGGGACAGTATGAAAGCAGTTCTAAGAGAAATATTGATAGCACTGAGTCATGGCATTGAAAAATTGGGGCTATCCCAAATAAACAATGGAGCAGAGGCTCCATCTCAAGGTCTTAGAAAATGAACAAACCAGCCCCCAAAACAATAGGAGACAGAAAATAATTACAATCGGAGCCAAAATCAATGAAATTAAGAATAAGAAAACAATACACAGAAAAAAGCCAATGAAGAGCTGGTCCTTTGAAAAGACAAATAAGGTTGCCAAACTAACTGAAGGAACTAGTGAGAAAACACAAATCAAGAAGATCAGAGGTGAAAAAGGAAATATCATCATAGACCCTTCTAAAAATCCAGAGGATTTTCAAAATCTATTTTGAGAATTTATACTTCAACAAACTGGAAAAATCTGAAGGACTGTCCACACAGAACTTTCCCAAACTGAATCAGAAAGTTATACAACACCTAAACAGACCAATATCAAGTAATGAAATTGAGCCAGCAATTAAAAGCCTTCCAACAAAGAAAAGGTGAGTACAATGTATTCTCAGTTGAGTCCTACCAGACCTTGAAAGAAGAACCAACATCAGTTTTTCTCAAATTATTCTATGAAACTGAAACAGAGGGAACACTCCCAAAAACAGTTTATGAGGCCAGTACAACTCTGATGCCAAATGCAGACAAAGAAGCATATGGAAAAGAAAACTACATACATTCCTAATGAACATTACATTCCTAATGAACAGAGATGCAAAAATATTTACTCATAATATTAGAAATCCTCATTTAAAAATACATCAGGGCCAGGTATGGTGGTGCAGGCCTGTAATCCCAGTGGCTCTGGAGGCTGAGGCAAGAGGATTGCGAGTTCAAAGCCAGCCTCAGTAATTTAGTGAGGCCTTAAGCAACTCAGTGAGACCCTGTCTCTAAATAAAATACAAAATAGGGCTGGGGGTATGGCTCAGTGGCCGAGTGACCCTAATCACTGGTAACAAATAAATAAAAACATATCAAAAAAGATAATACACCAGGACCAAGTAGGTTTTTATTCAAGGGATGGAAGTTTGGTTCAATATATGAAAATTAAATAAATCTCCACTTAAACAGAATTAATTACAATAAATGTAGAATAAGCCTTTGATAAAATACTAGAGCCATTCATGAGGAAGGAAGGAAGGAAGGAAGGAAGGAAGGAAGGAAGGAAGGAAGGAAGGGAGGGAGGGAGGGAGGGAGGGAGGGAGGGAGGGAGGAAGCCAATTTAAAAAAATACGGGGAAGCTAGGGATGAAAAATACTATAAAGGCCATTTATGACAACCACAAAGCCACCCTCATACTAACTGGTGAAAAACTAAAGTCATTTCCCCTAAAATCAAGACCAAAAAAAAGGTTCTT
Organism: Urocitellus parryii; assembly: GCF_045843805.1. Taxonomy (NCBI): domain Eukaryota; kingdom Metazoa; phylum Chordata; class Mammalia; order Rodentia; family Sciuridae; genus Urocitellus; species Urocitellus parryii. The sequence continues at coordinate 4,337,869 of NC_135548.1, forward strand.
CACTCTTACCACTCTTATTCAGTATAGTCCTCAAAATATCATAGGCCAGAGTGATCAGGCAAGAACAGGAAATCAAATGGATACAAGTAGGAAAAGAAAAAAACAAATATCTCTGTTTTCTAAGAATATGACTCTATACTTACAGCCCTCAAAAAAACTCCACCAGAATACTTCCAGAGCTTGCAAATTAGTTGAGCAAAGGAGCAGTGTATCAAGTTCAACACCCATAAGTCAACAGTTTTTCTATACTATAACAGTGAATCAGGCATAAAGCTTCAGAAATATTTTGTACTTGGGACTTGAACTGAGTTAAAGAGGCTTTACAGTGAAAATTATAGAACCCTGAAGAAAAAAAAATTGATGAAGATGAAAAGATGTCTCATGTTGTTGTATATTATTGTATATATTATATATCATTGTGTATATATTGTATATATTTTCAAAATGTCCATACTCTCAAACCCATTATAGAGATTCAGTGCAATTCTTATCAGAAAACTAATGACATTCTACAAACAACTCATAAAAATAGTCCTAAAATTAATTTGAATAAATAACACCCTGACTAGCCAAAATAGTCAAGACAAAGAGAGATGCACAAGGCACCTCAATACCTGATTTCAAATTATACTCCAGAGCCATAGTAATAAAACTAGCATGGTATTGGCATCACAATAGACATTAAATCCAATGGAACATAATAGAAGACAGAGGTATGTCCACAAATTTATCAACTTATACTTGATGGAGATCCCAAAAATAAATATATTAGAAAAAGCCAGGCTTATAAACAAATGGTGCTGGGAAATGGATATACATATGTGAAAGAATGAAACTAGATTCCTATTATTTTCCCTGGACAAAAGTGAAAAACAAAGACTTAGGAATTAGTTTGGAAACTTTGCAACTGTTACAAGAAAACCTAAGGTCAAGACCTCATCATATTCGTGCAGGCACTGACTTCCTTAACAATACCTCTAAAACTCAGAATATAAAATCAAGAATTAATAAGTGAAATGCCATCAAATTGAGAAGCTTCTGGACCACAAAGGAAGCAGTGAAAAACATAAATACCCTAAAGAATAAAAGAGAGGGGCTGGAACTGTGGCTCAGATGTTGAGCACTCATCTAGCATGTGTAAGGCACTGTGTTTGATCCTCAGCACCAAATAAAAGAAAAAAAAAAGAAAGAAAAAGAAAAAGGCTGGGGCTGGGGATGTGGCTCAAGCGGTAGCGCGCTCACCTGGCATGCGTGCGGCCGGGGTTCAATCCTCAGCACCACATACAAACAAAGATGTTGTGTCCCCCGAGAACTAAAAAATAAATATTGGGGCTGGGGATGTGGCTCAAGCGGTAGCGCGCTCGCCTGGCATGCGTGCGGCCGGGGTTCAATCCTCAGCACCACATACAAACAAAGATGTGGTGTCCCCCGAGAACTAAAAAATAAATATTGGGGCTGGGGATGTGGCTCAAGCGGTAGCGCGCTCGCCTGGCATGCGTGCGGCCCGGGTTCGATCCCCAGCACCACATACCAACAAAGATGTTGTGTCCGCCGAGAACTAAGAAAAAATAAATAAATAAATAAATATTAAAATTCTCTCTCTCTCTCTCTCTGTCCCCCTCTCTCTCTCACTCTCTCTTAAAAAAAAAAAAAAGGCATTGTGTCCATACCATGAGAAAAAAAAAAAAAAAAAAGAAAGAAAGAGAAAATTTTTGCCAACAAGTCCCCTGATAGGGTCTTTATGTAGATAGCTCAAAAAGCCTGATACAAAAAAAAGAAAAAAGAAAGAAAGAAAGAAAAAGAAAAGGAAAGAAAAGAAAAAGAAAAGGCAAAATCAAACAAAACAAAAGCAACCCACATAATTCAGTTAATAAATGGGCAAACATCTAATAAGGCATTTCTCAAACAAACCCCCAAATGCTCAACTAAGATAGAAAAAAAGTACATGAGTACAATTACTCTGGAAAACAGTTTGAAGATTCGTCAAAAAATTTGAAAAATAAAAAATAAATAAAATAAATAGGACTGGAACCACCATATAACCGAGTTCTCCCAAAATTTTAGTTCTTTGGTATTAACCCAAAGAACTAAAATCAGCATATCATCATAATATAACCACTTCAATGTTTATAGGAGTACAATTTACAAAAGCCAAATTAAGGGATCAGTCCAGAAGCCCATTGACAGATGAATGAATTAGGAAAATGGGTGGATCAATAAAACAGTGGAGTTTTATTCAGCCATAAAGAAGAATGAAATTATAGCACATTTCTGGTAAATGGTTAGAAATAGAGAACATCATGCTAAGTGAAATAAGCCAGATTCAGAAAAGCAAAGGTCAAATGATTTTTCTCTCATGAGTGGGAAGCTACTGCAAAATGAGGTGAAAGGGAAGGTAGGATCAGATATCATAAATATATTGGATAGATCAGAGGAATAGAAGGAGACCAAAGAGTAAGGGGGCAAGAAAAGAGGAAAGGTTGAATGAATTTAAGAAAATTATGCTATGTGCACGTATAATTATACCATATAATTTCACCTATACATATATATGGAAAGCACCGATCAAGGATGAATAATGGATGAGCACAGGGAGAATCACTAAACTGGGGAAGAGTTGCGTGGGTAGAAGGAGGAAGAATGGGGTTGAAAATGGAGTGGGTCACATTCCATGCATGTATGATTTTTTTCAGGACAAACCCAGTCACTGTGTGCAACTGTCATGTTCTAATTAAAAAGAAAAAGTTTCATGGAATTATATCTCTTTTTTCCCTATCTTCTAGGACTTACTTTTCTGACTAAAATATAATGTGTTTTGAGAAAGTACCATCAGCAGCCAAAAATAAAACAGATTCAGCTATTTTTGGATGAAATACTCTCCAAATGTCTGTTAAGTCCACTTGATCTTAATGTTTTTAAGTGTCTTTTATCCTTGCTGCAATTTGTGTCTGGAAGTCTTGCTTATTTGTAAGAGAACTGTATTGAATTCACTTTGTGTTCAAGTGATCTATATGAGTCTTTATAAATGGCATTTATTTTGTGAAATTATGGGCACCAATATTTGGGCATGAATATTTTCTATTGTTATATGTTCTTGTTAGATTTTTCTCTTTCCCAGTGTCTAGCAACCTTCTTTGTCTTTTATGACTGATTTTGGTTTGAAGTTTGCTTTTCCCATTTACATTTACATAAAATAATATTTTCTATCCTTTTGTTTTTAGTCAGTGGGTAACTTTGCCTGTGAGGTATGCTGTATTTCTTACAGAGAACACATAGGTTGGACTTGTTCTTTAATCAAATCTGTCTATGTCTTTTAATTGGAGAGTTGGGAACAAATACATTCAGAGTCATTATAGAAAGATGTCTATTATTTCCTGCCATCCTGATTTATTTCTAACAGTTGATTTGATCCTAATTCTCATTTACTTAATGACTCTTCTAATGGCAATTTCTCTCTCCCTTGCTTTCTTTTTTGTTGATAATCTTCTTCCGTGTGTAGGATCACTTTAACTGTTTTTTTTCCGAATGCTGACTTAGTGGCCATTAATTTCTTTACTTCATGCTTGTAACTTGGGAGCTATTTTTGTTTGTTTTGTTTTGTTTTTGTTTTTGCTTTTCCTCTTCTGAGATTCTGAAGATGGTTTAATTAGACATGACAATCTTATTGAAGAATCATTTTATTTCAGGGATTGAAATACAACATTCCAAATCATCCTGGACTTTACCATTTCTTCTACAAAATCTGTTATTCTTACTCATTGCATTTCTCTCTTGCAGCTTTTTATTTAATTATTTTTTATTTTTCTTTAATTTTATTTTTCATTGATTTAGGCTTTGGCAATTAAGTCATAATTTGTCAAGGAACGGATCTTTGTTGGTCTTATTTATTTGTGTTCTGTGTGCCTCCACTATCTTGCTGTTCCTGTTCATTCCTCAGGTTTTAAAATTTTTCCATTTTTCTAACTGCATATGTCGTCAATGACCCCAATCTTTGCATCATCCTTTAACTTTTTACCACTGTGACCATAGTACTTGATGAATATGACTTTGAAGAGAGAAGATGTATTTTGACTCATGATTTCAGACATTCAATCCACCGTCAGCTGGTTCCAAGTCATTCATCATAGAAGAATGGCATGGTCAGCTCCTAGCAACTGTGGTGGGGAGGTGGGGAAGAAGAATGGGCTTCAGAGAAGATAATCCCTTTCAAGGTATACCCGCAGTGACCTGCTTCCTCAAATTGGGTTCCACTTCCCAGTAATCCATTTTACTAAGAGTATTTTACTCCACTGAAGAGGTCAGAGTCAACCATTGTCTAAAAGTCTCTTCTCTGGACTTTGATGCATTGGGGTCAGTGCTTTAAACATATTGGGTTTGGTGGGGAATTCCAGATCCAAACCACAGCAATCAGTATCTATGTTTCTTCCTCAATACCTATGAATGTTAAGTTATAACTCTGTTAATCTGTAATGCTTTATTTTATTTTATTAGTTGTAGATGGACACAATACCTTTATGCATTTATTTATTTTTTTAATGTGGTGCTGAGGATCGAACCCAGTGCCTCACACTTGCTAGTTGAGCGCTCTAACACTGAGCCACAACCCCAGCACCCAAAATAGGACTGGGGATGTGACTCAGTAGTGAAAGTACAGGTGCTAATTCCAGGATAAAACTCTTTCCTCTTCTCTGTTCCAGTAACCATAACCATTGAGCCCCTTCTTTCTGGCCTTTCAATATTATAATTTCAGGACATTTTCTCTCTCACCTACCCTTCCTATTATTACAGAGCTGGGGCCTTTCAGGAACCTGAGGTGCTAAACCTGAGGCATGGAGACCCCTGAGCACTGACCTTAACTTCTGGGTTCTTGTGATAAAGTCAGAAAGATTTACACATGTCACTCAGAGTTGCTGGCATGAGTTTATTAGAAGTGATAGGGAAGGGAACACACATGCCTCTCCTGCACTCAAGTTTCATTGGGGGTCCTGGACAAGTTCCAGAGAGTTGTACCCTGGTCCACCTATTTATTCTGTCTCCAAGATGACATCAGACTTTTAAGTCCCCAGTGCTATAGCCATGGTAGGTCACCTTGGCCCATGCTGACTGATTCCATTTGGAATCTTTTCTTACAGATGTTATGATTGCAGGCAGGCTGCTGTGGCCCATGCCTGTAATTACAGCAGCCCAGGAGGCTGAGGCAGGAAGATTGTGTGTTCAAAGCCAGCGTCAGCTAAAGTGAGGTACTGAGCAACTCAGGGAGACCCTGACTCTAAATAAAATACAAAATAGGACTGGGGATGTGGCTCCGTAGTCAAGTGCCCCTGAGTTCAGTCCCTGAAATCACATCCTTCTTTGACATCACAAGACCCAATACACACACAAACAAACAGATGTTATGGTTTCAGGAGGGTGGCAGGGGTGGTGAATTACCCTTATTCCCCTAAGTCCTGGCATCTGGTCTGTCTAAGGGTCATAAAAGACCCTCCCTGGAATCCACTTCCGGCTAATTTGTGTGTGTGTCTCATCAGCACCATTTCAGCATTTCAGGCCTATAGTTCTCCTGCAGATAAAAGGTAGTTTATTGAGGAATGTAACATATTTGATTGACTTAAACCAGGCACAGGTGCAGGTCAATTGCTTCCTGCATTAGAAAAGCATGTGGGGGTCAGAAGAGTGGACCATGTTTAGAGAAATAATTATCCCTTAACCTTGTGTCCCCACTATTCGCATCTGTCTGTCCCTAACAGTAGCAGAGGAATGAAGCAAAGTAGTCTGCACCCTTTTCTTTTAATAAGATGGAATATACTCTTTCAGAAGTTCCTGCCTGTTTATACTCATATTTCTAAAACACTAGCTCTTTTGCATCTGTCAGTGAGGGGTATATGTAAGCCTCTTAAGGGTCTATGCTAAAGAACAGGTGCCCCCAGTACTAATTAGAAGCACTACTGATTTTTAATGAGGAGGATTCCAAAGACACTCTTGCCCCTTCTTTCAACTATAGTGACCTAGAATACCATTATACTGCTGCCATCATCATCATCAGAACTTCTACTAGTATCCTATTTCAGGTATCCTTCTGTAGAGATGTGATCCTTCTTGACAAGTTAAATTTGTGTTTTATCACCCTCATGATTCTCCTTCAAATAAGTCATCTCTGATGCTTAGTTACCCTGGAATAAAGGAACCTGGAAAGAAAGAAACTCAAACTTTCCTCTGTATATCTTCCAGGACTCTTCTTGCCTCCCAGTCCCCTTTTGTTTCCTCCAGGTTTGTGCACCCTGAGCTAATCCCCTATCTCCATACTCCTGAGATCCACCAAAGTCTGCTGAACTACCTACTTCTAGGATGTGCTCACACACCAATCCCTTCTCACCCTATGACTTTCTTCATCCTGGTCAGACAAGAAATTTCTCTTTGAAATTTTGGTTTTCACAACACTGAGTACATTAGATCCTTCTTCTATTACAAACATAGCTAACCACTATGTTTGAAAAAGATGTCCTTGGATTCTGGCATGACAGAAACATTTTTGTTTTGCTTCACTTGGGTTGTTAGGTAGTCATTCATTCACTCACTTGTATTGCAGCCCTTAGACCAGGATCCAAGGTAGGACCCACACAAAGGGAAGCCTTTGTTGTGGAGCTTCAACCCCTGCCCTGAAAGTTTAACACCTCAGGTTTCAGAAGAAAAAGTCTGGCACAACAATGCTGATTTCAGGGAAGGGAGCCCTAATAGCGGTGGTACAGATTTTGTTTCTCTTGCTTTTGTTAGTTCACTATCTTTAATTTTCATTTGTGACAGTGCCCCGACCCTCTTTGCTGTGTTTGGGGGGGCTGAAGCTAGAGAGGGCAAGGATGGTGGATCAGAAGTGCCTTTGGAACACAGGTGAGATTCTATCTCAAAATGAAACCTAAGCCAAGTTGGTGCCTCTGTGGAGCCTGCTTCCTGTGTCAAGCTTTGTTTTTGCAAAAACATACAATAATTTTAGGCTTCTCTTTCTATCTCCTTTCCATTCTCTCTTTTGAGCTTCCTCTTTCCTCTTTTTCTGTATGTCTGATACCCAGTGGTTATCTGTTTGCCCAGCAAGTTACCAAATCTTTCTGCCTCAGCACTTGCACTCAAAATGGAGTGTGTCTGAGCAAACTGTTGATTTACCGAGTAACTCGGTAACAGGCACTGAGTGGAGTCTGAGAGCTGCTGTTCTATATGATGTGGAGCAACTCAGAGCTGGCAGAGCCTGCTCTCCACAATAGGTGTATGTGGTGAGATTTGGAGGTGTCATTTTGAGAGACAGCACTTGACCACACATAAAGCTACAAAATGACAGAGTGAATAGACATGAGCTTTACTTAAGTTTAAGCAGGGCTGCCCCAATTGGACACTCTTCCTAGATGGGGACTTAGAATAAAGACAGAGAAATACTGAGACTTTCTTTATGATCATTGGTACCAGAAATTGAACCCAAGGGTGCTAAACCACTGAGCCATATCCCCAACCCTTTTTATAACTTAATTAGAGACAGGGTCTCCTGAGTTGCCTAGGGCCTTGCTAAATTGTTGGGGTGGGCTTTGAACTTGCAATCCTCTTGCTCAGCCTCCTGAGCCACTGGAATTATAGGCCTTTGCTACCCCTCCCAGCTGAGACATAACAAGTCTAAAAGGAACCCCCCACAAGCCATCCAGATGCTGAAAGCACAGCTGTAAATCTGGAGCAACATGTCCTTGCAATTCCAGACTGGTATGGGATATAGCACCTAAGACAATTTGCTTCACTTTGTCTTCTCCCCCTCTGCCCACTTACTTCCCCTTTCCCTCCCTTTCTCACCCATCCTACCTCCTTCCTCTCCTCTACTGGTCTTCCTTCTGTTTATTTATTGCTTTATTTAAATTGATGCATTATAATCGCACATACATGAGGAAAGATTCCTTGTAATATATTTATGCATAATTTGGTGGATTTCCTTCCAGAGTTTTACTCCTTTCCTTCCTCTCTTCCCTGAAGTCACCACCTTTTAATCACCAGACCTAGACAATTACTTTAGCTCTTTTCTAGTAAAATTTCAAAGAAGACCATAATGGCTAGGATATAGAAATATTAAACCCAATAATTCCTTATATTTTTCCTTGTAGTCATCAGATACCTGCTGCAGCTTTCAGCATAAAGGTTATAATTCACACAAGAAACATTGTTTTGGCTGGTAACATGCAAAAGCCACCACCAGTCAAATGAGACCACAGCAGGGGCACACGGTTTTGCTCATCTCTATTACATTGTTGTTTGTGGAAGTGAGTGGATAACAATGAAATTATGAGTCTAAGTTGGAAAAGTATTTGTATGTGTGACAGGTAAGCATAATCTCTCTCTCTCTCTCTCTCTCTCTCTCTCTCTCTCTCTCTCTCTCTCTCTCTCTCTCTCTCTATATATGAGGGTTGGAGGGGGAAGGATTCTCAGTAAGAGGACTAGGTGGCAGAGTGCTTACCTAGCATGCCTTGGGGGCAGTGGTGGGGGTGGGGGTGGGGGGTGGGGGTTGGAGAGAGAGTTCTGTGCAGAAAACTGAGAAATATTTATGAGTTTTCTGTACTTGGATGAAAAAAAAACAAAAACAAAGTATCTCAAAGCCCTAGAAATGGAATGAAGCAGGCAGTGAACCTTAATGCCACAAAATGGGGGAAAAAGTTGATGTATACAAGAGCAGGATAGAATGTTTCCACTTGCAGCTGACTCACTAGAAGAGTGCAGTTGAACTTGGGCAGAAAGGAGCAGAAGCAAGATCCTGAAAAAGATCAAAAGCAGCATCCTTTAAACAAAAAGGAGGAAACTAAAACATGTAGCATCTGAGCTGATTAGAAGGGCTACAAAGTATAGCTCACATTTATGCATCACAAGTTAAATTAAAGGAGCGTGGCTATCTATGTTGTTTCAAGGTATAAAGGAAGGCTGTCCATGTAATCAGCTTTCTGTGTATCCACTCAGGCCTGATTAGCAGAGATTAAGCATAACATCAGTTAAAACTGATATAAGAAAATGATTCTAGCTATACAATATTTCTCCCTAAGATTAGAGACAGTCAAACACATATTTGGGAAATATTGAGATGATAAGTTAAAATAAAGGAAATGATGAAGTAATGAATTATGGTAGATAACATTGGTAAACTTCTTTATTTCGGGTAGTTTGCTCCCCTCCTCCCTGTTAATTAGTTAACTCCTGGGAAGGAGTTGCTGAAGGAATACATGATGTGTGAGTGACTCCAAATCTAGATGATTTTTTTCATGAAAGTCTTGGAACAATAAGGCAGCAATTATGTAATTGAGCTTTAATCTGTACTAAGCAATTCTTCAAAGTCTACTTTTTTTTTTTTTTCTTTCTTACCAGAGGTTGAACCCAGGGGGCTGAAGCATTGAGCCAGTACCCGACTCATTTTTTATTTTTTATTTTTTTTATTTTGAGACAAATTCTGGCTAAGTGGCTGAGGCTGGCTTTGAATTTGTGAACCTTCCGTCTCAGCCTCCTAAGCTGCTGGGATGACAGGGCTATGCACTGTACCTGTCCTCATGGTCTAATCAAATTCTTTGGGTTAGTCCAAGGCCATATTTGTTGGAAGAATCCAGCATGGTTGGTGTTAGCATAAAATGACCATGTCAGGTGCATACTTCACAGGTCAGCAGAACCTTTGTTCAGCCATGGAGTCATGCTTCTGGTGGGCCCACTTACCTAATGCAAAATGAGCTACTGACTAAAGGGGGAGTGTGTGTATTTATATGTTGCACTGAGAGGTGATGTTAATTATGGTCAGAGTGAGTCATTTTTGGTGCTCAGGAAATAGGGTTGTAAGAATTTGAAATTTGTTTTCACTGGGCAGTATTTTTACTTGGGGAAGAATGGAGGTCTGGGGTAGGCGTTCAGTGCTTATTTCTTTCCCTTTAGGGACCCATTGCACTGTCACTGGAAAAGGATCTATTTGACAAAGGATCAATGCTTTGGCCTTTTCCCACAGACTGCCATTCCAGACTCGATGGATATGTCCTTACCAGGAGTTGTCTTGCCATTAGATGTTTGCTTCCTTTCCAGGGCTTGTCTTGTCACTAGGAAAGGATCACTGTTATCAATGTGTTGCCTTCTCCCTCACTCCCCCTCTTCCCAGGCCATACTATTTTGGAGTTTGTCATTTTTCATATCTTACAGTTGAGGGAAAGAAAAAAGAAGAAAAGAAGAAAGAAAGGAGGGAAGAAGGAAGGGATGGAAGGAAGGAAAAGAGAAGGATTGAAAAGAACAGAAAAGAGAGGAAATGCAAAAGAACATTTGACCCTCCAGTCCCAAAAGAAAGTTGATAATAATTATAATTTTAAAGCCCTAAACTTAGAATTGCTGGGTTTTTTTTCCTTTTCATTTAGTTGAGTGTGTTCTTTCATAAAAGGTGCAAAGTTTGCTGTTGTGCTTTATATTTACTCTCTCTTTTGTTGCTTGTGTCTTCGATGTCCTATGCAATATCACACTTTAAAAAGCAGACTATAGAGTCAGGCATGGTGGCAGAAGTTTGTTATCTCTACAACTGGGTGGACAGGTGAGGTGGAGTGAAGATAAATAGGAGGATTCTAGTCCTGTTAGGATTCTAGTAATATTTTAAAAAGGGCTCTGGGTATAGATTAGTAGTAAGTAGACCTATGTACAGTTCTCAGTATTTCAAACTTTAAAACAACAACAACAACAAAAACCACAACCCTCACCATGAGCAAAGAAAACTCTCCCCCCTCCCTCCCCCCCCTCTCTCTCTCTCACACACACACACACACACACACACACACGTACAGGTGTATACACACAGAACACCCACCCCAAAGATAGCTTCAGGGGACATGGAGTTATAAGTGGCTCAGTTTAGCTATATAGCATAAGATTTGTACCTCACACATTTGTGTTTTGATGGGAATCTCTTGAGATCAGAATTAATGAGCAATAAATGGAATAATATCCACATGAGTTTGTGGCATTTGTTCCTTAATTTATAGATTCACAGACTCATAGTCTGTGAGGAGAAAAAAATGTAAATGATTAATGCAAATTTAAACTGTGGTTGTATTCACTATGGAAATTAAAACTAGGGTCACAAGGCTGCTGAGACAGAAAGGTCACCAGTTCCAGGCTGGGCAACTTAATGAGACCCAGTGTCAAAAATTCAAGCAAACAAGCAAATAGGAAAGAAAGAGGAGAGAAAGAATCTAAAATATGTTATGCGCTAGGAATAGAAAAACAAAGAAATCCCTACTTTTCATTCTTATTTCATCAAGAGTTTCTCCAAGTGAGTCATCCTCTCCTTTTTCATATTATGGTGTGTATATCCAAGAGGTTCTATTAGTCTCTCTATTGTTTATTTTTCTTTGTGGTAGTGGAAATCGAACCCAGGGCCTTACCCATCCCAGGCTAGCACTGATTTACATCTCTTCCTCTTTTAATGTTATGTTGAGACATGGTCTTGTTAAGTTGCCCAAATGGCCATGGACTTTCTCCCCTCCTGACCCAGCCCCCTGAGTAGCTGGGATTACAGAAATGGGGCTCCATGGCTGGCCTTTTTGCTATTTTTAACAAGAATATGGTTGAATACACATAATATTAAGCTCATTATTTCAACCCATTTAAAGTGTACAGTTCAGTAGAGCACTTGCAGTATTGGACAACTAGAATATTTCGTCGCTCCCAAATAGGAAAACCTGCTTCCATTAGCAGTTACTCCCCGTGCTCCCTCCCTCCCAGCTGCTGGCCACCTGTATTCTCCCTCCTGTCTCTAGGATACTTCAAAGGGAATCACTTAATATGTGCCCTCTTTCGAGCACCAGAGTTTTCAAGATTCAGCCATGTTACAGCATGTATCACTTTTTGCTATTTTTATTTCATATTTGAGATGTATATTCTCTATACACTCTATACTAACCTGCTCTGAACTGCTTCTAGTTTTAGGAAGTATAAAATTAGATGGAAACCTAAAACTGAACTGTGCCTGAGCACAACTAGGACAGTGGATTCTATTCCAAGACACATTTTTAATGTGTTTATTTTGTTGTCACTCTTTGCTTGATTGCTTCTTTCAGATGCCAGAGAACGAAGCCAGGGCCTGGAATATGCTAGGTCAGTGCTCTAGCACTGAGCCACACTCCCAGCCCAGGACACTTATTTTGAATTCAGCCAAATAAAAATGTAGGTTCCATTTTCTCTCCATCTCGAATACTAAACTTTATTAGACCACTAGTATACAAGTTACGGTTCTCATACTTATCCTGGACTGCACATAGTAAAATGAGCAGAGTGTTTTGGAGTTTCTAATTTTTTTTCAGAAAAGTTCATTTGTTCTTTTTAGATATGCATGATAGTAGATTGTATTTTGACATACTTATACAAGCATGGAATGCATGTTATTCTAATTAGGATCCCATTCTTGTGGATGTACGTGATGATGAGGTTCACTGTGGTACCTTCACGTATGAACATAGAAAAGTTGTGTTACATTCATTTCACTGACTTTCCTACTCCCATCCTTCACCCTTTCCGTCATTCCTCTTTGTCTACTCCGTTGGACTTCTATTCTTCCTGTCCAATCCCCGCACCCCACACCCCTTGTATGTTACGATGCACATTATCAGAGAGAGCATCTGACCTTTGGTTTGGGGGGACTGGCTTATTTCACTTAGCATAATGGTCATGTGATCTGATGGAGTCTCTAATATTAATTCATCATGACATTCATTGGTTAGGTGGATCATTTTCATATACTCCAGGATTCATCTTTTGTCTTCTCATTTTTATTTTAGAAATTTTGGGATCACTATTATTCATTCTTGAAGAGGCTTCATTTTAAATGATTATTTGTTTAATTGTTTTGGTACCAGAGATTGAATCCAGGGGTGCCTAACCACTTAGCCACATCCCCAGGACTTTTCTTTTTAGGTTTGATTTGGCACAGGGCCTCATTAAGTCTCTTAGAGCCTTGGAAAGTAGCTAAGGCTGGACTTTAACTTGTGAACCTCTTTCGTCAGCCTCCCGAGCCACTGTGATTATAGTCCTGTGATTATAGCAGGACCTGCTAACTTTAACAATTAAATATTACAGTTGTTACAGATTTGACTTATCTGCCCCCCCTTTTTTGGGCATAATTTGCTACTTTGCTGAGAGTTTTATCTTAAAATAACATTGACTTGTGCCAAACTCTTTTTCTGCAGCCATGGAGATAATTATGTGGTTGCTGTCTTTCATTTTGTTACGACTATCACATTTTTACTTGCGTATGTTGAACTACAGAAGCATTCTAAAAGTATTGTATTCTTTCTCTTGATTGTGATCTTTTTATGTACTAATGAATATGGTCTGCTGGTTATATTGATATATATTGACTAGGACCATCGCCTATAGTTTTCTCTTCTTGTTGTATACATTCTGATATGAGTGCCATGGTGATGTTGACCTTGTAGAATGAGTTTGTATGTATTCCTGCATCTTTCATTATTTTGAAGAGTTCAACAGAAAAAGAAAAAACATACTAGTTCTCATTTCAGTGTTAGATAGAACTCAGCAATGAAACTGAAATTATTTTGTTGAGAGACTTGTTACAAATTCAATTCATATTCCTTTTTTTTAAAAAATTCAGTGTTGATGGTCTTACCAAAGGCTCAGTTCTTGTCCCCAGTGCAAATCCAATATGGAGGACAAGATTTTTAGGATGGAAATGTGTTCTTTTTTATTATTAGCAAAGGAGAAATAACAGACTCCTCCTGTCTCAGAGTCTATGATTCCTACTGCCAAGGGAACAGTGGGCTCTTTAAAGAGTTAATTCTAAAGCTACATTCCATCTGTAGTCTGACAGGATCATAATTTTAATTGTAATATTGAGAGAAAGAGCCATTTCTTTGATCATCTGGCACCTGTCCTGAAATTTGAATTCCTTCATGCCTGTGGTGTGCATGAGCTCAAGGGTAGATAACTTTGCATGTGATAGGAAGAAGGTCAATCTTGCTTCCCCCAAGGTTAGGGAGGGGGAGAGAACAAAGAGAAAGGAAAATTATTATGTCACTCCTAAAATAAGGCACAGGGCAGAGCACAAGTAGTGTACTCAGAGCATGAAATGGACTCCTTTTACAATGTTTTATATCTTTTTATGGATTTATCCAGGTATTCTGAGCAGTCAAATTTATAAACATATAATTTATAGTATTCTCTGTGGTCCTTTGTATCTTTGTGATACATTTGGGATTACATTACTACCTTCACTCTTGTGAAGATAGTTCTGTGCATGAATACATGGTTAAATTTGTGTGTCTCTAAGGAGGGGATCACCGGAGGATATTACCATTTCACTCTAAAGTTAATTTTTAAATTATGACATAGTTTATTAGTTTTCTACATTTTTGTGTGTGTATTCATACAAGTCTCATCTTTTATTATTCTTCTTTCATGTTCATTCTCAGTTTTTATTCTCAACAAACATAAGTGATAATCATATATACATTGACCTTTTATTTATACACACTTTGACCTTATATTCATTAAACCTGTTTTAAATTTACTCATCTAGTAGTTTCTGCAAGTAAAAACAGCTCTTACTCCTTCTTTCAAAAGTTGATGTCCAGAAAAAAGCAGAAACTTTGTCTTATTTCCATTGAGTTGGAAATCACTTACTGTTTACAAATAGAGATGTTAGCTCTAAGGTTTTCACTCTAAATATATGTACCTGAGTGTTTAAAATACAAATACATTTTCATATTTTGCAAACTTATTTTACCATTGAAATAGAATAAAATTTTCTTCAGTTTTCTAAAAATCTGGCAAATTATACTGGTCGATATTAAAATGTTATCCAGTTTGTATTCTTGTCATAAAATTCTATTGCCATTACTTCTTGTATGCGTTTTTTAAAAATATTGCTGTAACTGATTTGTTGAGATTTTAACTGTATTAGCAAAGAGCATTGTACCAGAGCTATGTTTTACTGTGCCACTCAAGCTTGGGCTAAAACTTCCAGAATCATGAATCAAAATAAATATTTTCTCCCCTGATTTAATTATCTGAAGAATTGTGTTGATAAAGTAATGCTACAGAATTGGAGCTTTTTTGGAAACGAGTTTCCCCTACCCCTTCAAGCCCCTATTCTTGAAATCAACTCAGAACAACTGCAGAGGTGCTGCTCATTGTAATAGGCATATGTTTATTAGAAGAGATGGGAAAGAGGAGAGAGGGGCACTCACACAGGAAAAGTGGACCCTCCTCCCAACTTCAGGGAGGTTTCCAGAGTCCCGCCAAAGATCACTTTGGGACATTTGATTGACAACCTAGGAGCTGCAAGGAACACCTCCAAGAGAGGAAGGTGTGGTAGCTCATCTAATGGGAGTTTTTAAGAAAATTGAGTCACTCTGTTTTTGCCTCAATTTCCTTCTCTCTTAATCAGTTTGTTACTCTTCAAATAGTTCCCATCAAATTTTGTGAGGGTATTGCTGTTTTGGCTATTAGGGTGATTGGGGTTTTTGAGAGTTTCGATGATTGAAGAATGGTCCTGAAAACTTAGTTACAATAGAAAGATGATATATTCTACCAATATGGTCTAATATTTAATGCCTCAATTAATAATTGCAGGTGGGGGCAGTTTTAACAAACCAATCTTCATCTTATAGGTGCTTATCTTTCAGATAAAGCTCTCTGTGAGGTTCAATGACCCTTCACTTTCTATTTCCTGCTCATTCATTTATGGCTGACTTGCTACTTAACACTAAATTAATCACAAAATTAGTACTGAGAAGAGGATGATTGATTCTAACTTGACTTGTTGATGTGGAGAAACTTTTGGAACTGGTTGACTGAAAGAGGTTGGAGCAGTCTGGTGGAACAGGCTAGAGAAAACCTAGAAGGCCATAAGGGAAACTTAATATGTGATTCTTGTGAAGGATAAGAAGACAAGAATACTGATAGATATGTGAACAGGAAAGACCATATTAATGAGGTTTCAAGTGGAAATGTGGGCTCCTTGGGTATCGGAGGAAAACCCATCCTTGTTACACCAGGATGAAAATTTCAACTGCTATTTGTTCATGACCTGATAATTTGTGGGAGGACATGTTTAAAGGTGGTAGACTAGTTTAACTGGTGGAGGATATTATAAGGAAGAAAATCACTTAGGCCGAAGCATGAATACTAAATACTTTTCGCCTAATTTACAGTGGGATGGTTTGAGAAATTTATACTCTGGCCAGGAATGGAGCACATGTAAACATGTGACTAAGGAGAGTGTGTTTGCTAAAGAGATTAGTCCTGATAAGAATTCGTGCTTTTCATCAAGGCAAAAGGAAAGATGCTTGGAAGTATCTCTGAAATCTTTAAGGCCACCCTAAGAGAGATGAATAAGAAAATTTATTTAAAAGATTTTTCTGGAGAAGTATTATTTAAGAAAGCCAGCCTCTGGTGGACACTGAACCTCCTTGGGATATTTTTCCTTGTACACAGCCATGAAGTCACTCAAGGGCCACTGCACTTCAGACAGGCACAGGTACAGCTTGTGCTAGCAACAAACTTTGCTGCCATCCTTATGAAACTGGTTTTGCTGGCATACAGATTGCTGGAATGATGTGGTCATGTTGGTATCCACCAATGCGTTTAAAGTAAACTTGAAAAACCAGGCAGTATACATTAGGGTCAGATAAGTTGTGGGAATGAAGTTCAAACTCAATGGAATGAGTAAAGCTATGGGCTACATTTAAAGCATCCTAAAAGAGTGACCATGTTTCTAAAGTATTAGGCCAGCATCCTGATTATGGGTGTTCCAAAAAAATAAGGCCTGGCCACTCACCCCAAAAACCAAACAGAAAAAATAATGGTGAAAAATAAGTAAATAAATAAAACTAGGAAAAATAACTTTATTAATATGGTCACATGGGTGGGGGGGGTGAGAAGTACACATAGTTAAGCAGCCTTGGTCAAAGAGGGATCTGGGTTGTCATGATCTCAGTTCTGACTATGCAAGGTGGCTCTGGAAAAAGTTCATCATTTGAGAGGGAAATCTCTACTTGCGGCTCAGTATGATTATCAGAACTATGGTCCTGCAATGAGGCAATTTTTTTGTCCCTAGGATGTAATTTCTCCTGCCTATGGTACAATCTCTTCATAGGGTGATCTGCCTACTAGGCTTTCTTATTCCTTGAACATGGTTGGACAATGACTGGAGTCTGC